>NW_028254874.1:0-566698 GCF_964263255.1 Lissotriton vulgaris | reverse complement strand
CAGGGGGAGAACAATAGGCCTTGTATCGCCGCAGTGATTGACAACGCAGGTAGGGTCCACCATACCCAGGCAGAGATATTAACAAGGCCTTTCAACAGCATCTGCAACAGGTTTACACCCAAGGGAAGGTGCTAGATGGCCACCAGATCACTGCATATTTGTAATTGAAGAACTTATCCGCCTATTGAGAGAGGACCGGTAGCAACTAGACCATCCCATTTACCAGTGGAAAACTCAGCACTCGAGAATATGCATAACAGAAATACACCCGGACCTGATAGTCTGCCCCCTGAATTTTATAAGATGGCGCTTGCATTGCTGATGGACAAACTTAGGAAAGGGGCATAGGAGGCATTGCAGGATGGGCTCTTGGCCTCATCAATGAAAGAGGCGATGTTGGTGGTGGAAGCCTGACAAAGACCCCACCGTGCTAGGTCCATATTGTCCGTTGTCCCTGATAACATGGACACCAAAATACTGAGTAAACTTACAATCGCCTGACAGGTGTCTTGGGGATGTTGGTTAACGAAGATCAGACAGGTCTCATCCCACACCGAAGCACAATACTTAACCTTCACTGACTGACGCATGTAGAACACACCCTATACTCTGATGGTGGTTGCTAGGCTGTGGCCTCCTTGTATATAGAATAAGCAATCAATACAGTGGGCAGGGACTACATGTTTGTGGTCCTTAAAGAGATGAACTTTGGCCCGGGGATCCTCAGATGGATCAAATTCTTGTATACTTGTCCTGATTCCAGGGTCCACACAGAAGGAATGATGTTGTCTGAAAAGTGGGAGCTTCAATGAGATCCCCGTAAGAGATACCCATTGTCGCAGGTCCTGTTCGCATTAGCCATTGAACTGACAGTGAACACACTGCTTATAGAGATGATGGACTGGAGGGTGTGGGTCAGCTTGGGAATGCATGTGGTGTCTATGTATACAGACAACACGTAGGTCTACATATGAGGGACTCAAGGACGCAATGCCGTGTTTGCTGCAGCACTGAGAGGACATATGGCAGGCGTCTGGCTGGTGTCTAACCAGAATAAATATAGGTTGTTTCCTATGGGCGCCCTCACTGACACCCAGGGGTGTTTGATCCACTTGACAGTGGGATACAGTGGCAACCACAATCAGTGAAATATTTAGGGATACATGTTACTTACACCCCTGATGATGACCCCACGCTCAACAATGGGAACCTCTTAGAAGGCCTGGAAAGGTCCAACCCCTTCTACCATTGTCCAAAGGATGCAGGATAGCAGTTTGTAAAATAATCATACTCACTAGATGGCTCTGATTTCCAGGGCATAATGAGTCTACTCCTACGGTCTGTTTTCAGACAAATAGATAAGATGATCACTGCATTCCTCTGGGCCAGTGTGCATACCAGGATAAAGCTGGACACGCTAAAACTGCCCTACGGCAAAGGAAGTATATCAGTACCTGACTCTAAGGGGATTATTACGACTTCGGGACACCGTCACCGATACAGGTCCAACGGACCTCTGGTCGATGGTCCTGACCGCCTAATTACAATGCAACCGCTTGTGGTGCGATTGCATGCTCACATTTTCCTATTCCTTTTACTGACTGAAGCACAAGCTCTCATAGGGAAATGGGAGATTGTGTTCATCTCTGCACTGCGTGGCAGGCACCTCAGTGTGCCCGACGCAATGTTCAGGGATCAATAAGGGGGCACCATAGGTGCCCCGTCTACCCCCAACAAGAGGCTTCTAGGGCCAAACTCGCTTTCTGGCAGGCTTTTCATGTCAGAAAGCTCAGCATGGAAATCCTGCCGGAAACCGAGCATTATCCGGACAGCATAAAATGCTGTCCATAAGGATTACTGGCTAGTCTCCGACTGGCCGATGGGCTCCTTGAGCCAGTCAAAATCCAGCTGGTATGACCGGCTGGTTTCACTTCTGACCGCCTAAATTGTAATTAGGCAGTCGGAAGTGAAACCGACGATCTCAGTTGGAAAGCCTCCGACCTATGGTCGGAGACTTTCCTACAGAGATCGTAATTGGGCCCATATGTCGCAACAACTTCTGTTGTGGCACGTTGAGATGCCCAAACAGAAAAAGAGGCTCCTTCATTGTTGTTACATATGGGGAGACTTAAAAATGGCACACCTAGAAATACAGTGGGAAGACCAGGGTGTTCCATATTCAGTATCTCTCATGTCTCAGATTTGGGAACTTCGCAGTAGATATGTGTCCTTTTAGCTCAGACACCAAAATATAAACCCAGGCTGTGTTTTGGTACCTTAGCCTGCTTCCTAGGGGAGCTGGAAGGCTGGAGGGATGCTGTTGAGAAATGGGTAATGTATATGCAGGAAACCTATCTCATGTTTGAAATGGCACAAGAAAAATGCTGTATTGGTGCAGGGCAATTTCTGACATACGCTCGACTGACTGCAACACTTTGATCAAGTTGGTGTGGGTTCCCGGGGTGCTCGCCGATGTCATACACATTCAGTGTCATGTGGGTTTGCAGGAGGGAGGAAGATATGTGTCTCAGTTGTACAAGGCATTAATCCCGGGTAAGGTGCCCCCGACTGTGAGAGCAAAACTGGGAGTGGGATGTAGGAGTTCCTTTCACTGACTGAGTGGGACAGAGTACTAGGATTTCAGAAGACCACGACTAGCCACGCTTGGTTTCTTCTGATAAATATGAAGACATTTCATCCAGCCTACTTCACCTCTCTTACTCTTAGTAAAATGTATCTGCCATACAAAGGAGACTGCCCTACATGTGGACTGACTCCAGCTGATTTCCTGGATATGTTGTGGACATGCCCGGTGGTGCCCACTTACTGGACTGACAGCAGAGTGTACCTTGAAACACTGAGTGTTGGGACTACATTCTACTTATAAAATAGGAAAAATCTGTTATTAATTTGTATCCTTGGTATTGCTCTTGGTAAAACAGAATTATAATATAATGGATGCACCAGGGATCCTTATGTGGCCCCATTGTTTTCTGATGTCCCGGAATGGTTGCTAGCTGAAGAGATGACCAAGGTGCGGATGGATCGGAGGACATCCATCACTGGCACGTGATGACTGATACAGGGTTGGAGATGGGCTGTGCCCCAGAGGCAGGGACCCCTCACAGTGTGGGGTCTCCCAGTCCCCAGCCCGTCCAACTTGCCGAAAATGTGACTGAGAGGGAGGTGGTTTGGAACATATAAGTGGACACTACTGTGCAGCCCTGAAATGCCAAATGCTATGACATGATGTATTGTGTAACATGAAGGTAGGAATTTCTATTTGTGAGCTTTGCTCTTGTTCTTTTTGATGGTATATAAAACAAATAAAAAGATTGTTTTTAAATGTGTCTACTTTAAATTATAATTAATGAAAAATTATAGATCTTCTAGATTTAAAGTAGTTTAATGGATGTATGACGTTAGCACGCATACTATTACCCCGCATACCTTTACAACGCGGTATTTACAACGAATACCGTTACAACGCATAGCGCTTTGAGGTGCTGGATAGTGGTAAGTATAATTTTATATTCCAACTCCAGTCCCCGTGGACACTAGGGAAGGTGTTGGATATAAAATTAAACTTATTCCCTATCCTAGAGCGCCCCCCAGCGCAATGCGTTGTAATGGTATGCGTGGTAATGCCTGCGTTGTAATGGTAGTGCGTTGTAACAAATGCGTGCTAAACGTTGTATACCTTAAATTACAGAAGATAAATCAATTAAAAGGACTAAAATGATTTTTATGGGCATCAATGTATCTGAAAATAACATAAAATTTCGACCCAAATAACTTTTTTTCAAATGTTAAAAATAATTATATATAAATCAACGAACACAAAACAATTTCGAATACACTTAAATATTTAGAAATTAAATAATATTTGTAAGGAAGGTTAGAGTAGCTAGTCCCACTTCAAACATAACATAATTGGAGAAAGAGTGGGATTCTGGATGAGTCATATTTACTGTTCTCATTTGAAACAAAGCAACATTAGGGGAAGTGTTGAACTCTGGGCGGGTCAGATTCGCTATTCCCACTGCAAAGTAAGCAAGATTGGGAAAAATGTTGGACCGGAGGTGAGGGGGGAGGTGAGGCACATTATTTACTGTTGCCCACTACCCTTAGTAACCATGGGAAAAACATTGGACTCTTAGGGGGATGGGGATGGAGAGGAGTCAGATTTACTATGTCCCCAACAAATTAATCACTGCTAAAGGGAAAAATTACATAAAGAAATGTACAATTTAAAAAGGAAATTTGGTTGGATTTTAATTTAAAGCAACTAATAATTCTTTTTTCAAGAACAAAAAAAATAAAAATCCCTCAAATATTCTTTATTAAAACAAATTATTTTTTATTAAAACAATAAAAAAATGTAAAACAATTTAACCCCCAAAACATAAGACAAATATTTTTTTTAATGTAAAAGATTTAAATTTTGAAATATTACCCACTTAAGACCCCTATTAAAAACAACAACCAGGAACATAAAAACGTGACAAATATATTTACCAATTAAATAAAATAATAAAAATGAATTAATTTCACATTTATTAAAAACGTTTTAAAAGCCTCCCAACCCAACAAAACATATAAAGCCCAATATCCTGAAAAATAAATAACATTAAACATCAAAAACAAATATTTAAAAAAAGTATGCAAAAAATAACAAATATTTCTTATAAAAAGCAATTTAAAATACTACCTAACCATAATCCCTGTAATACACTGAAGCAGGGGTATAAGATGTCAATGTGGCCGGCTTACAATCTGCAGCAATTTAGCAATATCAGCATTTGAATCTACCTAGAATATTGGCTAGATGCTTTATGTCTAATAACATATTATTACTGAGCTTAAACAGCACATGGAAAGCCCTTGCAAACTTCCAGGATTGCAGGTCAACTGAGATAAAACTCACCCAATGCAGGTCCAAGGACACCGCCAGACAGCAATAGCAATAGTTATAGCCAGCAAAAGAGAGAAGTCAAAAACCAGATGACCCCAAAGCAGCAAGAATAAGTGGTACAGTTTACCACCATAATATTACACTATTGACCAATATGGACATATGTAAGTGGGAAACTAATAATCTGTGTAAGGTATGGATTTACAGGTAGAATGAATGGACAATGCGATGTTACAAAGCAAAAGAAGATGAGTTCACCAAGGACCTAATTTAAGGTTTGCTGAGCAGTTACTCTCGTCGCAAACGTGACAGACTACCCTGCCTGCCAAACTCTTGGTCCTTCTGCCTCATTTAGAGATGGGAGAACCATAAGCTTTGCATCTGCATAGCCCCCTCAGGCTCATTTGGTGAATAGCTTCATGCAGTGGCCTGACAAAGTGGGGACCAGTGGAGGTAAATCATGTTGCTCGTTGTGGGCATGTTTATTTTCAGTGAATTATCTAAGCATCAACATCTCCTTTTTCCAACCCCCCTCCCAAATAATGGAACACACTATAAATAACCATGCACCTATATATCCCTTAGAGTATGACAACAGAACGATGCCTCCTTGGGTTTCCGGGTTCAAGCATTACCCCTCCTTGTACCCGGGTAAGACAAGCCTGTTCTTTTACTACTTTTGTTTATACTTGGTTTTAAAACCAAACTGTGCAAGTATGCTGGTTATTATTAGTGAGTGAATTTACACTGATTTCACAGTTGATACGTTTGCAACCACTTCTGATGGCTATGATGTTGGTTGCACCTTCCTGTAATGAAGAACATAGTTTGTCCTATTGCCTTTTCTCTGTGTGAAATAACTATCAAATGTCTGAGATAGCTGTGGAACCCTTTGTTGTGTGTACATTTATTATGGGAGAATAATGGTTGAGAATTCTTCACCTCTTGCCCTTTTGTGTGTAAAAAAGAGTACACATAAAAGAGGACAATGAGTGGAAAATAGCCTTTCCCACCCCATCTGGACATGCTGAATATCATAAAATGCCATTTTAGTTGTGTATGAATTTATTTCCTGGTGCTTAACCTTTTCCAAGCGCCAGACGACCAGCGGCCGTCCGACATCACAGTGGGCGTGTGCAAAGGACGGCAGCTGGCCGTCCAAACGGCGCATGCATCATTTTTTTCCACACTGCGGCGGAATGTCCACAGCAGCGAAGCGGTTAAAGTCACTTTTTACAGCACTGTCTAGTCAATATTTTGGTGTTTTCCATATATATATATATATATCATATCTGGAACATGTGGATTTAGCAGACTATTTGTCTTGAAAACCTTAGAAATTTAAATTTGAGAAGAAAATGACTAATTATCTTGGATGTGGATACTTCTGCCCTTTCCATGAATCCAAACCAAGGGCTTCATTAGGATGGCGGTGAATCCGCATCCTCCGGGCCGGCGGAAGCCACCTGCGGCCCGGAGGATGTGGATTCACCGCCGCGGCCACAGACTACACCCACCACCAGATTAGGATGGCGGTGGGATTGCGGTGGGACCAGCGGCGGACGGCAGGTCCGTTCCGCCGCTAATCCGCAGGGTTTGGAGGGTCATTTGGTGGCGGTGTCTGCAAGACACCGTCAGCCAAATTAGGATGTGCATTGTCACATGCTTTTCCATGGCGGCTTTTCCGCCGTGTAAAAGCATGTGGTCTTTGGTGTTTGGGGGCCGGTTGCGGGCCCCTAGGGTGTCGGGGTGGGGGGTGCACATGGGGGGTACCTATGGTACCCCCCAGCATTTACATGCACAAAGCAGCAGGCACCGCGCGGTGCCTGCCGCTTTGTGCATGTAAATGTTAAACATGCATTTTTAACCTTGCGGCGGCTGCCGCTTCAAGCAGCACCCGCCGCAAGGTTAAAGATACAGGATGTGACTGACAGGGTGGCGGTCACATACTAATTGAACCGGAGGGACAGCCGCTGCCCCTGCGGACGGTCCCTCCACCTCGGGGGTGGCGGATGGACGCAGGTCCGTCCGCCATCCTAATGAGGCCCCAAGTATTGTGCAATCTTTTAATTGCCTGACATACTAAAGTTAAAATGCCTAAAAGTTTCCTTGAATTTACAAATTTATATCACCAATTATTTCTGATTTTTAGAAATAACCAGGGATATCACGGTCTCCCAAAAAGGAATACATGAAAAGTTTTTTTTTGCTGGGATGAACATGCAGAAAAGGACATCTAATATGATTAAAACAATGTTTTTTTACTACAAAACAGGAACACCTTGCCCTTTATTAGTCTCATGTTTTAACAGAGATTGTACAGAATTTTAAGAGCTTTTAGCCATGAACATGATTTGTACAAAATTGAGGCATCTTTTGCTGAGCTCTGGAGAACTTTCAAAATTCAAACTGATCATCGAAATTTTCAGTGCCTAAAAAATATTCAATACAGGACTAGTAGACAAACTGGAAGGGCATTTTTTCACACACTACCACTTCATTATCAGCTATTTTCCTGGTTTAAAGATGTATTGGTGCATGCCTTATCTTAGACTATCATAAGTTGGCACCTGCACTTAATCAACCAGTAATTCCTTTACATTGTGTGGGGGTGTTACATCTTTTCCTGTGATGTCAGTTCCTGTTTGACCCACGTTTAAGGAGGCACTGACAAGTGACAGATCCATTGCAACACATTTGTTCCATTATTTTTCTCAGCATTTATATCCCACTTCCTACTATTTTGGCCCTTAATTTTGCTGCTTTGGAGCCAGATTTCATTCATATTTTTCTTCTGAAATTCTTTCTTTATCTCTTATACCTGTCCTCATGTCAGGGAGCGTTTGATACCTTGTTTATCTACTTCTTCATAAAGGATGACCTTACATGAAGAACTACTGATTGTTAAAGAAGTTTCTCCTCCAATTGTTGCTTTTTCACCTAACTTGTATCCTCTAAAGTAAGCACTTGACGCGTTATGCTCCTATACTATTAAATCCCGAAATCGGCCGTTACCGACCGGTAATAGCCTTTTCTTATGTAGGTGGTATATTTACCGATTCGGTAAATAATTAATCAGTATTTACTGATTTGGGATTTACCGAATCGGTAAATGAGATGTAGGAAGCACTTTAAAGAGTGCTTTTGTGCTTTAAGGATTCGTTATTTACCACCAACTATTAGTTGGCGGTAAATAACTAATATCTGCGTAAATGCAAATCTGTGCATTTACACCTGTGCCATGTGACAGACATACATGCCCTTAGGGCATGTATGTGTGCCACATGTGCACACCAGCACTATTCAGGGGTGCAACAGGGTGTCAAAGTGCCACCCTGCCACCCTTGACTCTTTCCCAATTTTCCAGAATCGGTAATTACAGATTCGGTAATTGACATTCATTCCTATGGGCCTCCAGGCCCATGGAATGAATGGCAATTACCGAATCGGTAAATACAGATTCGGTAATTACCGAATCTTAACGATTCAGTAATTTTTACCGAATTTTTAGCTACATAGCATTTACCGATTCGTAAGTACCGAATCGGTAAAATTCGGTATTTACGAATCTGTAAATACTATTTACCTACATCTAGCCCTAAGTCTTTAAACCTGACATAAGTATTGGGCAAAAACTATTAGATATGGTGATAAGATTTCTCTAAAGCCAGAATCGGGGCCTCACAGCAGTGGAGACCGAGAAACTCTTTAGTGTTTCAGGGCTGGTGGTACTGAATGCCAACTTTCCTTTGTCAAGTTCATAAACTCGAACCCAGACGTCTTGCGACTTACCAGGAGAAAAGGTGCCTGAGAAAAGGAGCGGACTGACAGCTGAGGAGGGATATTGAAGGTGCCCTTCCATGAGGAAGATACCACCTATAAAAGCACTCCGAGGAGCTGAAGCAGAAAGAACTGGAGGTTGCCTGTAGCAGCCCGCCATGGATGCTCTGTTAGACTGCATGGCCTTGTGGACATGGTGCCTCTGCAGCAAGCCCAGAAACAGGAGTACTGTGATGATCCAGTGCTCACAAAGCCCACAAAGGATCCCACAGTTTTTTTCTCAAGAGAGACATAGCACCTGTAGCATCCTGCTACAAATAATCACAGACTATAGTTGTAGGTTACTGGAGCTTTATTTCATGTTTCTTACTCGGTCCTTGTCCCTACTCTAACTGCCGTGGTTCCTGTCCCTGGCTCCTCCCGTTCCTGCTCCTCCCTCTTAACTCCACCCCAACCACTAGACCACATCATACAATCCGACATCTCCCCCCTTCTTAACAAAATGAACTTAATTTCCACAGTGTTCGCAATTCTTCAATCCACCACACGGGTTGGCGGACAGCTTGTTCTTCAAGCATCAGTAGTGTCGAATCCGTGGTGGTCCTGACATTGATCAATCTTTCCGGTGTCTTAACCAAGACATCCTTGACTACGGGAGTGCACTTTTGAGAATGCAACCCATTATGTGTAGGCTGTTTATTATCCGGTTCCGCAGTTATCAAGGTTCTTTCATGTTGTGTGACTGCTACTGGCTCAGCTCGGCAGTGGCAGTCTGCTTTCCTTGGTGACTCTTGTTCTGTTGACGGTTGATCTCCTTCGGGAGTGGACAATGTTCCGGTCTTCTTCTTCTGAGCCCCCACCTGTAAGGTTATTTCTCTTTGTCTTGTCAGGTTGGGAGCAGCACTGTTCTTCTGTTCACCGTCAGGCATGCCAGACGTTAATGTACTATCTGAAATGGGTGTCCTGTCTTGATTCTTGGACTCGTTTGCTGCCTCTGTTTGTCTCTCCCTCTCCCACTCATGTTTGAGACTGGCGAAACCCCTGACCATCCGGTCATGTACCTGTTTCTCTCTCGTTCGGTGACAGTCTATCTCTGTCATCACTTTTGGTCCTCCTTCCGGGGTGACAGGGTAATCCTTTTCCACTTGGTAGATACTGTCCCATCTCTTTGTTTTCCTTCCGTCAGTTCTTTTAGTCAGCCTCGCTGACCCCATCAGGGGTGACGGCATATTACTCATGTCTTGAAATGGCGATGACTGATGTGACATGTTGTCCTTTGGTTCTGTTGTGCGTTCAGCTGATTGATGCCATGGACGTGGTCGGGACCATGATTTTGTTGACCTGAATGATCGGACAGACATATTTTCCGACTCGGAGGAGTCGTTCGCCGATTCCTTTTGAGAACGTTCCTTTGAGGGCGTCGTTACTGATAAGTTTATTGAGTTGGTAGTCTGGGATGACATGCTCCTGGAATCGGAGCTATCTACGGAGCATCCCTTTGGGTACGTCTCTTCATGTGTCTTTTCTGTTGTTGCAATGGAGAGATTGTTTGCTAACCACACGTTTGCTTCTTTAGTTTGATCTCGGAGCATTTGGTCTTTACCCTTTTCACGGGACATCAGTTGTCTCTTCTCCGTTTTCTCATTGACACAACTGTCTTGAGTGCACATGCCCCCCCCTTTCCGGTGTCTGAGTGGCTCACCACTCCTCATGTGGTTAGTTTCTTCTTTTCGCTTGTTGGGTGTGCTGACGTCCGTGCCATTGGGGTGATGTGTCTCACTGCTTGATGCTTCCTCTAATTCGTCTACAGACTTTGGTGCATAGTGGGAGGATGCCCAGGGATGTTCGTGTGCCGATTTCCGGCGTTGACGGGATTGGTCCCATCTTCTGTAGTTTGTCTTTCTTGCCCTCTTATTGAGCAGGCTGCCATCTTGTCCATGGGTGTGATCTGTCCCACTTGACGCTTCATCTGCTTCATAACCATTTCCACCATCGGTTGACTGGCTCCTTGAGGTTGAGTAACTCCGTGAGGTTGTATCAGTCTCACCATCTGTTGACTGACTCCTTGAAGTTGAATGACTCCGTGAGGTTGTATCAGTGCCGCTATCGCAATCCTGACTCATCCTGGTCTTTTGTGATGTTGACTTGGAGTATTCCATGACGCTATGTCTCTTGTTTCGTCTTGGCTCTGATTCACCCTCCCTCCTTTCAGTTTTGTTTGTTTCCTGGGCCTTGCCCCCGGACATGAGGGATGTTCCTTTCCAGACATCCATGTGTCTTGCATTCCAGTGCACGTCTCTCGATAAGTCTTTTGTTTTTACCCGCACTCCAATCTCGGCCCCTCTGATGATTCTCTTTAGCGACCACTGCCCCCGAAGAATCTTGCGCTTTGTGTCTGCATTTGAGCAACCTTCGATAATCCGAAGCCGAACGGCTTCTTCATTTGTAAAGGTATTGAAGTAGCAGCCAGGTACCAGTCTTTGCAGCCGGGCAATGAATTTTGGCAGTGGTTCTCCTGGTTCCTGTCGTGCTGTGATGAAGGCGATGCGAGCATGATCTACGTCTACTGGTGCATGGAAATAGGTACGTAATTTCTTTTGGAGTTTCTCATAGGTCTCGGTATCCTTTTCAGGAAATGTTCTGACTAGACGTCGGCCCTCGTGACCTATCAGCTGGAGAAGTAGTGTCAGACATTTTCTATCTCTTCGTTCATCGATCGCGTCGAGGAAATCGTCCAATGATTCCAGCCACCGGTTCCATTTGGGGCCCAAACTCTGACGGTCAGTCTGGGTCACCGGGGGCGGTACTTCAATGCAAGGATCGGACCGAAAGGTTGCTGTACCCACCGCCATGAGGGAGGAAGGTTTCCGACTGCTACCGTTGTAGGATCGTTCACTTTGCTTCCCGTCTTATTTGCTGATCTTCTTCTGCCGAGATTCCGCGCTGGATCATTTCTTTTGATTCTGGGGAGGTGCGCCACACCTGGGTAACTACTGTATTCTGTCCACCCTTAGTATGGTTGCCTCAGTGAGTTTCACTGATGAGAGACTATTTCCTTTGATGTTCACTTACTCATGCTTCCGGATCATTTATTTTCTTATCTTGTTATTTTTTTTTTTTAATTGTTTATCTTCACTTGGTGCTGAACATTTTCTTTGGTGCTGGCCTTTCGCTCGTGCTCGCTACACTCAGGATTTGTATTCGTCCATGCTTGGTATGTTCAGGTTTGTGTTGGTTTGTGCTTGTGCGATCATGGATTTGCATTCGCTCGGGCTTGCTTATACTTGACACGTGTGTTTGCTTTCAGTGTATCTCTTGCACTTGCCAGTGCTTATTGCGTTTATTGACGCTTGGGTTCCTTTTGTTTCAGGTCGCTTGTACTCGTGCTTGTTTATCCTTGGGCACCTCTTGCATTTGCCCGTGCTTGTTTGTGTCCACTCGTTGCTTCTATCTACCTCTGTTTCTGTCCGTGTTTATTCCTTTACCTTCGTTAGTGCTTGCTCTCTACATTTGCCAATGTTTGTTGCGTTCTTTCCCTTGTCTTTACCAGTGCTTGTTTTCTTTGCTCCCTTCCATTTAACAATGTTTGTTTTCTTGTTGCACCTCTCGTATTTGCTTGTGCTTATCTATCTTGCGTTTACCAATGCTTGCTTTGTTACAGTTGTCAGTGCCTTATCTATCTTGCAGTTACCAATGCTTGTTTTGTTACAGTTGTTAGTGCTTGTTCTCTGTGATTTCCAATGCTTGTTTTGTTGTCTGTGTCAATGCTCATTTCCCAACTTCTGTTTGCCTGACTTAAAGATGGCCGCTTGGGCATTTAATAGGGGTGTCTCTACAGGCTGCCTGACTCTGATATGGCCGCCGGTCATTGAAGTCTCGGTTCACACGAGACTTCCTCACAGTCCATTCACCCGGATCACTTCAAGCAGAACTCGCCGGCATCTGGTCTCGAGGGCAGCACCTTCCAGGTCTCCACACCTTTTCCCATCTGCCACGTTCAGGTAAGGTTGGGGTGTGCTCCCACCTTGCTTTTCTGGGTCCCTCGCTCCCTCGGCGACACCTTGCCAAATCTCACGCATCGGGGGTGAGATCCCGATGTCGTGAAGCGTTCACGCTCAGTCTTTCGGGCGCTTGATAGCGCTGGTCAGTGGGGCCTTCCTGGGGCACAAAACAATATCAGGAGGCACTTTTTCGTGGCTTGTGGGGCAGGCAGAGTCGGGGTGGGCTCCCGACCTCTGCTCTTCTCATTGCATGCCGACTTGCCTGCCGACTTGCACGCATCAGGCGTGAGTCGCGTTTTGGCGCGATCAGGGGCTTCACTGCTCAAACGCCCCGGCGCTTGTTGCTTCGACTCCTCTTGGGCTCCACGCAGTCTCCTGACTGGGGAATGGGGTCACCTGCTGCTGGCCTCTCGATTCAGGCGGCAGCCTCACTCTTTGCAGCAGCACTTCTCCTTTTCTGATGCTGCTTGGGACAAGACGCTCCTGCAGGGTTCAGTGGGTGGTGGACACACCGATCCCACCCTCGTCGCCAGTTGTAGCATCCTGCTACAAATAATCACAGACTATAGTTGTAGGTTACTGGAGCTTTATTTCATGTTTCTTACTCGGTCCTTGTCCCTACTCTAACTGCCGTGGTTCCTGTCCCTGGCTCCTCCCGTTCCTGCTCCTCCCTCTTAACTCCACCCCAACCACTAGACCACATCATACAATCCGACAGCACCTGGGACTCCTAAGCACTTGGAAAGCGGCAGCGCTCGGGTGTCATATCAGCAGTAAGCAAAGTGAGATTGGGAAGATTGGTGCTAGACTCAGATTGCTCACTGCAATGGATCACTACTGCCAACTGGGATGTGCTCTACACTTTGTTTGGGTGGCGAGTTTTGTTTAGACCCAAAAAAAGTGTGGCTCACCAGACACCGATTAAATCCAAGTGAGACCAACCTCCTCTCCCCCAATGCCGGTACAACCGACTGGAGACAGCAGCAGTGTCAGCTGGGCTGGGACAAAGGCTGCGTAATCCTCCTCAGTGGATCATGTGGACAACACACCCCGTTGAGAAGGTGCAGCCCTTGCCCCAGCCATCAGCAGCAGCGCTGGCATGCAGAGACTTAAGCGCACAAGACAAAGTGCACTGCAAAAATGGAACACTACGTGGAGAACGTTTTATGTTACATGCTATTCAATCACCATTGTTTAAGAGGGGTGGATGGTGGACCACAGTAGAACCCCCACACAAGTGCAACAGTTTATACTTACACTTAATGTAGTGGTAACTGCCCCATTGGAGCGAATTAAGTCAATACCGACTACCCCATTTCCTATGAGAAGTTACCTTACTAGTAATACATCATAATATTGCCCTCTGGCATTTAAGTGCAGATTGTATTGTCTGCTGAGATCAAAGCACTGACTAGACATTGAAATATTACCTATCTGAGTCTCTGCCCCCAACACCTCCCTGAGTGGGCCTTGCACTGGCCGACTTAGCTACTCTCAGAGTGAACTGGTAAAGGCATGTCTTGGTGCTCAATTTTGGGTTTAAAACTAAGGTAAATTCCCAGGACATCAGTGGTAAAAAGGTCTTGATGACATACATTGATCCCAGAAGACCATTAGCATCCTACCAGTACCGACAATGTTTCCACAATGTGAAAATAATGTATATGTTTCTGTGCTTTTTGAGCCACATTGATATGTGAAAGGTGTGCTGCCTAGTTTGACATTTGTAGCAGGTATATTTGAATACATAAGTCTGGATACATACTTCTCGGTGTTTTTCTGTTTTAGACACAGAACACAAACAGGCATGAATGAACTGATTATGCAAAGATTTCTGACCGAGAGTGCATCCCTCAAAGTCTTTGTTGTGAGACACTAGCTAATACTCTCCAGGCCATGTAGTATTTGTGTAATGGCCTTGAGAAGCCTACCAACATGTGTGCATTGTGAGGGGTCAGATACTGCCTAGGCACAGCCATGTGTACACAATACAATAGGCTACCAATTAACTCTCAGGGGTAAGAACACATATGCATTACGATACACTGACTAGTAACTCCAAGCATGTACATGATAGGACAGACGCCCAGCTGACCCAGGCCCACTAGCATAAACTTTCTCTATGTCCTGTGGTGTAAGAAAATTGATTATTTGGTCAATTTATTAGTTCTGTATTGTACTAGTAAACACCACCCAAGACCTCTTCAGGCCCCTGTACAATGGGAAAAGATACTCACAGCCAGTTCAAGCGAGGCATTTCTGCACAAATGGTTTTTTGGGGTATTTCTTTGATGGAATTGTTCAGCAAGACACTGCAGGGAAAGAAAGCAAACAATTATAGACACAGCAGAAAATGTATAAGAACCACACTTGTCAAAAGTTCCATTATCCACACTAAGCACCCAGCTCTTTCAACGGACTTGCAGCCTTTCTAGATTACCAGCTGTGCTATGAAACTGATTTAGGAGGTGCCTGGTGGGAGAGCAACAAAAACACAAACACAAAATATAAGAGCATGACTTTTTCAGTGGCAAGATGATCAATTCGGCTTTCTCGGCATCTGAGGTTTTAGCAAAATAAGTCAAACACAGCTTACTTACTTTGTGGAAGAAAAAGTCAGGAAAATGGTATTCCAATTGGTATTTCTCAGACAAAATCAATTTTGTATTGAAAAAACTCCCATATCTTTGCACTTCTTAAATATATTATCTGCTGCCCTTCCCATGAGCATTGTTCCTTCTTCCCCATGAGCAGTCATCAGAGAGCAGAAGCTCTGTCCATGTGTTGTTTTTTGACTGGGTTGACAGAGATAGCTTCCTGTTTTGTAGGAGTAGCACCTCATACAAACAATAGACCATGGGCCTTATTTATGAAGGCCTTGTGCCACCGGTGCATCACTTTTTCCCATGTTAAAAGTGACGCACCGGCGACGCAAGGCCTTCATAAATAAGGCCCCATATTCTTATAATGCTATCACAATGCTTTCCAAACCTTTATAACCACAACCCAAATTGTAGACCTACATAACTTTAATGGCCACAAGAAGTTGCAATGTTTTTAATGTAACAACAGCAAATGTTTGTAACAGTCATAACCTTGACCACACACTTCGACAGTAGACTGTGGCCAAGACGTTGATCTGCCCATAAAGGTAACGGAAGGAGAACTGCACTGGAGCTGGAGCACTTTCAGAGTGTGGTGTTGGCTGTGCCATCTGGTTACTGAAATCACAAGCCTTCTTAAAAGCCTTGGTGTTGATACCCGTGAGTTTAGCAAATTTGAGAAACCACTTCTGCAGCAGAGTATGGGGTAAGGAATCATATCCATTTTTGTGTTAAAACAAGGCCCAGTGGTGTATTTTTGAATATATATCTATACTACTATTATAAAGGAAGAACTTTGAACCTTTGAGGCGGGTAAACTCGGGAACCACAGCTCCAATCCAGACACCCGATACATCGTTGAAATTGTCAGGGTGTGCAGATAGACATAGGCTATATAAATGAAAATGAAAAAAATATACGTTATTTAAAAAAATTCTGAGAAAAAAAAAAGTAGTTCCATGGAAGTAGCGCCGGCCGCGACGTGCGTGCTGACATCAGTGCTGTGCCTCTGCTGTGCCTCTGCGCCGTAATTATTAATGACATGTTGTTCGTTCCTGCAGAGACCGGGTGTTCCGTTTGAATATATGCAGTACTCAGAAGTGTGGCTCACCGGTTAGAGGCGGCAGACCCAGAAGCTGAGGTCGGCCCGGGACCAGGGTTCAATTCCCGACGCGGCAGGGTACAGAACCAATGTCAGCGGGCTCGATAAATCTAGCCTCGGTGCCTCTCTAACCATGGGTCCCACGCTGCAACTCTGGGCAATAGCTTGCTTAATCTCCACAACGGCCCCCTCGCTGCCTGGCTTCACCTTGCGGATGCCCAATAGGGACCATCTCACAGGGAAAGCCAGGACGGGTTTCTCCAGCGGTACACAGCACCAAGAAACCCCAGGGTGAACGTGCGCTCTACAAAATCATACTAACATAACATAACATAACTCATGGCGCAAGAAGAAATGTGTAGGACACGTTAATGATTTGTAGATCCAGTCATCTAACCACTCATTGCTCTTACCTGACCCAACACTACAAGAATGAGAGTAGAGCACATGAGTTTTGCTTCTAGGAAAAGACGTGCTTCGCTGTTCTTTTTCCAAAACTCGGGTAAGGTTCGTAGCTAGGCCTCCCTCTGCACACCTCTTTTTGCGTTTTGGGGGGTCTGAGGAGAGTCTTCCTGTGCAAGTGCTTACAATCATGGTCACTGCACTCATGCTATTTTCGTGTCGTTTGCCACATTTGCCAAATTATCCATCAACTGCTGCATAATCTGAAGATTTTAACAAAAACAATGTTTTGTTTGTAGCTCACACCGATCAACAGTGACTAAAAGTGTGGTTACAAGTTGCAGTGCAATGGAAGGCCCCTCACAAAGTTTGACTGGTCACCTTTCTCTTGAATATTGCTATATCAGGATGTTAAACTTTTATTAATGAAGTAAAACCGACGAGCACACAGTGTTAAGAATTGTAATAACGAAATAATACTATCACAAAATGCGATGCATTATGCTGCATAGTTTGCCTTTTCTTGTCATCAAATGAAGTCAACTCTGAGGCATGATCATCCCCGCCACATAGTTCAATTAACCCAGATTATAATTAACTGGTTCTGCCCTGGGCTAATGAATTAGTGCAGCTGTGTGCATGTTTAAATGTATGAACATTTATGTCCCACTTGCTCCCCGGACATTTTGATTTCCAGCAGCAATTGGGGCGAAGAAAAAATTTTCATGGTCGAAATTCACTGTGCAGGTGTACACTATAGCACTGTGTGATCTTCATAATGTCCGTCTGTAGCAGCAGAGGTGTTACTGCTCTTTCCTGTCACTTTTCTGTGTGCGGGGGTTATACTGCAAACCACAGACTCTAACATGCAGTCACAGCTGTTGCTTGCCCCCCTGCTGCAACTGAGCAGGAAGGACTAATCTTCTCAGACCACTGAGCAGTGATGGGAGATTAGCCCAGAACACAATTACACTGAGAGGAAAGCCAGTGGCGTAGTGCAAAATGATTGCCCCCCCTACAGAATGTGATATGGTACACCCGAGTCTCCCATATCGATATCGAGATCGTCATTAGTCTTTGGGCTGCATGGGGCCACCCATTGAAGAATTTTGGGCACACTGGTAGTGACAGTCGCTCATTCCCAAAGCATTATTATATATGGCACTGAGTTGAGGGCCCTTGGAGAATCTGCTCAAACCCTTACAGGAGATTGTGGGAGAGAAAATAATGCCAACTTATTTTGATTTAGCTATCCATACCACCATTTTGTCATTTTAAAGTGCTGTTATCAATGAGTTCTTCTTTTCACAGATTTGATAGTTCTCAGTTGACTGTCCTCGGAAGGATGGAAGGCTGTGTTGGCCTTGGTAGGATTCAAACTTATGGCCTGTAGTCTGGAACAGGCATTAGCAGTGATTATTTAACTAATAGAGAAAAATTTCCTACTAAATGAGGTAGAAAACAGAGGCAGGGGAAGCAAGATTTCAAAGAATACTGGCTTGGAAATCTATACTACTATTATAAAGGAAGAACTTTGAACCTTTGAGGCGGGTAAACTCGGGAACCACAGCACCAATCCACACACCCGATACATTGTTGAAATTGTCAGGGTGTGCAGATGGACATAGGCTATATAAATAAAAAAAATATACGTTATTTAAAAAATTTACGAGAAAAACAAAAGTAGTCCCATGGAAGTAGCGCCGGGCGTGAAGTGCGTGCTGACATCAGGAGCGCGGGGAGGAACGACGTCCAGGAGCGCGAGGAGGAGCGGCGGACATGAGCGCGGGGAGGAGCGGCGGACAGGCGGGGAGGAGCAGCGAGAAGCGGCGGACAGGCTGGGAGGAGCGGAGATGAGCGGCGGACAGGCGGGGAGGAGAGGGGAGGAGCAGTGAGGAGCGGCGGACCGGTGAACTCAGGAGAGCGGGGAGGTGAGGCGGATGAGGTAAGGCTCTGGGGGACCCACGGACAATGTCGGGCGGGCGGGGGCCCTGAAGCCAAGGTCGGGATGGGCTGCTACTCCGGGGGACCCATGGACAATGTCGGGGTGGGCGGGGGCCGGGGCGGGCGAGGGCCCTGAAGACTGATTGCTCCCAGACAAGGTCGGGACGGGCTGCTGGTATATATATATATATATATATATATATATATATATATATATATATATATATATATATATATATATATATATATATACATATATATAACACCAAACAGCCCACAGGTTTAAACATGACTGAAGATCTATCCACCTGTTTGTAAACCTCCTTATGACAAATGCATCTGGTATAATAGTGTATAGTTTTCTGGTTGATCTGAATTTTAAGTACCTCATCCACTGTGATTTTCGTACAGTCATCTCGCACAAACAGAAACTCTTTAGGCTGGCATTATTGTTGCGGTTTGTCCACACAATGTGTATGCAGTTTTTATCCTATTTTTATCCATATTTATATTGTGATTTATATTTATATGAACTGTAGGATGTATTTATGTATTTTATCAATTATAAGTATGCATATACGCAATAGTATGAGATCATCCTATGAAGGTCTCTACTTCCTATTACTGTGGGTAACCCTTTACCCTGTGCAACCAAACTTGCCATAATATGAGTGCAACAATAATGAGATCACTGTTAGAATACAGAAATTAATATTATGCAATCTGTTTGATGAGCTAAATCTTATACATTCCAAATTAACCTTTGATTGCAATACAGCGAATCTACATCCTCATATGTAACTGAATTGTCCAAATCAATTTTATTGGGGCTCCAAAATCTTCCCCAAAAACTTTTTAAAAAATTTTCCAAGACTTTCCTGAAATTGTCCATGTGACAAATATGCTCATCTTTAAAGATGGGAAAGTTCGGGTATTTATACCGTCATTTACGATATCTCTGCGCATAATGCTTAACCAATTTTGGGCTCAAAATTGTAAATATTCTTGTGAACATCATTGCGCACCTATAAGAATTTACCTGTTTTTTGCACTTGCACTAGCACTTTAATGAATAAGGTAAAACAAGTTTTTTACTTTATTTATGTTTAATATTGCACTTTATCACGTTAAAAATGTACTTTGATCAACATGGGTTTCATGTACCATTTTAATTGACATATTGAATCAAATACCGATATGAACTGTGGTTTTGTTCCAATGGAACTCTTTTATGTCTACGGCTACGTTTTCCTGCTGTATTGTGCTGATGTCATCATCACTGGCAGAGTATTTAAACCTATGTGATCCTTCACACTGTGTCATGTGATCAAGGTCCAAGGCGGGACCGAAACGCGTCGTGACGCTTAAGCACCGAAAATAAAGAAAAGCACTGAACTGAGGTCCGTGTCCGTATCCTTCTTGACTACTGGGATTGTAGTTTTGTGTCTGCTGATACGGAAACTGCGTGATATATATATATATATATATATATATCTGGAAAGAAAGAGTTGCCGCTAGGTGGGGATGCACTTACAGGTAGGAATTGATGCCAGCGCAAGGGCGCGAGCTGCGAACAGAGTCCCTTTCCTGCCAGACGCGTTTTGGGCCAACGCCCTCTTCAGTGGCAGCACATGTGACATGACGGCAAGCTGCAGGCACCAGTGCCTTTACTTGCGGGGTGCTTGCGGGGATATTGGCAATCCCTTTAATACTTTTTTTGCATGCGAATGGCGGCGGCGACCCACTTGGGTTTTATGGAACCACCAGCCCCAGAGATCATTGCTTCAGGTTTTACACCTGTGCATAATTACTGAGGGTATTTACTGGTGCCTGCAGCTTGCCATCATGTCACATGTGCTGCCACTGCATTGGCCCGAAACGCGTCTGGCAGGAAAGGGACTCTGTTCGCAGCTCGCGCCCTTGCGCTGGCATCAATTCCTACCTGTAAGTGCATCCCCACCAAGCCGCAACTCTTTCTTTCCATATATATATTTCTATACTACTATTATAAAGAAAGAACTGTGTCCTTTGAGTCAGGTAAACTCGAAAAGTACACCACCAATCACAACACCCAATACAGCGTTGGAAAGGGGAGGTCCAGGAGATGGACATAGGCTATTCATTTGGGCAACATATACATTACAAAGTGAAAACAATATTCGGGGTAAAGTAGTTCCTTGTGGGTGTTCTTCTGCTGTTAAGGAGTAGCATGGGCGTGTCAAACTAAACCTGTGGGCGGCAACATTGGCAGAGGGGCATGGTCCATACAACGTTACTCGCTTCCAGGGTCTGCGAGTTTCAGGCACACAGAGCGCAGCAGGCACACACAAAACACTGCGAGTTCAGTAATACAGAAACTCGCTGCATGAAGACAGAAACTCGCTGCAACATTGAAGCATCTATAGAAGTAAGCGATAGTTACGGTGGGCACATAAAGAGCGTGGGCGTGGGAGGGTGTAACTTACTGAGGGAGGTGACATAAACAGCATGGGCGGGGGTTTGAGGGATGTCACCATGTGTAAGTAAACGGAAAAAAACATTCACATTTGCCTTGAATGTAGAAGTTGATGAGTATTCACTTCAGGCAGACACACTCGGCGCATTAGTTCAGTAACTACCCTTATAAGGGGCGCAGCTTCCTTCAACGGTGCGGCTTCCATCAACAAGACGCGTTACGTAGGAACGCTACATTCATGGCCCGCCTATTGCTATTACATACGTCACAGCCTTCACGACGCCACGCAAAGGGTTCCCTAAGGAAAACACACACAGACTCGACGCTCCTGCTGCTCCCGCTGCTGGCCACTCTGCTGAGCGTCTCCTGCAGCGGTGCTGCCCCCAGCCCCCTTCTGCTCGGACAACGTCGGGATGGGCTGCTAGTATATATATATTTATATATATATATATGCTAGATGAGCATCAGATTACATTACACAAGGTCAGATTAATTTTATTATAAGCACAGGGTGATTAAGTGATTTGCCCAAAATCAAAGGAACCTTGTTGCCCAGATCCAAATTTGGCAGCTTTGACCATTAGGCTACATCCATATTGCCCATTTTCTGTATGAAAGTAATACACTAATAGTATGGTTGTGTATGATCACGCATAGTGAGCACGTTCTCTGTTGAAATAATGTTGTGAAGAACAAAAACAGCAGCAACACATATTTGATGCTTCACCTGGAGTCTTGCTTGGAAATATTTGCAGTGTTTTTTTTAAGGGAATTTAGTGACATTATTTAGCCAGGAATATCTTAAGGATTTTAGGGGCTCTGAGCCAAACGTATTTTTGGGGCCCCCAGCTACAAACAACTTTGTATTTGTGATGCAGTTACAGCTCTTTCATGCCCTTTTTGGCTGGGTCACTGAGTGTTCACTGATACATTGGTCCAAATCCAAACTATGTTTCTATCTAATATTCTGGGGCTGTAATGTGTGTTTTCAGTGGTGTAATACTGCAGCAGCTCATTAATGATATTACAAATAATCTCTGACACCCTCCGATTTCTGATAAATGAGGTCTTGTTTCAATCTAAAAGACACTTTTTTATGGATGTTGCATGATGGTGAAAAACAAACACATCTCCCTGCAAAATATCTGTATAAAATCCCACATATTATCCATATTAAAAATACATTAAAGGAAAACGGTTTTTAAAACAATCTGGGCCCGATTCACAAAAGTAATCCGAGACAAAATCCTAACTTTCCAAATTTCGGAATTCTCAAAAGGCATTTAGGAGTAGTAAAGTTAGGATTTTGTCTTAAGTTTGTCCTAAATATGGGTTAAACTTAAGTTAGGATTTTGTCTTATAACCAAAACTTAAGACAAAATTCTAACTTTACAACTCCTAAATGCCTTTTGTGAATACCGAAAGTCATAAAGTTAGGATTTTGTCCTAGATGACTTTTGTGAATCGGGCCCTCTAAGTTTAAGATTAATTCACGGTGCTCAATAAATATGGAACACCTCTTTGGAAGTAGGTCTGTTTCCTCAGATTGGAAACACGCTTTCTTTTTATCCCTACCTAAGAAATCTTGGGGCAGATGTACGACCTTTTTTTGTGGTCGCAAACGGGAATTTGACCCATTTGCGACCGCAAAATTGGTCGGCCCCATGTACAAACCCTATTTTGCGAGTCAGTAACCAATTACTGACTCGCAAAATATGGTTTGCGACTCACAATTAGGAAGGGGCTGCCAAGGGCATCCTTTCCTAATAGCGAGTCTAACTGCAATGTATGTTAGTTTTGTGGTTGCAAAAGACTTGCAGTTTACCACCTACTTGAAGTAGATAGTAAGCCACTCGCAAATAGGAAGGGGACCCGGAGGGGACCCCATCCCATTTGTGAGTGTGTGCGAATTTTTTTTTTTAAGAGCAGGCTATGGTCCTAAGGACCACTGCCTGCTCTTTAAAAATGTAACTGTAACAGTTTTATTTTTATTTTTTAAATGCAACGGGCTGAAATAAAAAAAAACTGATTCATTTACAAAGCAGTCACTGACATGGTGGTCTGCTAACCCCAGCAGGCCACTATCCCTGGGAGTGCTAGCCATTCCTAATGGGGTCGCAAGTAGCACCTGCCTCATGAATATTAATGAGGCAGGAAATTTGCAACCCCAATAGGAATCGCTAACAGTTTCTGTGACACAGTTGTACATTGCATTTTGTGAGTCACAAAGCGTCGCAATTTGCGAGTCACAAAAAGTAAGGGTCGTACATCTGGCTCCTAATGCAGTGCCAGTGGCTACCAAAATCTTGAAGAAACTGGTAAATCGACAGTTGTCATATTTTGTGAAAACTAATGGCCTACTTCAAGATTCATAATCTGCCTTTAAATCACGTTTCAGCACTGAATCCGCTTTACTGGAGGTTAAGGAGTATATTAAAGAGAACCTGGACTGTGGACACTCAGTAATGGTGGTTTTGATGGATCTGTCTGCAGCTTTCGATATGGTCTTGCATGCCAGCCTTTTAGACAAACTTAGATTGGCAGATATCCAAGGCAAGGCCCTTTCTTGGCCAAAATCTTTCTTGGAGGACCGATCTCACTAGGTGCATCGCCACTCTTTCTCGTCCCTTCCTGAACCCCTTTTATATGGAGTTTTCAGGATTAAGCTTTGAGGCCTACCCTCTTCAACATATATTTTGCCCCTCTGGCTTGTTTAATGGAATCATTGGGTGTGCAGGTGGTAACATATGCTGATGGAACCCAGCTTTTATGTCTTTTCAAGCGCATTCAGATTCTGCCCTCATCAAGCTTAAGGAGTGCCGTAAGGGATTCACTGGTTGGATGGATTCTAAATTCCTCAAATTAATTCTGACAAAACAGAAGTCCTTTTTTGGAGCCAGTGGTCCCCACCCCATTGCCGATGGTGGCCGGAAGCACTAATTCCCTCTCCAGCTCCTGTCTCTTCCACTAGAAATTTGGGACTATTATTTGATTCAACCCTTTCCTTTTCTACTCAAATTAAGCATGTATTGTCTGTCTGTATCGCTAAACTTAAATTGTTAAAGAAGCTGCTGCACCTGGTACCTGAGGCTACACAGAAAACGCGAGTTCACACCTATGTAACCTATCATTTAGACTATGCTAATAGTCTCTATTTGGGCCTTCCTGCTTTTCTAATTGGAAGGCTTCGGTCATTCAAAATGCAGCAGCAAAGCTTATCCAGAGAGTTCCTCTCCGGCAGTCTATCTCGCCCCATTTGAAGGAAGCACACTGTCTGACTATGACTGAGCGCATCAAAGTTGAAGCCCTTACCCTGACACATAGAGCTTTCGCAGGTGAAGGCCCTTCTTATCTGAGAAACAGACTTCGACCTTCTAAGCAATGCAGATTGCTCAGGTTTAATAACCTTCGTATGATGCAGGATCCAACATGTTCTAGGGTTTGACGGGGAGGCAGTTCCTTTACATTTCTGATCTCCATACTGTGGAATGCTCTCCCTGTTAACCTTCATAGGACTGCCTCTCTCTCTATCACTAAAAAAAGAAATAAAAACCTTTGTTTTTATAGAAAGATTAGTCCCCCTCTGCTCAGTTATCGCTTGGAGTCAGTCTCCACCTGAGAGAGCCGCATCTCTCAGGTGCCCCCTTAAAGGCTGGGGCACTGGGCTAATACACATTTAGTCCATGCCTTAAAATATCTCTGTGTTCAGCCACCTTTACACTGGTGCAAAAACAGGGCTACTCATTTAAATATCACTTACATATAGACCAGGACTTTTGTGACCCATCAAAATTTGGCTCCCCGTCCACTCGTGGGTCACGAGCCACAGTTTGGGAAACGCTGTGCTATATTCTTTGGATATGTTCAGAAGGCAAAGGATCTGAAGGAGTACGTGGCTTTGGGCAAAAGGCGGCCCATGGTTGCTGGGTTAAATAATTTTCAGTTTCATTCAGGTTGCATTAAAGAAGAATTACAGGATTTTTGCAGACCCAAAGCAGAGATATAAAAAGGAGCCCTGTAAGGGCCAGTCCAGATTAAATGGAACTCATTCCTGTTTGGTTATAGCTTCACATGCTGTCCACAAAGGGTCAGAAAGGTAATTGCTGAGCAGTTTCAAATAACACCCAGCCTGATCATTGGTGAATTTAAGTGTTGTGACAATGTGGCCAATAATCAGCGATTTAAATTGCCCAACACTACTACATTTTCCCTCTCCAAAACATGCAAGATGATTTCTACCATGAACCAGTGTAGTTTGGTTAAT
Source organism: Lissotriton vulgaris (assembly GCF_964263255.1). Lineage (NCBI taxonomy): Eukaryota > Metazoa > Chordata > Amphibia > Caudata > Salamandridae > Lissotriton > Lissotriton vulgaris. Next base: position 541,232 of record NW_028254874.1, on the reverse strand, counting down.
GGAGCATCAGTAGGACAGTACAACAAAAGTAGACTGATGATCCATTTGTTGATATCACATAAGGATACTGTCACGAAGCGGAGCTTCCTGACTTAGATGAACTCCCTGACTCGGACGGACGGGGTGTCCTTGCTAATGCTTCTTCCTTTCCACCCCGTCCGCAGGATCCTTTGGACGTTTCCTGGATCTCCCCGGCTCTGCCTCAGGGACGTGTACCTCTGTATCCAGACCCTGTGACGCTAGGGGCATGTCCACCTGCACTCGCCCAATCAGGTCAGACGACGTCACCCGATACTGACCAACCGGAGGAGGCGGGGGCGTTTAAGGAAGCTCCGTTCTGGATTGCCGGCGCGAAACCTTCGGAACGCCAGTTGGAACACGAGGAGGACGCCACGGAGGAAGACGGAGCCGCTGTCGTGGAACCGCTGCTGGGACCCCTGAAACTGAGTGACGACAAGCCAGGAGGCCAACGATACCACGAGCCGCCCCGCCACACTTCCAGGGGAGAAGTGTGGCTCCACAAGGTACGGGGGCGTTTTCAAGGGTTGTTCAAATCACGGGGTGGGACGGGGTAGTCTGAGGGTGGTCACTACCGTCGTATCTTGTCGGCCGCCTACACTCCCTGACTGATAGGTTTGGTGTTAGTAACCTGGTGAACCCTCACTACCCTACCCTCCTCCCACATTTGTATATGTCGAGCCCAGCCCCTAACGTGGCTGTTTTTCTTTCCTTTTCTCCGAGTGATCTCCAGCCCTGTGGTCAACTTCCGCTTCCTCAAGACTGGAACCGAAGACCCGGACCCTTCCCCAAAGGAGAGGACCCTCGTGCATTGTTTGTTTCCCAGGAGACTGTACTTTCAAACCTTGAACTTATCTCGGTGTTGTTAAACCGAATAAAAAGAGTTACAGACCTGCTTCAACTCGTACCGACTCTCATTCTCCCGTCCCCGTTCCCCACAAGTGGTGCCGTGACTCGGATCATCCAGTGAACCACGCCATCCGATACAAGATGGAGAATCTTTTGTCCCAAATGGAAGCAGACCGGACTGCGTTTTCCCAAGCCATTCAAACTCAGTCCGATAATATCCTAAAATTGGCGGAAGGACAAACACAGTTGATGAATGTCATAGGACAGGGAAGGGCTACAGCCCCACCTCCAGGTACTGTCGTTCCATTGCTTTCTTTTTGAACTTTGAAAGAGCGGCGAGAGCTAGTTCCTGGCCAGGTGATAGGTGGCCCTTCTATTTGGCGCCGTTGCTGACTGGTGAGGCCCAGGCAGCATATCAGACAGTAAACCGGGATGGAACAACTGCATATGCGGTTGTGAAACAATACATCCTCGATAGGTTGGGGGTAGACGAAGAAACCCATCGATTAAGGTTTCGGCAAGAGAAGGGGTCACCAGGGGATCTACCCAAAACCCTGTTCTTTAAACTAAAGGAGTCTGCCGACTTGTGGTTAAAGCCAAATGAAGGGAACCTCGACGCCATTATGAATAAAATATATCTCGAACAGTTTATCGAGTCCCTTCCCTATAGTACCCAAAGGTGGCTCAAACAACATGCGGGGTTAACCTTGGAGCATGCTATCGAAATGGCTACTTGTTATGCCCGGGCTCAGGGTAAGCCGTACATGAAGGAGCCCGAAAGAAATACTAAAATCATTTCACCTGTCAAAACTGAGAAACGGTTTCAAAAACCCACTCCTGAACCCCCGAAAATCCGGTTCCAACGACCTGAACTTCCCAATTCAGGGCCTCAATGTTATGACTGTGGAGAATGGGGACATATTGCTCGATTTTGTCGAAAGAAAAAAGACAGAGAAGACGAACCTATGGATGTGAGCTATGCTCCCAGGTCTATCCTGTATGCACAAGAAACCGGAACCACCTTCTATGTACGTGTCATTTTAAACGGTACTAGTATACGAGCCTTGCTAGATTCCGGGTGCAAACATTCAGTAGTAAGGGAAGAGCTAGTAGACCGCCACTCTCACATTCCAGGGAAACGGGTTAGTATCCGTTGTGTCCATGGGGACGTCAAGGAATATCCCGTAGCTAAAATCACCCTTCATACACCTTCAGGAAAGAATATGGAAGTCGTAGTGGGAGTTATGGCGGGTTTACCTGAGCCCATAATCATAGGGACTGATAATCCTTCCTTTAGTACTTTGCTGTTGGAAACCTTACAACATCTATCTCTGCCCCATGACACCTTGTTGGCCGCAGAACCTTGGGCCCGGGATACTCACTTCAGGACTGCCCAATTGAATGACGCAAGTCTCGCCAACGCATGGCAGGTGGCACGAAGTGGGCAGGATCCAACCACTAGAACTTATCCCACGTTTTTAGAAAAAAACGGTTTATTGTATAGGCTTGCCAAGGCTGACGCTGAACCCCAGTTGCTGGTCCCAATTGACTTTCGAGAGCAGATACTGTTCTTTGGTCATGCCCATTTGCTAGCTGGCCATTCCGGGGTAGAAAAAACGAGCCAGTCTATACTACGACATTTTTTTTGGCCTGGTATTTATGCCCAGGTTCAGAAATACTGTCAGGAGTGTAGAATATGTCAGAAACGGAATCCATACACTCCACCTCCTGCCCCATTGGTGCCCATGCCTATCATAGGGGTTCCGTTTGACCGTATCGGAATGGACCTCATTGGGCCTTTACCCAAATCATCCCGCGGGCATCAGTATGCCTTGGTTTTGGTTGATTATGCTACGCGGTATCCCGAGGCCTTTCCTCTCAAGTCAGCCACGTCCGTAGCAATAGCCCAGAGGCTTGTTGAAGTCTTCTCACGCATGGGCTTCCCAAAAGAGATTGTTACAGATCAGGGCACCCCTTTTGTGTCCCGTTTGATGCAGCAAGTGTGCAAACAGCTCAATATCAAACACATCAAAACCTCTGTATATCACCCCCAAACAGATGGTTTGGTTGAGCGTTACAACGGCTCCCTTAAGTTGACACTAAAGAAACTGTTATCGGGTGATGGAAAGAACTGGGATCAGTTACTACCCTTGGCCCTCTTTGTACTACGTAGTCAGAAACAATCCAGCTTAGGGACGTCCCCATTCGAGTTGTTGTTTGGGAGACCCCCTAGAACGCTCCTCGAGATCACAAAGGATAGCTGGGAAACAGAAGGAGCACAAGAAGCTGAAGCCCTGTTGGATTATACTAGACAACTCCAGAGTAGGCTACATAAACTCAGAACCCTAGCTCACGAACACTTAGCGGTAGCACAGACTAAACAGAAAACCCTGTATGACCGTGGTACTAAGTGGAGAGTGTTGGATGTAGACGATTGGGTTCTGATTCTGTTACCCTCTTCTACGCACAAAATGAGGAAGGAGTGGCAGGGGCCTTATAAAATCCTGAAGAAAATAGGACGTACCACGTATCTGGTACAGTTAGGAAGAGGCAAAACCCAAATGTATCATATTAACATTCTAAAGAAATGGTTAGGTCCACCCCCACAGTCAGTCAATGTGGTCTCCCCTGTACTTCATACTGAGCATACTGTTGATGCTGCCCCTGTGAATCCTGACTTATCGTCGACCCAACAGGAAGAAGTCAGAAAACTACTTTTGTCACATTCAGCAGTTTTCTCTGATCAACCGGGTCGTACTCACTTAGCGGAACACAGCATACCTACTCTCCCAAATACAGTGGTGAAACAGAAGCCCTATCGTATTCCTGAGGCCAGACGCTCGGCTTTCCAAGCCGAAGTAGACGGCATGCTGAAGGCTGGGATCATAGTTCCTTCCCATAGCAACTGGTGCTCGCCGGTGGTGTTAGTACCGAAACCTGACGGTAGCATCCGTTTTTGCATCGACTTTAGGGCCGTTAACCGGGTATCCAAACAGGATGCGTACCCTCTACCCAGAGTCGATGAGTTATTGGAACGCCTTGGGGAGGCTCGGTACATCACCACCATAGATCTCACCAAGGGATACTGGCAGATTCCCCTTGCTCCCAAAGACATGGAAAAAACAGCATTTTCAACGCCATCTGGTCATTACCATTTTACAGTACTCCCCTTTGGTTTACATGGGGCGCCAGCTACATTTCAAAGAGTTATGGACACGCTGCTGGCACCTCACCTACAATATGCGTCTGCTTACCTGGACGATATTGTAGTGTTTAGTAAAACCTGGGAGGACCATTTGTCTCACCTCAAAAAAATACTGTCCAGTCTTGGGGAGGCCAGTCTCCACATCAATGCGAAGAAGTCCCGGTTTGCTTTCCAGCAGGTAAAATACCTTGGGTATCTTTTGGGCGATGGACAAATTAAGCCCCAGATGGAGAAATTGGAAGCAATTAAAGCTCTGCCTTACCCGACTTCAAAGAAAGAACTCAGGGCCTTCTTGGGACTGGTGGGCTATTACCGCCGGTTCATTGCTCAGTTTGCTAGCCTGGCCGCTCCTCTCACCGACCTCCTTGGGAAGAATACCAAATCTGCTGCACTTCCTGCACCCTCTCTAGCACAGTCTTCGGCTTTCCAAGCCTTGAAGGACGCTTTGACTTCCTCGTCTGTCCTCATTTCCCCTGACTTCCTTAAACCCTTCGTCCTCCAGACTGACGCTTCGGGGGTTGGCATTGGTGCGGTCCTTTCCCAGGAGGATGAGACTGGGGCTGAACGGCCCGTGCTCTTTATCAGCCGCAAGCTGTTTCCGAGAGAACAGTCATATTCAACGATTGAGAAGGAGTGTTTGGCTGTTCGTTGGGGTGTTGAAAAACTGAGGTACTATCTTGAGGGGAGGCCATTTGTGTTGTACACGGACCATGCTCCTTTAACTTGGCTTCAGCGTAATAGGGGGAACAATGATCGCATTTTGCGTTGGTTCTTGGCCCTGCAGCCCTTCCAGATCGAGGTCCGTCATCGAAAGGGTACTTTGCAGGGGAATGTTGACTTTCTGTCCCGCTATCCGATTTCCCCCGATCGGGTCAATCCTGGGGGTGGGATGTGTCACGAAGCGGAGCTTCCTGACTTAGATGAACTCCCTGACTCGGACGGACGGGGTGTCCTTGCTAATGCTTCTTCCTTTCCACCCCGTCCGCAGGATCCTTTGGACGTTTCCTGGATCTCCCCGGCTCTGCCTCAGGGACGTGTACCTCTGTATCCAGACCCTGTGACGCTAGGGGCATGTCCACCTGCACTCGCCCAATCAGGTCAGACGACGTCACCCGATACTGACCAACCGGAGGAGGCGGGGGCGTTTAAGGAAGCTCCGTTCTGGATTGCCGGCGCGAAACCTTCGGAACGCCAGTTGGAACACGAGGAGGACGCCACGGAGGAAGACGGAGCCGCTGTCGTGGAACCGCTGCTGGGACCCCTGAAACTGAGTGACGACAAGCCAGGAGGCCAACGATACCATGAGCCGCCCCGCCACACTTCCAGGGGAGAAGTGTGGCTCCACAAGGTACGGGGGCGTTTTCAAGGGTTGTTCAAATCACGGGGTGGGACGGGGTAGTCTGAGGGTGGTCACTACCGTCGTATCTTGTCGGCCGCCTACACTCCCTGACTGATAGGTTTGGTGTTAGTAACCTGGTGAACCCTCACTACCCTACCCTCCTCCCACATTTGTATATGTCGAGCCCAGCCCCTAACGTGGCTGTTTTTCTTTCCTTTTCTCCGAGTGATCTCCAGCCCTGTGGTCAACTTCCGCTTCCTCAAGACTGGAACCGAAGACCCGGACCCTTCCCCAAAGGAGAGGACCCTCGTGCATTGTTTGTTTCCCAGGAGACTGTACTTTCAAACCTTGAACTTATCTCGGTGTTGTTAAACCGAATAAAAAGAGTTACAGACCTGCTTCAACTCGTAACGATTCTCATTCTCCCGTCCCCGTTCCCCACAGATACCAATAGTTCATTTTCTATTTTGGCCAGGGTGGAGTTGGAACAGCCAAGCAGCACACCATTTTCTGTATCCAGGTAAATTATGAAGGGTTGATCTATGGCCAGCCAATGTATATTATATAGTCCTTTCAATGCATTGGTAATCCTCTGACCCACACTAACAGTACCACCATAATAGGGGCCATCAGTCAATTGTAGTGTATGGCTAAATTCTCATACACCCACATAATACATATCTGCTACAGATGTTGTCCATCGCCTAGTACTGAACAAGTATGTTATAACTGAATCAATGTGCCACATGCCAGAGGGATCAAATCTAGTACACCACTGTCGGTCCCAACTACTACATACTATGGCCGCTTGTTTACATCTCACAATGACATTCAGATAGGGGATGAAAGTAACTACCTCCATCCCAGCTGATCTCCCCACCACTTCTCTCTCCAACCATGCCTTCTCAGGACATAGTGCCCGATTCACAGAATGAACTTAAGACTCAATCCTAAACTTACAACTATTTTGGTATTCACAAAATGCACTTACTACTTTTGGAATTCACAGAATGAACTTACTACTTTTGGTATTCACAGAAGTTAGGATTGCGTCTTAAGTTTGTCTTAAGACAAACTTAAGACAGACTTAAGACAAACTTAAGACAGACTTAAGACAGACTTAAGTTAGGATTTTGTCTTAAGTCTGTATTAAGTCTGTCTTAAGTTTGTCTTAAGTCTGTCTTAAGTCGGTCTTAAGTTTGTCAACTTAAGACAAAATCCTATCTTCTGTGAATACCAAAAGTAGTAAGTTCATTCTGTGAATGCCAAAAGTAGTAAGTTCATTCTGTGAATGCCAAAAGTAGTAAGTGCATTCTGTGAATACCAAAATAGTAGTAAGTTTAGGATTGAGTCTTAAGTTCATTCTGTGAATCGGGCCCTATATACTTTTAAACATAATACCGCAGATTGCACAACCCAGTGCAGTGACCATCTTAGTAGACTGTGAGCATTAGAAATACCATAAAGGGAGCTGGAGATCTGCCAGCTACTGCAACCCATAAACTGTGTGTCTGCTCTCACACCTCTTCATCCACTACATCGCTAAGTGCTACATCCTATAATACAATAACTGCACCTCGGTAGTCATCATGTATGACATGGAAACCCTACCCACATTGCATCAAAAACAAAGACAAACATTTTCCAACCACACATCCTACCAGGCCTGGGTGGAGTTCGCGGAGTTCCACGTAAACTCCGCCAGGCTAAGGGGAGTTCCATGAGCCGCATAGTGCGTTAGCTCGTGCCTTTCGCACTGATTTTTAGCGCCAGCTGTTGTACTGTGCCGTAAAATCAGAACAAATGGCCTCCCGCACAGCACAAGAGGGTGTTGCTTCTTTTTGCTTCTCTAGTTGAAATTCTACTGAAGCAGCAGTTACCCCAATGCGAAAGGAAGGTTTCTCAACGCGAGCCGTCGGAGACCATTCACAATCGCCTACGCTGAGAAGTCTCACTGCAAAGGGTTCTAGCATGGGATTTTCCTCGCTCGGGATTGCCAACTTACCGCTCGCAAGCGAGAGTGAGGAAAAACCTGTGCTATGTGGAGCAGAGTATTAGCAGAACTCTGCGAGCTCCACGGAGCGTTGAAAATGTCACAAATTCCACAAACAGAGCATAGTTCACCACCCAACCCTACATCCTACACAGCATAGCAGGAGCCACATGTAGGAAAGTGCTTTAGTGCCCCAGATAAGGGAAGTAAACGTTATATTAATGTTGCAATACATTACAATATGATAATTTACCAGAAAGATTTGACAAAATCTGTGTACTGTACGGTTCAAATTTTATTCCATTTTTTTCCAGCTCAGCTGCTGGTTTGCTCGGTTTGGAGTCTTTTGTCTCTTTCCTCAGATATGGTAAAACAGTTATCTTTTTTATATTAATGATTTTTTAGCATCAAATCAAACATTGCACATATCTTTAAGAGAACAAAAAAAATGGACATTTTTTTTCATCATAACAGACCTCATAACTTTCGTCCTGGTTGCTGTATATTAAGGTGTGTATTCATGTGGTGTATAATCATTGGTGTCTAAGTATTGATAAGAATAAACAGTAATATCTCTATTAATGGCCGAAGGTAACTTGCTCAGGGAAATAAAGCCCATACAATAATAGGCAATATATGCTAAACTTCCATACCCTCATGCCCAAGCGCTTTCCCCCACCAATCAGTTTATCCCATAGATTATTCTAACATAAAACATAACGTGTATTTGTAAAGCGCATGTTCACCCAGAAGGGTATCTTGGCGCAGATTAACAGATGTTAATGTGAACTCAATGGTACTCCTTTAATAGACCTATAGAAGGATGAAAGGCTGAGTTGACCCACAGGGATTTTAACCTGTGACTGTGAGGTCGAACATAGGCCCCCACAGTGGACGTATTATTCCACTAAGCCACCAGACCTGGCGATACTGTAGCTATAATGACAATCATTCGTGAAAAACATTGAAAGTAAAGCCACCACTTCTGGGGTCCACTCTAAGGCCTAGTAGTATTGGGAGAACACCAATTATGTTAGTTGCACATTTCAATTAACACTGACAGTGTTCTTGTTCCTCCTCATAGACCCATTGAAGCATCATCAGGCAGCTTAAAATGGTGGTCAATCCTGGGTGTGAAGAAATTTACCCTAGATTTTCTCAAAGGTGGGCAAACGATCCTCCAGTCTTTATATGACTCAATTGTAGGAAGCTACGAGGAGCATTTTTCTCAGCCGTTATTCAACTGTGAAAACCGTTTCAGTCTTCCAAAAACGAAGGGGCATATTACCCAGAAGTGCGTTAAAAAACGCACATCGCACACCTTCATATCGCCGGCTATCGCCGGATTGTTTCGCCCTGATAGCGCATAATTATCAATGCGCATCACGTACGTGAAATTAAATCCGGCGATAGTCGGCAATATAGAACATTAGCGCATGAAAACAAACGTTGTTTTCACACGCTAATGTGTGCCTTGATAATATGGGGGGGTGGATTCAGCGTTATGATCCACACCCCCATGTTATCAATGCCTTAACACCTGGTCAGAGCAGGCGTTGGGAGACCTGCGATAAACGAGTTTATCGCAGGTTGTTGTCTCCCAACGCCTGCCTTGGTAATAGGGTGTTCCCACCTCCAACCACATTTTACATGTGGTTGGACGTGGGAACGCCCACTTTGCATGTCATTAGCGATGTTTCTCGCTGACATGCAAAGTTGGCTTGTGGCAGGCGTTAACATGCCCTTGTTGATAGGGCTCTAGAAGTATCGCCGCTTTCTCGGCACAATTCGCCGAAAAAGCGACAATACTTCGCCTTGTAGAACCCACAATGTGGAAACTGTTTGTACTTCGATGAACCAACAGCCATGTTGTGAGGTGATTTCTGGATATTGTGAAAAATGATGAAGCATCCCCCATAATTCCTGACGTTTGTTTTGTTTACACCCATAGGGCATCCCCGTAGGATCTCAGTTTTGGCATTCTCGCACTTTGATGATCATATTAATATCCACTTCATGACACCGACTGCTGCTGGGTTAGCGTGCAGCCATTTTACTTTGGTCGTGAAACTTTAACTCACGCTCTTGGAATTAAGTAATTGAAAAAGGTACCCGGTCAACGGCCTTCTCAGCATCGAGGGAGACTAATATTATTTCAACGAGGTCATCTTGTACCTGCCGTGTGCCAGGGATCACAGATGGAACATTGATGATTGGTGTGGGATGAATCGCATCTTGCAGCTGTGTATTAATAATGGCAAAAGACCCTTCAACCTGTTTGCTAAGACCTTCACAAGGATCTTAAATTCAACATTAAAAGGACCGGTCTACTGCATGTGCAGTCATATGGATCCTTGCATGGTTTAAGTGTATCTGTTATTGTTGCTTCGTTAGCTTCTCTGAGAGGGGCAGTATTGTCTTGGATCTCATTAAAAATTTTGCACAGTAGGGGGACTATTAATATTTTTTTATTTCATAGTACGCCACAGGGTATCCGTCTACTCTGGGGACTTTAGTCATGGGGAGTTCGTTAATGACTTGTCTTACTTAATCTTCCAATTCATGCAGGGGGCAGTTTGGGTAGGGTATGGTAGAGAGAAACTCCCGTCTGCCTGTTCTGACCCTTGACTTTCTGTTGTGTATAGTGTTTTGGAGAACAAGCAGAAAGCTTGCAAAATTACGGTGGGGTGTGTTAGTGTCTCTCCTGGGTTATTTCGAATGGCTGCAATCGGGCGAGAGGCTTCCTGTTATCTCAACTGACAAGCCAGCAAAGGCCTTGCCTTTTCACCTCTTTCATAATGTGGTTGTTTCAAGCTTAAAGTAGATTTTTTGCACGTCAAAATATAGCCCATTAACTTTAGATTTGTACTCGGAAGTGTGTTGTGGAAGTGCGTGTTGTAACTGCCATTTGACGTTCTAGCAATTTTGGGTTGTAAAGGCCTGCCTTTTTTGCAAGAGCTGAGTCATACATCAGCTCTCCTCTTATACTAGCCTTCCCAGCCTCCCATAATACATGAGAGGAAGCCACTGAAGCCTTATTTAATTCTAAATAGAATGTTGTGAAGCCTTGTACCTTATCTTTGGCTTCAGGAATTTTGAACCTGGAAACATTAAAACGCCACTGGCCCATTGGAGGTGTCGGTACACCTACCACAAGCTAGAGTTGTACTGTGGAAGTGCCATTTGGTGTGATCACCGCCTCTTTAATATATGGTTGAAGAGAAGGAGTTAAGAAGAAATAGTCAGTTCTGGTGCGGGTGCCATGTGTGCATGAAGTAAATGCCTAGTCACGGTTGGTGGGTTAGGTGAGCACCAGGCATCTGTCGAAGAGTGGTCATATATTAGATCAGCTAGAATGCGCCTGTCCCCTTATCTGTGAAACTCATTGTGGTCTTATTAATCTAGCACAGGGTCCAGGACCAAGTTCCAATCGCACTCTAAGATTTCTTTTGACCTGGGAATTGAAAGAATGCTCTGATACAATGCCCTCCAATTGAAGCCTTTTTGAAGCCAAGGACCAGTGTCAGATCTTGGTTACTTGCCTTAATAAATCTACAGTGTCCCTCTGCATCAGTCCATGTTTAACCGCAGTCCCTTTCTTATCAGTACGGCTACCCCTTCTTTCCAAGAAGGTCTATTGGATGATACTTTACCCTTTGTCTCGTTCCTCCACCGGTATGATATTCCCTGCCAACTCACTGCCATGTAAGGTTTTCCTTTTCCAATTGAGAGAGGTGAGTTCCTTGAATGAGGGCCATATCAAGACGATGGGAGTAAAAGGACAGTATTTGCTCAATTTTATGTAGTGAGTGAGGCCATCAAGATTAAGAGAGACCAACTTAAGTCCTCTGTTGCGGTGCATGTGAGTGCCACGCGTGGAGCTTCCTGGAAACGAAGTGGATTTTATCTAATGTGACAGGAGCAATGGTGTCTTTAGTTGGTAGGTTTCGTGGAGTTGAACATTTCTGTATATATCAGTTGTGGGCTGGGTGTCTGAATTCGGACTGGAGACCTGCAGTGGCTTCTAATGCTGAACTAGAATTAAATATGGGAATTGAACAGAAGGTGGATTTAGAGGGCATTAGACCAATGAAGCGGGAGTGTACCCGCTTTCTCTTGGTGAAGTTGTGGTACCAAGGGAGTTGAAAAATCACGGGGTGTCCCACTCTACGGGCCCAAGAGCTAAGCTAAAGGTCTACTGTATATACATTTTAATGTATCAAACATAAAAGCACAAAGCGGCCCTATTTTGTGCTGTTAGGGCATGGAAAAAGGCAAAACGGTTCTGGTATATCGATGATGTCAATGCTACAGATACCCACAGGTTTAATCTTACTGTTGCTTACACAAAGGTCAATTAACAAGGCTAATCCCAGGTAGTTGTTGTAAAAAATGTATACACATTTTTATTATTTCACATAATATAATTGTTAATATTTTAAAAACATGGGTGATTACACATCACAATTTTATACACAGTTTATAAAAAGCAAAACATAATACATAAAACAAGAATCATAGAAAAGTCGACGCGGCGTTTCGGTTTTTTTCTTATAGAGCACCTTCTTCAGGACAGATTTTAGGTTTTAAAAAAACACAGAATTACCAACCATTGATAATCATAGTGTTATTCTTCTGTACACATTATTACAAACTACATTATTCCCTATATATATGTCTAATTTCCAATCACACGCAGTTTTTATATCTAGACACAATTATTGTCATTGACCTTCTCATTAACCATGTTTAATGAGAAGGTCAATGACAATAATTGCCTTTTGCCTTTTTCCATAACCTAACAGCACAAAAAAGGGCTGCTTTGTGCTTTTATGTTTGATACATTAACATTTATATACAGTAGTCCTTTAGCTTAGCTCTTGGGCCTGTATAGTGGGACACCCCATGATTTTTCATTCATTTCCCCCTGATCCCAGACAAACCCTAAAAGGGGGCCTACTTACTTTTTCTAGTACCAAGGGAGTTGCCAAGTCATCAGCCAAAGATGAGCATTTGATTTGTGAGATATAGGAGGAAGGAAAGTTATAAAATGAGTTAGAGTGTTGGTGTGTGTGGCCCATGGCAATCTTTTGAAGATAATTGTAAAGCAGAAAGAAACTCCCTATTAGTTTGTCGCTGTCTAGCAGTGTATAGCAGATGTATTGAGATTGGCATGGTTGCAAGGTTCACCACCTCTCATGACCGGAAGAGCAAATCACACTGCAGGTCCAACCTGAGCCATGTAGTCTGAAATCTTTATGAGTAACATCTATACAGAGTACCTTCCAATCACGGCGAAGAACCGGTAACCTCACCTTAACAGTTACAGTCAAGACCCTGAATATAATAAGGGCTAGTACAGCTGAGAAACTAGTCATTTTTTAAAGGGGATAGTGATGTATCTCTTGCAGGTGACGGGCAATCATAATATTTGCTGTTTGGTCTCAAAGCCCAGGTCTTGGTAGCTGTATCTATTTCTACCATCTCCTACTGTGAAGAAACGTCATCAGTTGCCCTAAATCTGGATAGTGAATTATGGTCAGTGGAATGAGTCGTGTCCATGTATTCCATGTACAGTGAGCCAAGGAAGTTCTAGTGCTGCCCTGCGGCATCACATTTTTTTGTACATCCGTTTTTTGTTATCAGCATTCTTGCTGGATTTGGCAGGCCAAAGTGAACGTCCTCACGTTTTAATCAGGGCCTCAGAGAGAGGAAGGTCTTCCTTTAAGCATGATTTCTTTAGAAAACTCCTGATTGACATATATTTTATGTTTCTAATGCAGAAAGGTCCATGTTTTTGGGTCAGTTGAATCACTTCTCTCTCTTGTTTGTGTCTCAGGAAACAGACAATCATCTGACGCGGAGCGTCTCTGCCTTAATTAAGTCATGATCTGATTCTGTGTGCCCTCTGTAACTCCAGCAGTGAATGGAACTCAATTTGGTGAGTGACTGGATAAATTGATGCATAAAAGCCATTATATTGTCTCCTTCCAGGCTCTCTAGGATGTTTGAGAATTGCAAATTATTTCTTCTGTTTCTATCTTCTATTTCAATTATTTCTTCCTGCATGTTCTTGTTCCTAGTCAATGGCCTTGCTTAACTTCTGTTTCATGATGTTTATTCTGTCTTCTATTGTTGAGAGTCTGGAGTTAAAGATTGCGAGCTGAGTCCTCATTGAGGTTATTTCCAGCAACGTTTTGGAAGTATTGTCATCTACTGTGGCCTTCGTAGTTCTGAAGGATGCCAGTTCTTCAAGTAAATTATTAAGTGTAAGAGTCTTGCGCACCAAGTCCTGTTGAGGTTTTCACTCCTTTACCAAAACAACTGCTGTAAAGAGTAGTTGACAGGATGATTTTGACATTAAGGAGGAGGGTTTGAATTTGGCAAAAATTGAATGGTAGGTCATCTGCACCTCATCGCTGGCAACTTTTACCAACCTGTTGGCTGAGGGTAGGAGACTACTTATTTAAGGAGTCTGTAGGAATCTCCATCCTCAAAGGCGCAGCTGAGCGTGTGTCCTCTGTGTCTGTCTCTTATATGGCACATAAGAGTGGCAGAGTATGCAGAGTAAGTACAACGCCCACGTGACCCTAGATGTAGTCCAGCATTTTATATGTGGGACGCTCTTAGACCGGTGCTTTGACTTGGGAGTCTTGCGGGCAGTCTACACTGGTTAGGATCAAGTAGTTATATGGTAAGAATCTCTAAACCCTCTGAGTGTCCACAACACATCTCCACATCTATTACAGCTGCCAGCTTGTGGTTTGGAGAGCTCTCCCTGGATCTAAGGGGATCATCTTCATATGCTGCTCTGTGCTTACTAGTCATGGCTTGAGTCCAGTAATGAGGGCTCGCACTGTTGTTAATCTTGCTCTAGCACATGCATATAAGGTGTGATGTTCAAGAAGCCCTGAACAGCTGAGGGACCTGCTAATATGTGAGGCCGGATGGAGTGCTAAGTCGTTGAGGGGGCGCCCCATTAGCTGGGTACCTCAGGTTATGAAGATATTTAGGTGAGAAGTGGCTATAAGTTGTAGAAATCTTTATGAGCCATGCTTATTTGAAGCAGCCCTCTACTGGCCGGCTCACTGCCATGTGGCCACGATCTTGAGTGCTGCCCACTCATCTTTGCAAGGCTACGAACCCCGCCGGGCCTGGGTTTCTTCTATTGCCCACCGGCGCCCTATCTCAGGCTGGTCTGCCACTTGCAAGCCAGTTCTCGCTCTCAGTTAGTTTCAAAACACCGCACCACTCCTGTCCCAATTGTCTGAGAGCTGAGTGCCGGGCTGACGCTCACCTTCTTAGTGTTGCTTGGGATTGGGCCATTTGAGTATTCTGAGAATTTCGAGCTCCGCAACCCACGCCCAGCATGATTTTCTGGAAGCCTTTATCTTTCGTGTTTATACTCGTTCTATGCTTCTCTATTCTGGTTACCGTCCTCCCCATATGTCTAAAAGAAGCTGTAATGGCAGACTGGCATACGAAGCTCTAAGAAAGTGTTGCCATTTCCATCAGCGATTACCTCAGGGTTTGCATGACAACCTACTTCATTGTACACTACAAAAATTCCTTTAAAATATTTTGGGTATTTCTTTCAGAACAAGAAGCTTTTTGTGCCAAATCAAGTTTCTCTACATTTTTGTTTGCACACTTTACATGTCAATCAGGCTTTGTTGCTCTATTTAGAGCAAAGATGAAGATAAGATCGGTTCTCACTACTCCATGTGCATTACATTTGGGTCATTGATCTAGAGAAACAAAATCTTGGACATGATTTACAGTCGATGTGTTAATCTGCCTTTACAGTGGCCAATGCTTAGGCCAGTAGGGTGTACGAAGGTAAAGCAACCCAGAATACAATATTAAACCCAGTGTAAATTATAATTATAACAAACCAACAGGTAATCTGCCTTAGAACCCCACTGCAACAGTGCGAGAATCCTCCAGACACCCCACAACCCCGGGTGTCCTTCTTGGCGTTTAGCAGTGACCTTCATTTTAAAAATGCTGTACCATAAATATGGTGAGTAATGTGCGTTTGTTAATAGCAATATATTTGCCAAAATAAAATTTAGTTTGATACTGGTGCATATCTATATGCTTCCAGCACTTCACTCCATCTTTGCTTTCTTCCCACACTCCATTCCTGGATTCTGTATTTGCCTTCTTCTTCCTTCTGGATTTTCTAGTCTTTCCTTATCCAAGTCTCAGTGCAGCCTTCTCTCTCAAGGTGCAGTTCTCATTTGTGTTGGTTCTGCTACATTATGACACCACTCACCAGATGGCTAACATACAAACCCTTGCAAAACTACGAACTTCTCATAGAGCTCAATCATGTCAGAATCACACACATTTTTTTAGCTCTTTAGACATAAGGTGGGACCTCTTTTCTACCACTTTTCGCTTTTATCATCCTCCATGAAAACATAGTACTTGTTCATTAATTTCCTTTTGTGTTTTAACGTGGTTTATTCAACGTGATTTGATGCTTCTTAATGTTAGGTCTGAGCTTTGAAAATCCAAAAAGTAAATGAATACTTAAATAATCAAGTAAAGGATATGTCTTTGGCTATCCCATGCACCAATTTTGAAAGAAATTCTGGACTCCAAATAGCTTTACCCCCTTGTTTGATTCTCTGCTTCTTGGACAGCGAATCCAGGAATGTAGGAGGGAAACAAAAAAAGATAGTTCCAAATTTAAATTGAATCAGATCACATTTCATACTCACAGCAGATACAGAGACTGCAATCCCATGAAAGATCCTGGTACAATCTTAGACAGTTTGTTGTTGTCAAAAATCCTGAAACAGAAAACAAAGAATGGGAACGTCAATGAAAGGCACGGTTAAAGAGACCTGCTTGACAGAGATTTGCAGATATTTTCAGACGTTTTTTTCCAATTTGTCTTTAAAATGTTTGGTTTCCGTTCTTAAGTTTCTTAAAGTTACGTAGTGAAGCTTATCCTAATTATCAGAGCTTTCTGAGTGCATTGATTTTTTCTATCAATCAGACACACTAGCCCTTATCTTCTAATCACAAATTAGGGGTTTTCAAATGTAATTCCTTTAGAACAGCCCTAGAACCCTTTTTTAAGTTTTACACCTTATCCAAATACTTTTAAGTTGGCTATAGGCTTACTCCAAGGAATGTGCCCAACGTGAGACGATTTAAGGAAAGCATTTAAATAATTTATGATCTCCATTGTCCAATTTAGGAACAGGTATGGGCATTTACTTTGCTTTGATCATAGCCTATGGCAAACTTATTAAATGAATGGATGCTGGTGTGAAAAGGAATTAAGACATTTAGTGCAAATAAGGTATATGTTAAAACACCTGTCCTACAACAACATATAAGGGCCAATTTACAAAGGTAAATTCAGTGATAAATGTAAAGTTACAATGTTAATGACCAACTCTACTTTTTCACTTGTGCCTGAAGTCTACAAAGGAATGCGTGTCAGATGTATATGCATTACAGTGCTTATTTTTCCCACCGGCATTGCAGCAAATTATGTACTCGTAAATAGCACTCGAGGCGCAGGAAGTGGGCATCCTATTGCATGTTTTAACAATGATTAAAAATCCTACTGCAGAAAAGTAACTTTTAGAAAGCTACTTGTGCCCTGCCTGAAGTCCTTAGAAGTTAAACCTGCATTTTGCATTTCTGCTTCAGCCAGAAATTAGCATTTGAAGAGGTGTGAATGAGGTGGGAACTTGTTCCCAGGAGCAAATAACAGGCTGATCTGAATGGGAAGAGATGACTCATCTGAACCTGACAGAATATGTGCGGCTGCAAGAATCCTTTCTTACATTAAAGTGTTGAGTCCTGCTTGAAGGTCACATCCTGCTTGACATGTCTGCTGGTTTTCTTCATGGGACACTTGCAGTGCACTTCAAAGATGTTATATACAGTTGGGTATAGCCCTTCTTTTGTTCCCCCAGTCAAGCAGCCACCATCACAGTGGGCATCTTTTTTGACTTTACAGTGTCACAGTCTGTTTGCGGTACAAAAGGGGGTGGTAATGGACGGAGCATCTGAACCAATCAAACACTCACACCCAGTCAAAAGATCTGGGTTTAATCCATCACCGTTCTTTAGCCCACTCTGCCACCCCAGTTCAGACATAGCTATATGCAAATCAGTCTGACCCTGTGCCTCATGGGAACAGTGCAGCCCGAACTGCCAAGCCATACCTTCCCTGGACCGGAAACAAGCTCCAGAGGACCGGTTTCTGGCATTCCAGATGTCTTCAGCCCGGTTTGCTTGAATCCAGTGGCAAAGTGAGCAAGGGACTCACGTCTGAGTATACTGTGCCACACTTATGGCGGCCAAAAGCGGTACAAAAGGGGGTGGTAATGGACGGAGCATCTGAACCAATCAAACACTCACACCCAGTCAAAAGATCTGGGTTTAATCCATCACCGTTCTTTAGCCCACTCTGCCACCCCAGTTCAGACATGGCTATATGACCCTGTGCCTCATGGGAACAGTGCAGCCCGAACTGCCGAACTGCCAAACCCAGCAGGCCTGTTTGACAGGCCTGCTGGGTTTACACATAACAAATGAGGTGAACTTGAGAGGGTGAAGGCAGGGTGCCAAAACAATTCTTGGATATCCCCTGCATAGTTGCTGAAAACTTAGCTTTGTTCTACCAGAAATCTGTCTCTGAGGTTAGGGACTGCCTCTAGCTGGACGTGACTGTAAAAATACATTAGAATAACCAAAGTACACACCCCACGCACATCCCCCGCCCTCACAGTCTAAGTTTGGCTTGGCTGAATACCTTGAAAACTCCCAAAATGGGTAGGGTTAGCTTCGTAAACATTAATCCCATTAGATAGGGCATCTCTAAGGGCCATTCCCACCCACTTGGTTTTGTTAGGGATGAATGTGGCAACTCCAGGCACCAACTTCAGAACACTGCTGGACCTGTGGAAAATCAGAAGAGGACTGAAACTGTTGTCTGAGACTTGAAAAGAGCCCAGAAGACTAGGCCTGTTCTGTGTCTTGTACCCAGGACAATGAAATGGACTCCAAATGTCATAAGGCTGCCCTCTTGTTAAAGTTGCAGGGACACAACAAGTTACAAAAGGCCTTTACCTGCAACTGCCCAATTGACCAATGGCAACTGGCACTGGACTGGGCCCTCCTGTTGCCATCTGCCTACCACCCTGTGAGTCTCCAAGTGCCTCCCCTGAGGTCCTGGGGGACTTAGAAATGTACCTCTTTGGTGGTTTGGGACTTCATGAGCAACTTCTACTCCCGTTTTAATAAAGGGCAGTGGGCCATTGAAATCTTGAGTCAATCTGAATTAAACCCTCTGGAATCAACAGAGCTTATACTTAGGGGTGGTGCATTGACCGCTTCAACCAATAAATCTGTTGCTGTTCAGGCAATAATTCATGCCTCGATTGAAGCTGTGGTTACAGCACCTGTTCTCAGGATCACCCATGAACCAGCCCAATTGTATACTTTGCACAGTTACTCTATATACGCAACATCTTCCCAGTCTTTGGAGGCCTCAACAACCATTGCAGCAGCTTTAATTCATGATCCATCAAATAATAGTGAAAAACTCCACAATTCTCTGGTCGCTACCAACAAGGTCTTGGACTCCTGCATGAGCCCGCTTACCAATCATTGAAGTTCCCCACATCTTACAAAAACCAATCATATTACAATTCCCAGGGTATTCCTTGGCGGCTCGGAATATTCACTATCGCACACCACAAATCTAAGAGTAACACTGCCCAGTCTCTGCCGATTCCTGGAAGCTACAGCGTCTGCTCTAAACTGGCAATCAGATAAACTAGAAATTTACAACAACTTATTATGGACTCAAGCCACCTTTCTTAATAGAAAGCAGAATTTCTAACTTAAATACTTTTGTGTCCTGCACCCTGGTAGACCTCATGTAATTATCAACCAATTATCAACAAACTCTACGATTTACAGTTGCTTTTTTTCTCCCTGCTGTCCTTAGCAAACTCAGTCAATTCTCCTTGACTGCTCCAAAAGCCTTCCCGAGTACTACGAGGAGTGGGTTCTTAAACACATGATGTTGCACACTCAGCTCCACTACACTCAGCTCACACAATATACTCAGCTCAAATCATTTCCCCCCATTACCCTCTGCTCTGGGAGGGTCACCACACAAAAACTAACAGAAACCTCACCACAACATCAGATGTTTCAAAATTCCAAACACAGAGACAACTACTAAAGAAGACCCAAATGTTTCCACTCATCATAAACTTGTGAGGAAGCAATATTTGACACCCCTACAGCAATGCTCAGCTAATTTAATACATAATACATCAGTTTAAAGCTACCAGTATCCACCCCTGGATATCTCAACCCCACGAGCTCCAAATAATTTAGACATTTTGGAGCTACCCCAACCGCCCAGCAATTTTAGGCAGGCATTTTCTTCTACAGAGACTCACACAAGCACAGAACTAATTTCACAGATAGGCCCACCAAATCAAAAGTCCTCTATTCACAGAGCAACTACGTACCCAGTTCATGGAAGTCCAGGGATCATATATAAGGATATTAAAAATGTAGCTTTGAACTGACCTTCACTTGCCAACACCAAAAGCAATCATTTTGCTACAGGTAACACAGCAAACAAGATAGAGGGT
This sequence comes from Lissotriton vulgaris, assembly GCF_964263255.1. Taxonomy (NCBI): domain Eukaryota; kingdom Metazoa; phylum Chordata; class Amphibia; order Caudata; family Salamandridae; genus Lissotriton; species Lissotriton vulgaris. The sequence goes on along the minus strand of NW_028254874.1, from coordinate 521,181 downwards.
TTCCCATAGCCCTGATTTACACTTAGTCACTTCAGACAGACACCGACACTCATCAATGCCTTTCGCAAGCTCAAGTACTCAGCCTCTCTTTAATAGCCCCCCCTTCATCCATTCTTTTGAACCCACCTCCACATCATGCTAAAAGAGGCCGGTGCAAAAACAGATGAGCACACCCTTTCCCTCTTGTTGACCCCAGAGTACGTGCCCAGGTCAACAAGAAATTTTAAACAGAAGGAATATTCCTATGCAAATCCCTTTAAGAGCTGAACTGCCTAAACACCAACGCAATTGAAGGCATTTAGGGGTATATTGACTAACTTTTTGGCACTGGCTTTACATCACAAACGTGAAGCCAATCAGTGTAAAATTTTTATTTGAATTTTAATTTGCAGCACAAAAGGTAGTTTGCACTGGAAAGTTACATGAAAGAAACGCAAAGCAGGGCCTAGCGCTGCAATGCATTATTTAGCACCTAGAGGGCGTTCTATGGGTGGTAGATGGGCGTTCTCATGCAACCACCCATGGTTTTTGATGCAAAAACCTATCTACTAAAACAAAAGTAGACAGCATCAAGGAATAACACCTTTTTTTACATTGGCGGTATTGAGGTGCATGACTATTTCTCCAATGTTTTCCGGCTTTGTATGTGTGCTGCAATGTACAGCACACATACAAATAAGGTAAAGATCAAATGTTAGTGTAGGTATAGTATTTTGTACTGCAAGGGCACCCTTCAACACAAAACCTATGCCAGACATCAAGCACACACCCACGCACGTGTGTGTGTGGTGGTAGGCAGACTTATTGTGAGCCAGCGCTGGCAAGAAAGCCAAACAGTGCCATAAATCTGTAGATAGGGGTTTTTCGTGCTGTCTCCCTCTCACACAAAGTAGGGTAGCAACTTTAGTTTTAAACAAGACTTTATACCAGGACTAGAATCCACACTGTTCTACCCTGGGAGCTCTAAATGTAATCTGAGAATGCAAGGAAGTCCTACATGCAAGGGGACTCACTGTCACCAATCCAAAAGTGGGTGGATACCCGAACCATTCACTAAAGCCAACATTATTGACCCATCTACAAAGTAAATCTATATCAGAGCTTAGGTAGGGTGATGCACACATTGCAAAACTCAAAGTGGAATTTGCTCAACGAGGAGGACTGGAGCTGGCTCGCCTCCTCCCTTAATCAACCCGCTAAATCTCTAGGGTAACAAAATCCACTGGGAGTATTTTATGCATCCTTAGAGTTAGTGAAGCATAACATTCAGCCAACAACTAGCAGGGAAGCTCTCTCATTACTCACTTGGAATGTCACAGGTCTTTCTAAACTCTTAGATGATGCCAACTCATGCCTCCTTTCTGGCACATAATGACATAATCTGCACTCAAGACACCTGGTTCAGGATTCTATATCACCCACAGATTACCAAAGTTACCATATAACAGCCAATAAATGAAAAACCAGGGGGGGCAAATGGTGGCTTAAGTATCTTCATCTCAAACACAGTAAACTGCTCAGCTAAACAAACCGACACGGGAACAGGTAATATACAGGTACTACAGTTTAAGTGGTATTGAACATCCAGTACTAACACCTGTCTTCTCGTACTCAATATTTACCTCCATCCAATGGCTAATCTGAAGTCACAATTAATAGAGAAATTACTCTCCTTTCTCAATAGACACATTACAGTGTAGACAAATGTATACAAAGAAATAACAGGAGATATACACTGAAATCTAGCTCTTAACCTCATTGACGATCCATTTTACATATATTCAGATCACATCTGGGGCCTTCCACCACCGTAAAGTAAGGACCAAGAGGGTTACCACCTACTGAAAGCTTCTTATTGCTGTAACTTATGATTCCTGACTAGATCCTAGGCAATAAGCCCATAAACTATACACACATCTCGCACAACGCAATATGGTATTAAATTACACGTTGGTATCAGCAGAGCATTTTCATCATTCTACTACCTTTGGCGTAACTGCAAAGATTGAGGGCGACCGCACTACCCAGAGGGCCTGTGCGATCTTATCCCCAGCCTCCAAACATCAACCCTATTTAGCACTTGGATCATTCACTAAGTGCAATCAACTAGAACAGCTTTACTGGATTAGCCCAACTAGCACTGACTTCAATAATTTGATGAAGGCAGAAAATAGAATCAGCTTAATCCAATCTTTAGGCAACTTAACAACACAACGTGATCCTAGTGAAATGTGGTCATCAATTATTAAATGTTTTTCAACTCAGCAAGTGCCCAAAGCGAAGCACCCATCCCTTCGATTCACACGTGGTGCACGCAAGAACTGTGGATATATGCCAAAACTAGGGAGCCAAAAATACATTTAAAGAGGGCCATTAGTATATTACTTTTCAATCATATACACTTACTATGGTGGCAAGGTATTCAAGCAAACAGTATAGACAACAGTGTAGGTTGCAAGGATGCCTATGCAGAGGACCAATGGCTAAAAATTGTCAGTCGGCGAGACTCCTCAATTCTACCAATTCTTAAATGTACTGGATCTTCACTACTTCCCAGATCTAGGCAACTTCACTCTCGAATCAATGTGGATTGTTCACAAAGAGAGGTTATACATTGATGATCTCTTAAGATGGCTCTGCTCATATTTTCCAACTTATGCTACTTCCCGGCTTGACTCCACATCTGTCCTGGAAACAATCAAATCCTTAATATCAGCTGGGGCTCCTGGCCCAAATGGACTTTCCAATATGCTATTTAAACATAACTGAGATTATTGGGTTTCCTCACTCACAACATTATTCTCTCACACTTTCGAAACTCAAATCCTTGCTTAGCTCCATCTTGCATCCCATTCACAAGAAAGGCAATTCCACTTCACCATTAAATTACAGATTGATCGCCTTACTTGATCTGGAAGCCAAATACTATGCCAAGCATCTGCTGAAAGAGTTAGACCTTCGGGCAGCGAAACACAACTTAATTCCAGTAATGCAAAAAGAGTTGATGAGCGCTAGCCGCACCACGGATAATATTTTAGTCCTTCCATGTTAATACCCATGGCACTAAAGGAGAAACAATGCAGTCTGATTGCATGCTTTATTGATGATATGGCCTGTGATATTGTTGACTCTGCAACTCTATGGGCTATTTAAAAAAATTGAGGGATCCCACCAGGATAACTGAGAGCCATTCAGTCGCGTTCTTGAAATACATGCATGCAAATCAAACTTGCTCAAAATGGCCACATACCAATAACAATAAAGACCAATGAAGGACTAAATCAGAGATGTATGCTAGCCCCTCTGCTGTTCAACTTATATACAGCAGATCTACCTGAAACGATCTAGACTCCCGGCAGACCAACCAAAATCACTCCCTACCGCTGCAGGTCTCACAATATACAGATGGTGCACTAATTCTAGATTATAGAGCAGCAGGTCTGCTGAATTCACTGAGTGCTCTGTATAGATTCATTGCTGATAGCAAGCTAAGAATGAATGCAACAAAATCTGCAGTGCTTTTTTTTAGAAAGAAGCACTGCTGGTTGACAAAACAGTAGCTAGGGGAAACCAAGATAGAAAAGCAAACCAAATACTCCTACCTTATGAGGTTCCACAATCAAGCCATCCCAAAAGAACGTTGGCCTTATTTAAAGTTCAAGACTGCAGCAGTAGCCTATGCCAAATTCAACTACCCAGGCACATATCTGACTAGAAGTTAACCTGCAGCAACATTCATTAAAACTTATATTTCTATATTTAGTCAGCTGCCATAAACTGTGGAATGCCATGGCTGACTCCTTAAAAGTCTTTGCTGGGGTAACACCTCTCAACGAGGCATTTAAGTTTTGCCCCTTGGCCAAAGTACCTAAATACAACCCTAAGCATTTGGCAACTTCAATCTCTCTGGAATTTGCCTACAACACCAGAGAGCTTCAACTCTGTGGCCAAAAAACAAGTAAAAACGTTAACTTTCATAATAGTGTCTGACTACGATCTTGGCGGATAGGATAGTCCATCACAAATGTGACGGATATCCTGTCTGCCGTATAGCAAGTTCCATAGGATATAATGGAATTGTAATTCGGAGGACGAGATATCCGTCACATCTGCAACGAAGTAACACAGTCCACAAATATTGTGATAAGGCTCATAATTTCGGAAAATTTCGGAAAATTCACAGATTACACAACAAGGAGCTTCCTTGAAAATACGATGCCAAACCATCTTTTATTTGCAGTGTCAAAACCAATCAGGTAACATTGTATTTGCATATGTTTTCTATGTACTCCACTAATGAAGTATTGACACGATTGGCCGACCTACAAAAAACTGCTCCATTCTTTGCCGCTGACGACGTTTTCAACAGGAATCACTAACATATATACTATGCTTTTATTCCCTTCTTTTTTCTTGAGAGGCGAAAATGGCTCCAGCCCCTCTTTATTTAAGAGGGATGACTTTTCCATTGAGCTGCGAATACACTCAAATGTCATTTATTTTGGTGAAGTTCATCAACACATCTGTCTATTATATTGGTTTTATAGACAAGGGGGTCTGCTAGCATTTTGTTTTTTAATATAATTATAATGTTTCCTTTTCTTTTAGGGATTTGAAACTTTGGTATTAGTCTCAAATGTACGAAAATCATTTTATTGTACTCCAGAACACTGTATAATTTTAATAAAGTTGTTGGAAATTGGGTATATAGTTAAGTTGGGGGAAACCCTCCTCAGGCATCAGCCACAATTTGTGTCAGGGTGAAGTCACAAGCAACCCCCAAATTAACCTGTGCTTAAACCTCTAGTGGCTTGACACTAGCAGTCAGGCATAACTTAGATGAAATGTGTAAAGTATTTATGTAGCACACAAATGGTGATAAAGTGGAAACCCAACACAAGAACACCCAACACCAATTTAGAAAAATAGAGTAAAATCTGCCAAAATATTTGACACACAAACAACAACAATCCAATTAGTAGAACTGGAGATATGCAAGTTTAAAGATTTAAGTGAAAATAGTGCCTAAAATCACAAAGTGCCAGCTGTACTTATTTGGTTGTGCCAGACCGGGACAAAGTCACAGGTTCAGGCTAACCGTGATGGAGCATTGGCCGCATAAAGGATCCAAATTAGGCCCACTGCACAAAAATACCTTAAATCCTGGTTTGCGGGCTTTGCAAGGTCCTGCATCGAGGATGCATCACACAGCGTCATTTCCTGGGAGCTGCGATGCTGGGATGCAAAGTCCTGCTTCATCATTTAGAAATCCATTGACAAGGGGCTTGCAATGGGATGTCTTGCGTCAAAGATGCATCGTGCACCAGCAGTTCCGAAAAAGCTGTAGGACTACGATGCGGAGTGCTGCATCATCATGGATGATACTGTCAACAAGGGGCTTGCAATGCGAAGGCCTGCGTCGAGGATGCATTGTGCTGCGTAGGTTCCAAGGAGACTGCATCCTTTGATGCGAGGTCTGGCGTCGGAGATGAATTGCACTGCTGCTGTTCTAGTGCGGTTGCGAGAAAATGCGTCACGCTGGATTGGTTTCGGTTTACAGGACCAAAGCTGGGCTAGCAGAGCACCTTCAAGCCTACTTCCAAGGCTTGGGGTGGCACCACTTGGCGGTAGGACTCAGAGCACACAGAGTCCAGGTGCTGTGTTGAAGGTGGTTGGAGCATTTCTGTCCCTGAGGTTCTGATCAGGAGGCCAGCTAACTAGCCCTTGGAGTCCCTGTGGTGATCCTGTGTTCAACATGCAGGTCCAGTCATTTCCTTCAGGCAGCAGGGAAGATGACAGCAGGGAAACAGAGTGGCAGTCCTCCTTGTAGAGCAGCATAGCAGTCCTGAGTCTTCCACAGGTCCAGAGGTGTACTTAAGAGTTGGAACTGAGGGTCCATTGTTTATATTTGGTGTCCACTTTGAAGTAGGTGAAGGTTCTGGATGTTTCCACATCCAGATGTGTTTGGAATTTCCTGCCTCACATCCCTGGCCTCGGCTTGTCTGGGATCACAATAGAATAGTGTCAAACCCTTGTGAGTGTGCTCAGGCAAAGCCCTTGTGTGGTAGGGGACAGCTCCTCCCCCTCATCAAGTCAGAGATGGCCCATCCTGCCTGTACCTAAGCTCCTTTGTCTCACTATCTAAGAGAAATATACAAAGACCAACTAAATTAAATGTGCCAATTGGGCTTAAGCCTCTTTACCACGTTTAAAGGAGAGAGCACATGCACGTTAGCACTGGTTAGCACTGGTAAAGTGCACGGAGTCCTAACACAGATGGAGAAGTAAGGCAAAATGTTTGGGGTAAGACAGATCTAACATAACTGACAATAACTTTTTCACTGAGTGCCTTTTTAAAACAACTGAGGTAGTGATCAGTAGAAAGCTGTCGTTCATGTCTGAACTGCAGGGGCTGTATTATCTTCAGGCAGGCAGATAAGCCTGTCGAAGGACTTAATGTGTTTCTGCTTTAACCTTCAGCAATGAAAGGTGTTTACAGTGAAAGCTCTTGTCTGTGCGATCTCTGCCTGCAAACGGTGGATCGAAGCCCCTCTCTAGCCAACAATGCTTCAGTTCAGCTAATAAACCATGGCTGGACATTGTTGCATGTTTTAAAATAAATAATCAATATCAAAGACCCTTCCAGCCTTCCACCTACTTAAGTTTTATGCACCATTGTTTATTGTTTGGTACAAATAACTGAAAAATGAAGATATCAGATTCTATAAAATCTTGTTGATTATATAAAATCATAAGTACAAATCAAGATATCAGGCCATGTGGGAATACACATTAAACAGTATATTCAAGCAAGCTGTATTATCACACTGCACTGAAACAAATATTTTGACAAAATTGGCAATCAAGCATTTGTATTTATATAAACATATGCCTCAAAATATGAACATGTATAATGCAAAAGGGGGATACTTAAATAAAAAATATAAGAAAACCATATCAAATTCACCCCTAACAGCTGCATTGCCTCCGCACCCGTGTCTTTGTTGCGGGCAAGAGGCAATATGCTTCCTTGTTTTAATGCGGCCGCAGTTACATTCAAATGAAGGTACTCCCCTTCATGAGCGCACTGGTGCAAAATGTGTGCCAGTACTGTCCGTACTACAGAAGCGACCACACAAGCGTCTGCTGCCCCTTCTATAATACCAAAGTGCTCAAGAACTAGTAGTGGGTGCGAATGGCCACTGAGTACCTAGGCATTTAGCTCCAGAAGTTTTTGTCGCTCAGCTAAGGATGTTAGAAGTTTCTGTGAAAAGCTACAATTTGCTGTCAGCAGTACATCTGCGAATATAATGCCAAATTCAGATGTTCTTGTAACAACAGATGCTACCAGTTAATGTAAAATTTAAGCAGCCTGAAGATGGCTGTCTTCGGGGATGGATAACACGAAATGTGACCGCTCGTCCTTAGGAGTAAGAGCTGTTTATATGCATTTACAATACAAAACAATACAATATGTACACATGCTAGTTGCATTCATGGATTGATAATTCTAGATTTCAGCTGATGTGGAAGGAAAGCTTTGTGTTACCAATGCTTGTGAAATGGTAACCTGGGAAGTATGGAGTGCATTTGGAATGATGATCCCTAATGTAGCAATATTAGTGCTAATGGTACTTGCAGAAGGATAGCCCCGTAAGCAAACTGTCCATGTGTAAAGATACCCTAAGATGTTACTAGTACTTGAGCCCTTGGGAAACGACATCCACAGATGTTAGCCGGAAGGATAATCAATGATGTTACTGTTCTTATTGGGAATTGACCAGAAAACCAGATTCTGAGGCTTTTACAAAGCGCCACTTAGTCCTGGATCAATTTGAGAGCAAAAAAAGAGTTCAAGGACAGAGAAATCATTCCCACCTCTATGTGCTGGAGAGAAGTGTAGGTTAGAGAGAAGTGGTGGTATGGGGACAACAGAGAAATAGGCCGTTAAGGTTTAGGCTTTTAAATCCAAATAATTATTCAATTTATCTACATATGCAATAGGCCATAGCCTCTCCACTTCTGAAGAAATTGCTACAAGTCTGAAACATGTAGCAAATCACATCCTCTATGGGGAAGTTACAAGGCATTTCCTGGGATACAGCAAGAAGCGATACAAAATGTTATAAACCAGGAAGCTGAATCTGGACTCAGGAGTGGAACAGAAACAGGAATAGCTACATTAGAGACCACCGTTGATGAAGACCACCAGCACAATCAGAATCACAGATCCACAAGACAGTCAAAGGTGTGTGCTTTTAGGTTCCATAATATGAATACAATTGAATGAACTGTGTCCGTCAGCCGCCATTAACAGGTAACAGTCCAGACACCACCATATACCAAACACCCTTTACTTAAGGCCCTGGTCTCCTTTGCCAGCCAGACCCCCTCCCCAAGAGGTTTAAGATTCACAAGAGTTTGACGCATGGTTAGTAATCCTTAATCCCAAACTGTGGAAAATCTGTGACAATGCACAAATGTATCATTGATCTTTGTAAAACATGGTAAACACCTGCCTGACACCCACATGCTATGATCCAAGTGAGCCATCCATCCACATAGGATTACATAACCCATGGACTCTAATGACAAATGGCCGATAACTTCTCACCACGTGAGAGTTCTAATAACGATCGGGGGCATATTGAAGTTCCAGATGATGCTGTTATGATTTTGTTTTATTTGGAGGGCCTTATTTTAGCGTCCCTATTTTTTCATAGTGCAAATAATAATAATAAAATAATATTAACACCGACAATAATAATAAAAATTATAATGATGATAATAATACCTTGTTTTTATGTAGAGCTTCACATCAGACCTCTGCCCTTTCTAAGCACAGTAACTAACAGGTGTGGTTATTACCTAATTTAATGCTACTTAAAATACCTACCTCAGAAGACTGCAAGGCTGAATTGGCTCTACCAGGATTAAAATTTGTGACTTGCAGGTCAGTGGAGAAGCCAGCGGCGAGTGCTTAATAAATAGAGAAATATTACTGTCTGTTCTTTTCTTAAGTAGGAGCTCTTTATGAAAACTGCTTCAAATCTTATTAATTCTATATACAAGTTTCAACCCATCTACCATCTTTGAGTAAGTCTTGGTTGCTTTCCAAAGATACCACTGGAGAGTCAGGTGTACAAAGAGTGTATGTGGTGACTTCCTACGGAGTGTACCAGGGTCCAAGGCCCTTCGAGACCAGTGGTTACTAATGAAAGTAAGAGTGAACAATGGACAAAGTGAGTCCACTAAGAAGTTCAGGAAATAGGAGGGTATCAAAGAAAATCTATATTTTGCTGTGCTCCTCATAAACTTATTTTTTTTATTCTGTGTACCTTTTCAGTGGCTCAATAATTGTGGGCTGGTCCAGCAATGTGTGCTCTATTTAAAGGATGAGCATTTTTCCAAAGTGGCACAACTTTGATTGTGGGAAGGGAGCTGGCAATGTGAAGGCCTGTATGCAGCTGCAAAGTACAGAAATGGGAAGCAGGACTGAAGCTGGTCCTTAAAATAGAATTTGTGATTCTAGTTTCACATTTTCCTAGAAATCACATTTCTGCTGCAGGACACATTTTCTACATAAAATTGCATGTGGCATTTAATAAAATTTTGTTAAAAACCTTTGATGGGAAATTGTTATTAAAACTAAATTTACATGGTATAGACAACCTGGACTGAAAGGACTAATCCACTTACCAAATCACATGGTAACATTTATAATTCTGCCTCAGCTGGGCAGCTGTGATTTTCACTGGGATACACTCTGCAGCTCAGAATTGCATTTATTTCATATCTTGCTTTCCATGCCACTTCAAAGTACTTGTCACTCATTGTCCAGGATGGGACGTGTGTCTGAACCGATTCTGTGGCATGGGAGGCCGAAAAGTTTCTGTGGTACCATGCGCTTATGAATGCCTGGGGTAAGTCCTGGCTTTGGGAGGAGATTTCCTCTGAACCTCAAGGGGATATATTGTGAGGGCCAGGTTTGAATCCTGGAGGCAGGAAGAAATCTGCACAACTGAGATACAGATTCACCGGGTTTAAGTTTTTGGTGAACGGGCCCCCGGGATAGTGTTGATGTTACCAATCATGCACTCAGGATAGGAAATAAACTACTGAAGACTGGAAGTGTGAACCACATGATTTTAATTAGGATTCTCATAACCTTACCACCAAGCACTGACTAGATTTCTCTTTAAAACACCATGTTTGATCCACTCCAAGAAGAGGATCTGCATGCATCAGAAGAGGAGGGAAGACTATTTCTGCTGGACTGATAGAAAACACTGGAGAGGTGGTTCTTGTTTTGCTGAGAGTTTTTCGCTCAGATTCATACCCCAGAATTTGCTCCAGGACAGGTTATACCACTCTCCTGCTTGCTGCTGTAGAACTTCCATCTTGGGGTTGGAGGGTGTCCAAAGTCCTGAGACTGAGGAAACTGTGACTTGTCTTACTATAGTCAAGCTGCTCACTTAGTCGTGGGAATTTCTTGTGGACCTGGAAGCATCGTTTTGGGGAACAATAACTGGAAAACCTGGGCTTTTGTATAACTATGCAGTGAAGGTTTGAGTGTATGCTCCTCTTTAAATAGTATAAGTAATTTCTAACATGCAGAGTGTTTTACTTTTTAGATCTGTTATTTTTTTATTTCTGGTATTTTTTTCAAAAAAGCCAATGTAGTGTGTTGTCTTTGATAGCTCGCTATGAAGTGTATCGTGTGGGATTGACCCGGTACTTCAACTCCGCTGTCAAAAAATCAGCGTTTATTATTCATTACTTTGAAAACCTATGCTCTGTACCATAACAGAAATGCTCTCTGATTTTCTGAATATTTACTAAGCCTTGAGATAGCCCCCTCCACTATCCATTAATGTCAGATGTCCCAACGCGCAGCGTCCACGCGCTACAGCCGCGCCGAAGGTGCGCCAAAGGTAAGCCCGTCTACGCCCGTCCGCGCCTGGACCGCGCCCAACGCCAGTCCCCCTGGCCCCTGTCCCACCCACCCCACCCGCATTACTTACGCCGCCTCCACCCTCCTAGCCCTTAACCCCGGCTGACTCTTCAACTGCGCCCAAGCCGCCCCTGGCCACACCCATGGACCCTTCTCTTGCAATTCCTGCAAGTTCGACGGCACCAAGACCAACTCCTCATCCACGAACACCAAACAGAGATCCGACGCTAACCACCTTAAATGCATCCTGCTCAACACCCGATCGGTCCACAGGCACGCCATCGACCTCTGGAATCTACTAGACACCATCTCCCCGGACGTAGCCTTCCTAACAGAAACATGGATGAACGCCTCCTCAGCCCCAGACATCACCATTGCCATCCCGGAAGGATACAAGATCATCCGTAAGGACCGCACCGACCAAACAGGAGGAGGCATCGCTATCGTCCACAAGAATTCTATCCGCATCTCAACAAGCTCAGACGTCAACCTTGCCAGCACCGAACACCTTCACTTCCAGATCCACACTGATCCCAAGACAACACTCAGAGGCACTCTCCTCTACCGGCCTCCAAGGCCCCGTGCACAATTCAGTGACGACATCACTGACTTTATCACCCCACACGCCATCCCCTCCGAGGAATACATTCTATTGGGTGATTTCAACTTTCACCTGGAAAAGAGCAACAACAGTAACACTACCACCCTCCTGGACAACCTCGCCAACCTCGGACTCAAACAACTTGTCACCACCCCCACCCACATTGCAGGTCACACACTCGACCCTATCTTCACTTCCAGCAAACATGTCTCCTTCAGTCACACCACAGCTCTCCATTGGACGGACCACAGCTGCGTTCACTTTATCTACAATAAGACCACAACCCACAACCATCCTCATCCTACCCTGCGAAGAAACTGGAACAAAATCACCATCGACCAGATCTCCTCTGTGCTTCTTCAAAACCCCCCTGCCCACCCCTCAACCCCCGACCAAGCAGCCATTAACCTCACCCAATGGCTATCCAACAGCGCCGACATCCTAGCACCGCTGAAAAAACGTCAAACCAAACTAGGCAGCAAAAACGCCTCCTGGTTCAACGATGATCTTAAGAAATCGAAGAAACTGTGTCGCTCCCTCGAGAAGGCCTGGAAAAAAGACCCAAACACCACCACCAGGGACGCCTTCAAAAACGCCACCCGCATACACCACCCACTAATCCGGTCTGCCAAGAAAGCCGCATTCAAATACCGACTAGATAACAACGCCCACAACAGCAAGGAATTATTCAACATCGTCAAAGAATTCACCAACCCATCAGCCAACTCCAACGACATCACCCCCTCCCAAGCCCTATGCGACTCACTAGCTTCCTTCTTCCACAACAAAATCGCAGACATCCACAACAGCTTCGACAACCGACCCGGAGACCAACCCACCCAACCTTCTGCCGTACCTTCACCCCCCTTGAACATCCTTAATGACTGGAACCCAATCTCCACTGAGGACACCATCCGCCTGATGAACTCCATCCACTCAGGATCCCCAACAGACCCATGCCCTCACCACATCTTCAACAAAGCAGACTCCTTCATAGCTCCACACCTCCGTGACGTCATCAACTGCTCCCTCAACTCCGCCACCTTCCCGGAAAGCTGGAAACACGCCGAACTCAGCGCCCTTCTGAAAAAACCCACAGCTGACCCCACCAAACTGAAAAACTACCGCCCCATCTCGCTCCTTCCATTCCCGGCCAAAGTCATCGAGAAAGCTGTCAACAACCAGCTCGCCGCCTTCCTCGAAACCAACAAATCCCTCGACTCCTCACAGTCCGGCTTCCGAGCCAAACACAGCACTGAGACCGCCCTCATCGCAGCAACAGACGACATTCGAACTCTACTGGACAATGGAGACACAGTCGCCCTCATCCTCCTCGACCTCTCCGCAGCCTTCGACACAGTCTGCCATAGCACCTTTCTACAGCGCCTCAGAAACATCGGAATCCAAGGAAAAGCACTGGAATGGATCACCTCGTTCCTCACCGGAAGAACCCAGAGAGTCCGCCTCCCACCATTCAAGTCTGAGGCCACTGAAGTCATCTGCGGTGTACCACAAGGATCTTCTCTCAGCTCCACCCTCTTCAACGTATACATGAGCCCCCTCGCGGCCATCGCACGCCAGCACAACCTCAACATCATCTCCTACGCTGACGACACTCAACTGATCCTCTCACTCACCAAAGACCCTAACACCGCCAAAACCAACCTACATGTAGGAATGAAAGAAGTAGCCGAGTGGATGAAGCACAGCCGTCTGAAACTGAATTCAGACAAAACAGAAGTCCTTATCTTAGGTACCTCCCCCTCCGCCTGGGATGACTCTTGGTGGCCAGAAGCCCTTGGAAAAGCACCCATCCCGACGGACCACGCACGGAACCTGGGCGTCATCCTGGACTCCTCGCTCTCCATGAACAGACAAGTCAACGCCGTTTCATCATCCTGCTTCAACATTCTTCGCATGCTCAAAAAAACATTTCGCTGGATCCCCACCGAAACTAGAAAAACAGTCACCCACGCACTGGTCACGAGCCGCCTGGACTACGGAAACACCCTATACGCCGGTACCACCGCAAAAATCCAGAAAAAACTCCAACGCATCCAGAACGCTTCAGCCAGACTCATACTAGACATCCCGCGTAAAGACCACATCTCTGGTCACCTGAAAAACCTCCACTGGCTCCCCGTCAATAAGAGGATCACCTTCCGCCTCCTAACCCACGCACACAAAGCACTTTATGAACTGGGACCTGAATGCCTCAACGCACAACTCTCCTTCTACACCCCCTCTCGCCAGCTACGATCCTCCAACCAAGCCCTTGCTACTGTACCTCACATCAACAAAACAACCATGGGAGGTAGATCCTTCTCCTACCTAGCAGCTAAAACCTGGAACTCCCTCCCTACCCACCTTCGCCTCACTCAGAACCACCTAGCATTCAGAAAGCAACTTAAAACATGGATATTTGACAAGTAATTCCCCACCCTTCTTCAAGCGCCTTGAGACCCTCTGGGTATGTAGCGCGCTATATAAATCTTTTGACTTGACTTGACTTGACTTGGTCCCACTGATCACTAAGGGTGAAACATGTGTCGGCTGTTGCACCTCCAGAGCACAAATATTAATATTTAGTAGGGAAAAAGAAGGATGTAACCAATAAAGACTTCCTCAAAGACAACACACTGCATTGGCTTTTTTGAAAAAATAACAGATCGGAAAGAATAACAGATCGAAAAAAGTAAAACCCCCTGCATGTTAGAAATTACCTATATTATTTAAAGAGGAGCATATGCTCAAACCTTCACTGCACAGTTCTGGATATGAGGCTGGAAAGGTCCTGTGCCTCGAGCAAAGCTTCTCTCATAATTATTAACTGATGAAGGCGATCACATCCAGTCCTAGGATCCCTGGACTTTCCTCACACCTTCAAATATTAACTTCTGTATAACTAGCCTTTCCTGAAGATTTGTGGACTTTACTTCAAGGTAGAACTGCTACCACCACTTGCAGGAACACTTTGGACGTTTTGAGAAACTTCCTTTAGCGCAGAGGTCTTCAAACTTTTGTCGGGTGAGGCCCCCATTGAAACCTTATTACTTGTCAAGCCCCCCCCACCCCCACCCCCACCACCACCACCACCTGACAAAAAAGTTCTGGAAGCTGGTGCTCTGCATCATTGATGGCCATTCCCTCCTGCAGAGCCCAGGTCGTATAGGGGAAATAATATTAAATAAAGTAAGAGTGTTTAGTAAACTGAAGGTTTTGTAGTGCTTGTGCTTACTCTAAAGTTAAAATGAAAAGTCTCCAAGAAAAAAATTAGCACAAAAAAATTGCATTGGTGCTTTATTTTTCACATAAAACACAAAATGTAGGATAGATTAGCAAAAACACTCCCAAAACACAGATGGGGGAGTGCATGTTTTTCTCCACAGAGACAATGTGTGGATGGATTCTTGCTTCTGCCATCCATAGGTTGTGCTCCGCTTCCAGTCTTGAGCAGTGCCTGGAAACGGGAGTGCTTACAACATTTTTTAATGTATTTTTTGCAGTTTTATATAGCGCGAACATGACCCAAAGGTATTGGAGCGCTTTACAGGAGCATCTTTTACATTACACCAGCACACATTCATTTTTTGTAAGCACCGGGAGATTAAGTAATTTGCCCAGAATCACAGGATGTAGAGCCGACATCAAGAATTGAACCTGGTTTCCCAGCTCTACAGTCATCAGCTCTGGGTGTTGTGCCACATCCTTGCCCCTGAACAAGATATCAGAAAAAGAAGTTCCACAAAACATGCTTTCTGACACAATTGAAAAATCCATGGTTATGTGGAGTATGGCCAGGTGTTGCCATGTCAGTAGGAGGCCAGCCACAGTTTTCCAAGAAGGCCAAGGGGACACTTACATCATACACATGTGATATACCTCATTCAAGAGGATATATACATATTTATTCTCTAGCAGCATCAAGAGTCAATTTGATAGCATAGTTGGCTTATAAAGGATATCTCCTCCCAAAGCTTCAGAAATAGCTGCACAAGAAAACATTTACATTTGGTCTAAGAAAGAAGCGAGGACAGATGGTAGGCACACTTCACAATATTTGTTATATTAGGCCTGTGGACTCAGCTCTAGGGATTGGAACATGTTAAACAAGCACCAGCGACTTTAATCAAGGTCAAATTCATTGTTCGTAGGTCACTGGTAAATTAAGTGATTTTGCCCAGGATCACAAGATGTTGAGCCGATACCAGGACTCGAACCCGGTCCCCAGAATCAAAGTCAGCACCTATGACATTAATGCCAAATCCGCTCCTCCTTGAAACATCCAACGTTCCCACTAGTAGTGGGACGAATGGGAAAGGAGCGAGGCTTTAGAAAAAATACAAAAAGCTCTTCACTCTTTCCTGCCAGAGAATGGAATCTTCAGGAAGGATACAACCGTTGTAAATTCCTTGCAGAGAAACGTGCCTCCTCCGTGGGAACCAACATGGGGCGCAACTAGACCTGAACCTCGTGGGGGGAGGCATGGGGGGGGGTTAACAATGATTGCACATGTGAGAGGGACAGGTGAGTGAAGTGTTGCATGAGCAGGGTTAGTAGTGTGCTCGTGTGACTGCAGGGTGAGGTACAGGGTGAACTTGTGTGGCTTCAGGGTGAGGTACAGGGTAAACAACGCAAGAGCATTGTGAGTGCAGAGTGATCACTGTGAGTGCAGAGTGATCACTGTAAGTGCAGAGTGATCACTGTGAGTGCAGAGTGTGCGGTGTACTCATGTGACCGCAGGGTATCTGGAGGGAGAACTGTGTAAGTTCATGTTGAGTGACATACGTGCAGTGTGGTCACTGTGAGTGCAGGGTGAGCGGGTGGGTTGAGTGCATAGTGATCAGTGTGAGAACATTGTGATCCTTGTGAGTGCAGGGTGAGTGTGAAAGGGAAGGGCAAGAATGAGGAGTGAGTTGTCTGAATGCCGGGTGCATTCCCAGACACAGTTGAAGTTGCTCAGCATGTTATTGAGGCCTGGCATAGGGTTTCAGATAGAAGTTAAACTATTGCTTTCATGACATTATTCAGGGTCCAGGGTGGAGGAAATAAATATTGTGCTCATCCTGCAACAAACTTCCAGTCTTGTGATTAGGGTTGACAGCTCATTATATTGATGTCCCACACAGTACAAACGTAAGCAGTCCCCTAAAGCCTATTTTTAGCACTTATCTGTGCATAATTGGAGCAGCATAAATAAATAGAAAGCATTTTTGATTGTGTTCTAAGGTTGCCTGAATGATCTATGACATAATTGAAGGGAACAAAGTTTGAAACATCACATTACAAGTGAATACATACTATGTTATGTATAACCACCCACCCCCTCACCCCCCAGTTGTACGCGTCAGCCAGGGCTGAGACAACTTTCCGGGCACACACAGACAGTTTTTGAGCTGCCAGCAGCACCCGAGTACTTCACAGGTCTTTAAAAAACCACTGACGCGTAAACGAGGCTTTGTTGTTATTCACCCCTTCTTAGAGCCCCTGCAGCTCCACTCTGCCTATTGCTGGAAGAATTACCCCCCCCTGGAAATTGTTGATCCTCTGGCCTTTAAAGACCTGTGATTCCAGACACTCAGCTGAGCCCTCAGTAGCTGGAGCTGTAGCAGCCCGGGCTGAGATGCACAACTCGCGCCTGGAGGCCACAATAGAAGGTGAAGTGGTGGGGTGAAGTGCGCGCCTGAAGTGATGCTGCGGCCCCCCCAGGGGGGGCGTGCCTCACAGTTTGAAGACCTATGCTTTAGAGGAAAGGAGGCATTCTGCAAACAATCTATCTATACTAATATAATAAAGAGAGAGCCCAAACCTTTGAGGCGGGTAATCTCAGGAACCACAGCACCAATCACAACACCCAATAGAGCATTGGAAAGGACAGTTGCAGTAGAAGGACATAGGCTATGCAGACGCCCACCATATACATTTAAAAGGTAAAAGAACCATGCCAGCAAAGTAGTCCTTTGTGGGCGTGTCTGGGTTCTGCTGTGGGCGTGTGCTAGGGGCGTGACAAACGCTGGGGGCGTGTGGTACATTCCGCCCTGCTTTCCATGTCTCATATCGTGTGTTGTGGGCGTGTGCTGGGGCGTGGGCGTGTGCGGGGCACGAGATTACAGAAAAAAAAAAAGCGAGCGTAGTGCCCA
The DNA here is from genome assembly GCF_964263255.1 of Lissotriton vulgaris. Taxonomy (NCBI): domain Eukaryota; kingdom Metazoa; phylum Chordata; class Amphibia; order Caudata; family Salamandridae; genus Lissotriton; species Lissotriton vulgaris. Next base: position 503,486 of record NW_028254874.1, on the reverse strand, counting down.
ATATTTCATTGTTTTTTCTTTCCAGGTTCTCTACATTCCAGCTCCGGGTGTGCTTGCCCCGCGCACCCAGTGACGTGCACCTGCTTTACTGTATGGAGGTCAGGCATGGCGCTTTTCCCAAGGGCCCGAAGGAGCTCAAACAGGGGCCATTGTGCAGGAAATCTAATCTCGCCTTAACTTCCGGTGACGCCTGAAGCGCACACTGGAGATTTTCCACTTCTGTTGCGCACAGGCCTCGCGCCACGCACATCCGGACACAAGGCCCGCCTCCACGGAAATAGCAAGAAAGGGACTATCCCTCCCCCAGTAAGTACATTGGTGGCACGGCGGCCCACATCTCCAGCAACATACTCATATTTTGTCAAAACCCATTTGAAAAATGCACAGGTCTCTCTCATTGATGACCAGCACAGACATACACTTTTAAACACACCTCCCGCCAGAAGTCCTAGAATTGCGAACTTTAGAGCTGGGGAGCTACGTTCCAATCTCGGCATCAGCCTAACATCCTGTTATTCCAGGCAAATCGCTTTGTCTCCACGTGCCTACCACAAATGAATGTGTTCTTCTGTAATGTAAATTGTGCTCATGCCATGTTGTCGAGTTCGCGCTATATAAGATTGCAAGGAAAAATAAAGTAGGGAAACTCGAGTTCACACACTACTGACCACGCACTCTTAAGCGCATCAGCAGTGCACTGTGAATCGGAGCGTTTCACAGGCCTGTCACAGATAAGAAATGCTATCAAAACGAAATCATACAAAACAATATACTACTGGCCGGCAGCAATTCATACCCGGACAACGTCGGGACGGGCTGCTAGTCCCTGATAAAGACAAAGCCTTGACAGGCTGTACTTCACTCTTTTTCCTTCTTCGAACTTTGTGAAGGGAGGTTTGAGGGTACCACATGCCCACACAGCCAGAGTTGCCAACTTTGGAACTGGGGAACAAGGTTCGGGTCTTGGCGTAGGCTCCACATCCAATGTTTCTGGGAAAATCTCTTAATCTCCACGTGCCTACATAAAAACATGAATATGTCCTTGTGTAATGTATCAATCAACTACTTTTAGATTGTGTGTCCAGGTCCCTGACAACTCCATGGAAGACACTTTGATTATTTTTTTTAACATTTTGCATTTTCATAACAAAGCCATTCAATGCATTTTTCCAATGATTTTCTCTGCAGCTGTTTTCGGGTTCTTTATTATTCTGAAAAACCCATGTGCTGTTCTTCATTTTTGTTACATTTCCTTAATACAGTTTTTGTCACATAAGGGACTTGTTTGGAACTTTGATGTTCTTTGTTTCTTAGATGTTGTTAAGAGAGTTGTTGCACATTTAACAAATGCAGTTTCTCTGAAGAATCTCTTACTGCTTGAGTTGGTTCAGGGGTTTCCTTACAAAAACACTTTACTTTTATGGGTCAGACTGGGCCAGGTGGGTTCTCAGTCACATTTCAATACATTTCCTCTCTGTGGGACAGAGTGGAGGGGTTACTCGGAGCTAGTTTGGAAGGTCCATAGCCTGTGCTCCTATGGGTAGATCAAAGACTCAAAAATAGGGGCTTCTGTTCCTGAGAAGGGGGAAAAAGTTTTGCTAACAGGTTTGTTTGGACCTATGTCATGAGGACAGTCAACACGACTGTCTCATGTTGCCCTGACATATCCCCAAGGGGATGTCATGCTTCATCATGGGGCGATGCTCCTTGTCGGGATGGTGCTGCAATGCCCAACGGGTCCCCCGAAGTGTCACTTTGGCAGAGAATTTTGAAAAGAGATGCTGTATGATACATGCAAGTTAGGTGATTGGTGTGGTGGAGTAGTGAAATGTGGTTGTGGGTAAAAATTGATGGGGGAGGTCACAAACTATCCTTTAATAAGTAGATCGCCCTGCCAGAAATAAAAACCTATAATAGGCAAATGCTACCCTAGAGGTTTGAAAGGAACCCTGGTAGTCAGTGTGTAATGACTATACGGGGAAAGTACCCTATAGTCGTGAGGTGGAGGCCTCACTCTGGTTTCTCACTTAGTGATTTGTCGAAATGCTTTGCGCCTATTAAATCATCCGAAGGATCCGTAGCACTTCGTCGGGATATTAACATATATATTGAAAAACTCCCTTACACAATTGTGGTGCCCTTAAATTGCAAACTACTGTTTAGTTCTCAGTCACAACTCACATCCAGACAGTCATCTGTGTCTCATTCTCTACAGTAAGGGCAAATTAAACTTGAGTAGGTTTTAAAACAGTAGAAATGTAATCAGAATATTGCAAAGTTAGAAAAAAAGCTTGCATACCAATGGTTGAGGGAATCATCTTTTATCTTCTGACACTAGTTAACCATGAGGAGGAGATACAATACACCAGTTAGGTGGAAAGGTTTAGAGAGAGAAAATAGCATTGAGAAATTATTATACGTGATGATCCAACCTTTGTGATTGCTCTCTGATCATCCAACCTTTGTGAGATGTCTCTTTTGGCCATGGCAACTTGGTCTTTTTAAACGTAATTGTCCTCTTTGTTAACAAGGACTTTAATCCTACAAAGTTTATCCTTGATAGAAGTTGTGTCTCACGGGTCTTGAAACAGTTTCACTCATTGTAAGTGTCACTTCTTGGAGCAAAGTTTAATTCATTTAGTGTGTGCTGCATGCCTTGGCGCATCATTGGATGAAAGTCTCTGTCGCTGGGCCCTACTCAGTCACTGACTGTGATTCTTGTATCTTGAAGCACAGTCTTACTCATTTGTTAGATGTCTTATCTATTGGAGCTCACCCGGTCTCAGTTAAGGAACCTTCCATCCCTTGGATCATAGCCGCACTGAATAGTTGGCGTCTGCCACCAAACCTCTCAAGAGGTTTGACTTTGGCACCTTGGTGCGTAGTATGTCTTACTGTGTGCATGCCTCACAACTCGTAGCACAGTTTCACTCACTGAGTGAGTCCTACAGCTTGGAAGATCATATTACTCACTACTAGTGAGTCTTGCACCATGGAGCAGAGCCATGATTCATTGGGTGTGGGTCTCGTCCCTGGTTATCACACAGTTTGTATGAGTCCTACACCTTGGTGTCCAGTTACAATCATTTGTCATGCGCAGTGGGTATGAAACCCACTTCTTAGAGAACATTTGGACCATTCTTAATGATCCCAGAGGCTAAAAGAGAGTCCTGCACCAAGAATCTTGATCCTCAAATCTCCCACATTTGACCTCCTCGCCTTTGGATCTCTTTCCAGGGGATGTGCCATTGGTCTGGCTAGCCATCTCTTTATCTGTAGAGTGGGAAAGAGTGAAGACAGTGATAGGCCAGGGGCATGATGTCAATAGAATTTTCAAGTTGGAGCGATGAGCCAAAAGGCGACACAACATGATGGTTGTGGTGTATAGAACCATGCAGTGGACAGAAGATTCTGAGAGCATGGTGGGTGTTGGTGATAGATGAGTGGGGGAGAGCAGTAAAATGGGACATATAAAAAATGGCAAATATTATCACAGTGTGGTGCCAGTGGTGTTCAGAAAAAGGGAAGGGACAACTATGAAGGTGCAGGACACCAGGGGACAAATGAGGAGAGGCGGGATGACACAAAAACACAAATCTGCCCACCAAACAGTATTTTTGTGGTAGTGCGCAGGGTTCAACCATACACAGCATGATGAGAGCTGGAAGCTGAAAAGCGTGAGTAAGGGGAAAAAAACATGACCACCCACTCAACATAGAGTCCACGCCAATTAAAACAAGCATTAGCAAAGCTAAAAGTCTTGCCTATGCATGTCTCAGATGGAAAGAGTACCACACACTTTGACGATCTAGGATTCCTGATCTGTGATCTAAGACTCTTGTATCCAGTCAGATTGAATGAATGTTGTGCCAAATGATCATTTTGGTGCATCAGCTGACTTAGCAACCTTGCCTGTGACTTCAAGAGTTAAACATGCACTGATGAATTCACAGATGAGATGTGGGCCGGGCCTGTGCCTCCCTTCATGCTTATGGGGTCAGCAAAGATGGTATTAGTCATATCTAGCACAACATACCAATAATGCTGCGTTGAAAACAGTGATAGTTAAATCTTGTTCCTAATACCTGAATTCAGGCACGCTGTTGCATATCTCAAACCACCTAACCCACCCACCCCTCCAGGAGCACCCCAGCTTCCGGGCTGCCCTAGTTCAGAAACAACTCCTGGTTCTCAGTGCCTCCTGTGGGGTGATTGTCTCAAAACTCCCGAGCAGTGTGCAAACCCGCAGCCTGCCAGCAGAGGTCTGCTGTCCGGGTGCTCAGAATACACATTGCAATGCCACATCCTCGGCATGAGCCGGGTAGTGAGGCAACAGCATGCAATGCCTTTGCCTAAATTACTGGGAGTTTGGGATTAAGAAATCTTATGTGAGTGTGAACTACAGGGGTTGAGACAAGGCGCCCACTCTGGGGATATAACAGTAGTGAATGCCTATGTAAGGAAAAACGCCCCAGCCTGGTTGGAGTACAGAGTCTGATGCATACATTTCTGAGTGTGGAAGTAATACACCTTAGTTAAGAATCCCTGTAGCTCCCATTGAACAAACTAAGCTCCTGGGCAAAGTGGAAATCTCTGAGCTCATTACTCACCCACACTCTCTGCTGAAATTGGGAAATCCTCAGAAACACACAGGCACGTGCTTACACCTAGAATTGGGAAACAGCCATTACAACATGGATGTTACCATGCATAGCCGTTACAACGCATGTACTGTTACCACACATAGCCTTTACCACACATTTTTTACCAGGGCATATGCCTTAGCACGCATGCCTTTATAACGAACTACTTTGTAAAGGTATGGATGGTAAAGGTATTTGTGTGGTACTGATGGTAAGGGAATATGTGGGGTAAGGGTGGTGAAGGCAATCAGAGTCACTAGAGGAAAGTAAGAGACCTTCCACTTCTTCTTTACGACTTGGGCCGCGCCGCAGCAGAGCTGTCTCGTCATCGTGGAGAGGTAAGGGGGATTGGGCCAGGGGTGAGAGCTACTGTTTTAGGGATTTGGGCTAGGGGTGGTTTTTTTAAAATGGGATGGTGGGGAGGGGGCGCACTGGGGTCCGCTTTTAGGGCTCAGGGCAGGGAAAGGGTAGGTTTTGCAAGGGCTAGGGGCAGGGGGTGGCACAGGGGTCTGCTTTTAGGGCTCAGGGAAGGGGTTGTTTTTACAACAGCTGGGATTCAGGGTGGTCGCACAGGGGGTTGTTGCTCAGGAAAGGGAAGGGGCAGTTTTTACAAGGGCTGGGTGCTGAGGGGGTCGGGCTGGGCTCTGCATTTAGAGCTTACTTGAGTGGAGGAGTATTTTGGGTCCGGGGGAGTGTGTGTGCAAGAGACCCGGTTTGGGGCTCAGGGCAGGGAAAACTTTTACCACTCTTACGCCTTTAACATTCATGCTTTTGCAAAGTAATTTGTTGTTAAGGTATGTGTGCTAAAGGCATATTCGTTGTAAAAAGATGCGCGGTAAAGGTCATGCGTGGTAATGGCATTCGCTTTGTGGCGCATGCTTGGTAAAAGCATGTGTTAAAACTGAATGCGTTTTTTCATCATACACCCTCTGCAATTACTTTCTTATATGAAACCAGCATTGTTACTAGGGGTGGGCGAAACTCGCAGAGTTTCACTTCGAGGGACTCCGCTGAGTTACATAAAAACTCCCTGAGATCCTGCCAAATTTTGCGTGTGGGTGGAATTCACTATGATGCGCTGCTCATGCTGATTTTTAGGACCTCGTGCAAATAGCACCACGTGGGGAGCCAGAGGGCGCTGCTTCATTCTGCTGTTTCAGTAGATTGTCTACCTGAGTGACAGCTGTCTCAACGCTACTGGTCACGGCCTGCTGGTGCAAGTGACATTTATGCCATTTAGGTATAACTGGTAAATTCCCATGATTTTCTACGTTGTAAAAGTATTTTTTTTACTTCACTTTAACTTTTGTTTTTTTCAATGAATAAATTATATATATACACGCCAGTAGGTAGTTATAGTTAGGACGAAGTTTCCATAGGAAGAACATTTTCTGTTTTTTGTTATAGCTTTGGCGTCATTTGATGAATCTTCATGAAATTTTCCAAACGAATTCTTTGTTCATATGAAATCCTATGCTGAAAGTTTGGGCGTGATTGGTCAAGGGGGGGGGGGGCGAGAAAAAAGGGGGTCCAAAACGTGTTTTTTCCATGCAATTTCCATAGGAAACTTTAGACAAGGCTACAGGTCGAACGGGTGAACGGAATTACCCCAAATTTGGCAGGGAGAAAAGTCTTGGTCTAGAAGTACGCTTTTGTTTATTTGGTGTAAATCTGTTCAGTAGTTTTGGAGAAATATTGAAATTTACAGATATTGATATTTGGGAATTTTGCCATCTGATTGGCTGAGGCGTTACGAGCACACGCTTGCTGCTTATTGGTTGCGAGCACTGCGAGCGGTTACAACTAGGAAGCGTTGGCCTTTATTTCGTGATTTCGTTGAAACGAGTAAGGGGAAAAAAGGGTGAAAAGAGTAGGAAAGAGGAGGATAAGAGCACTGTAACCTCTGAGGGGGAGTGTGAAGCTAAGTAGTCACTCCTACCGGCCTGAAAGTGCGGTGTTGCTCAGAGTGACATGGTGCTGAGATGAAATGCTGCTACACTCGGGTATGAAACCGAGAGCCTAAACCGTGAGCTCATTGCTGTAAAGTGATGTCCTCTGGTCTTTGTAGCAAACGTGTGCAAGTAGTGTTATTAGGCATTTATACCATACAGGGAGTGGGAAGCGAACTACTGACTGCTACCGTGTGTTTATACTATACCGGAAGTGATGTACTCACCCCTACCGGTGTGAAGACTCTGGGATCAAACCAAGCTGATTGCTGTAAAGTGATGGGCTCTGGGTGCTATAGCATACTGGCCGCGGTAGTATAACTGTGTAAGTAGTGTTAGTATGAGTTTACACTATACAGGGAGTGGGAAGCGAACCATTCACCCCTACTGGTCTAAAGACTCAGGGATTAAAACGTGAGCCTAAATCGTGAGCCCATTTCTGTAAAGTGATGGGTTCTGGGCGGTGTGGCATACCTGTGGAAGTAGTGTTAATTTGCGTTTATACAATACAGGGAGTGGGAAGCGAACTACTCACTCCTACCGGACTCAAGACTCGTGGATGAAACCTTGAGATCATTGCTATAAAGTCATGTGCTCTGTGTAGTATTCTAATATAAGTCATTGTAAAATGTTAGTATGTAATGCTGGTAGAATGTAAGTATGTAATGTTAGAATGTAGGGCTGTCATGAGGGGAACCTTGGGGAGCTTGTACACCGTGCTGGAGAAGACGGTTGCCTTGCTGTCCGCTCCTGTTGGTGGCTGTTTAAGCTGTCTTGTTTTCCTGCTTTACTTAAATATGCAGGGTGGGCCTCGCCAGTCCCTGAAACCTCAGTGGCCCTAGGCAGTGCCTTATTTGTTCTGTAATCACACGGGCAGTACTCATGGTTTTTTAAAGTAATACACTCATAGAACCCTTGCAGTTGTAGAATTACGCAGGCTTCATTATTGTAATAGTCTGTTGGTTTATATTTGGTAGGTGCACTGCAAAATTACAAATGTTTTCCCTCATAACCTCCTATAAACAGCCAATTTTCACAATAAACTACAGACGGGTGTTGTCAGAAAAAGAAGACCCATACACTCACTTATTTATTGGTAAAAAAATAACCTTCTTTAAAGCAACACAAATTAATGGAAACACAACCTTATTCAAACAAACAACAGTATAAAATGACATAAGTGGGTGGGACTCCTCCAGAAGCAGGGTAAAAACCTGCAATACAAAAAAGAAACATAAGTATGTGTGCTATGCCCAAGAGAAAAAGAAAGGTAGCCAGAGTGTAAGGAAGATAGTGAGAATGGGACAGAGAGGGAGTGGGTGGAAGGGAGACTCAAAAGAACAGAGGGAGGAGGAGACAGAGCGTCAGTTTACTGCACCCAGCCCTCACTGTTTACCTCCTGTCCCCCTTGTATCTAGGAGGCTGGGGTCAACGAGAAAGAGTGTGGTCCAGCAAGTCCTTAAAATGAAACAGATATGAATGAGGCCAGAGATTACATTATAATCTACGGCAACATCGCTTGCCTGCACCTGTGTACCCAGGCTGCTGCACCCCAGCCCCTTCCCGCGCACTGTGCTCAATTGCAGCTCCTGCGCACCGAGGCTTCACTGCACACCTGCCACCACAGGTGTGTCCAATGACGTGCCGGTGCAAGCTCCGACTCCGGGGTGCCTCTGTCAGGGTGGCACAGCAGGTCTCTGGTCGTGAACGGTGTCTTGATACCACGATGGAAGGTGTCAGAATGCCCAGGGCATCGTCACGGGGCGTGCACCCAATCCGCCCATTTTGGCCCAAGCAACTCAGTGTCTGAAAAGGGAGAAATAATATAACGCTGGAACCGTCTTGAGGTAAATGAAGGTTTATTCCAAGCGTAATAGAGAACACCAGTTGAGTGCATCCTTCCTTCTTGAAGTATGATCTACCAACTGTTAGTGGTAATCGTGGTTCAAAGAGGAGTTGGAGTGCACAAGAATAGACAAGGTTAAATAATAAAATCGTATGCCAACGTTTACATACAAAGGAACAGAGCTCATGCTAGAAGCATAATGTGCACGTGTAATGCAGTGGCACAAGCCTGTGTGCATGTATACTTAGTAATTAGCTCACTACAGTGTTCCAAAAGCCAACACCACGTGCCTGTAGGGCAGCGGTGCATGCTGGCTCAGGACTACTGTACGGTCCAGCAGGTCCTTAAAATGATACAGAGATGTAACTGAATTAGGTCAGAGACCACATGTGGCGTCGTCGTTATCCTATTTATACGTACGCAAAGTGGGCTGGGCTTGTGCACGCTAGGCCAGAGGGGGTTGTGAATAATTATTCCGGGGACCTGGGCGTTGTTCAGTTCCTTCCTGGCCAGGAAGTATACTTATGTGTGTTTCTGTTGCAGTTTTGACGTCGTAGAATGCGCAATTTAGAATAATGTAGCTGTACCGGGAGGGCGCCAACTATCGCTAATGTGATGCTGTTCGAAAACATTGAATGGACAACATTCACATGTCGTTGTCAAGGTTGTGGATATGCGCAGACACGCATGTCAATGGTGTGCGGTATTATTGAAAGTGTTGCTAGCGCAAAGCGCACACACGTGAATGTGCTGGGATGGAAGGAGGATCAGCAGTGAGGCTACGTCATACACAGTGATAATGCTCATTACAGTCAAGCAATGCATGTCAAACGTGAATATGAAAGTCTCACATATGACACACTACTATACTGGTAAAGCCTGACAACAGAGCATACTGCAACACAAATCTACACATTACTCTTTACTGTTTGTCACATGTGATCTAGGATGTGCACTCTGCCCGTGGCTGATGATACCCCTTCGAGCCTCCAATACCCAGGCCAAAAGGCAGCATAATAATGTGCACACACACACACACTAAGGGCATTGCGTAACACACATTTGTTTTTTGATGTAACATTTCTGATGCATTGCCATCACGCGGGGAAGTTTAATGCACAGACCATGAATATTGATCAAGATGATCATTGCATGTTGTGTGTAGAAAAGATATGTGTACACAGCAAAAAAACTTTTCAAAAAAGCTCTCTAAGCAGAAGGGTTGTCTCATCAAACGCTGTAGAGAGAATGACTAAAATGGTTGGGGTCCTCCAACTGTTACAATGGGAAATGTTATGAACTAATCAAATTTTTTTAAGGTCACATGGCAATCGCGCATCGAGTGCACAAGGAGGCTGCACGAAACGCAATTTGGAAAAAATTTATTTAAGTTTATTACAGTTCCAAATATATAAATATTTTAGATAATTGCTTGCTCTCATATATGCTTAAAAGTTATTTAGATATAGTTTTAAGACATAAAAAAAAATGAGGGAATGGCGTACCTGGCGAGACACCATATGTCTATGACGTAACACAGGGCCTGGCAGCATGCACTTGCTGCATATGCAACGCGCAGCCGTCGCGACCCCATACATACATGACGTAATGCGTGGCGTGGTACTGCGTACCCCTCGGATACAAAAGTAGCAGCTGGCACGACCTCATACGTATAAGATGTTACACGGGACGCAGTGCCACAAACCCGTCGGATACAAAAAGCGCATCATTTACAAGTTTAGCAATATGGCGGATAGGATTCACGTGGTGATGGCTCTTGGTACACTACCGCTATGAGACTGCAGTTTAAAAAAAAAAAAAAAGTATACATATTTTTTGGGGAAGATATAAAAAATTACATAATTTTGAAAGTTGAAAAAAAAGGATAATAGAGTTCCAAAATATAAAAAAAAGAAAGCATAGGTTTTATAAAATTTAAAAATATTAAAATATGAAATTAACATTTAGGTTTTACAGACGTTATAGTTAGGAATTAGCAAAACCTTCACAAAAAAAACATAGGTTTCAGGGATGTTATAGTTAGTTGGACATTTGACTCATAAAACCGGAGAAATTCACCTGTTATAGTTATTTAAGCTAAAACTCGCACGCCTACAATGCACTACTGATGATGTCACATATTACATCACTCATGACATGGTCAGTGGGATGTATGACGTTACAACGCATACTTTTACCACACATACCATTACAACGCGGTATTTACAACGAATACTGTTACAACGCATAGCGCTTAGAGGTGCTGGATAGTGGTAAGTATAATTTTATATTCCAACTCCAGTCCCCGTGGACACTAGGGAAGGTGTTGGATATAAAATTATACTTATTCCCTATCCTAGAGCGCCCACCAGCGCAATGCGTGGTAATGGTATGCGTGGTAATGCCTGCGTTGTAGTGGTAGTGCGTTGTAAAAACTTCGTTGTAACAGTTGTATACCGGTCAGTGACATCACTGATGACATCACTGATGACAAATCAAATGACATCACTGATGTCATTTGATGATGTCACGTGGATGATGTCACTCATGACATCATCCACATGATAATCTGATGCACATATTGATGCCCTAATATAAACTTTGATACACCTATTCTAAAATGCAGATTACTATTTTTAAACCATACACACAACAATGCCATATACTACATACCACTCACTATTTCCTAGGTCTGCACATACATCCAGTCACTTATACATGTAGTTACTCATCAATACAGCACTATAATATGCACTCATACATCTATACATGCAGTCACAATCTGCGACTCATCCATTGAGTTACTCACACACCTAGTCAGTAATGCAAAGAATCAATCACAAACCCATTACTCATGTATACAGTTATACACACCAACTCCGTAGCTATTCAGCAACCCATGCAGTTGATTACACACCAACTGAGAGACTAATACAGACATTCACACAGTTTAGTCTCTAACCCATGCATTCAGTAAGACACATTCAATCACTCACTTATACAGTCAGTCACGCACCTACTAAATAATCCTTCAGGCACTTGTACATACATTCATTCTTCAATACAGCTTACAACCATAACGTCTGTAAAACCTATGATTTTTCAGTAAAAAAAAAAAAATATATATATATATATATATATATCCGTTCACTACACCTACTGACCGGCTCTGGACGCCGGTCCAACAACGCAGCTGCAGACCACAACAATGCTTCAGGATCCTTTCAAAGGTAGTTTATTGCTCCCTTGTCACCAGCATGACGCGTTTCGGCTACAACACGGTAGCCTTGATCACATGACCAGAGGAACCAATACTAGTGCTTAAATACAGTGCAAATGCAGATTGACGCAATGTTACATATATATATATATATATATATATATATTCACTGAAAAAACCATAGGTTATAGACCATATATAGTTAGGAATTAGCATTTACAAAACCTTGAAAATTCACTGAAAAAACCATAGGTTATAGACCATATATAGTTAGGAATTCGCATTTACAAAACCTTATTTTACTCACACAAAACCATTGAAATTCCATATATAGTTAGTTGCACTAACTATATATCGCGCACCCGCAATCCACTGCTGATGATGTCACATATTACATCATTCATGACATGGTCAGTGACATCACTGATGACATCACTGATGACATCTCAAATGACATCACTGATGACATCTCAAATGACATCACTGATGACATCACTGATGACATCTCATTTGACATTACTGATCACATCACTGATGATATCATTCATGTGATAATACGATGAACCTCTTCAGACTCTAATATAACCTTAGATACAATCAGTGTAAACAGACACTCACAGACTGTGACTCATCCATGGAGTTACTCACACACCTAGTCAGTCATGCAAAGAATCAATCACACCTCCATTTCCTCAACTATACAGTTATACAAACTTTACTTATTCAAACATATACTAACACATATTTACTCTCTTATACAATCCCTGATACAAGTTCACAATGATCCATACAGCCACTCACACATTCACTGGCTCTTATGCACAGTTATTTATATATGTCAACTCTCACATGTACTGTGTTTTACATATGTACTTACTTTGACATGTAGCACTGAGATATCCATTCACTCACCAATACACTCATGCACACAGTCAACCGCCCATACAGCTGTTTCCACATGCACTTTTGAAACCATACATCTAGTGAATCAACTGCTCACACATCTATGCACAGAGTCATACACCTCCCAGCCACCCACACACACACTCAGTCTCCCATACAAATACTTGGGCAACCAATCAATAACCCATATAGTTACTCATATAGCTACTTATCAACACATGCAACAGTTTACAGAACAACAGACATAATGATGCACAAATTAAGACAGTTTAGTCACTAACCCATGCACTCAGTGAGACACATTTAATCACTCACTCATACAGTCAGTCACGCACCTACTAAATCCTTCATCCAGACACTTATACATCCACTCATTCTTCAATATGTAAGACATATTTTAACTTTACAGAAACATACAGTCACTGGATGTTGTCATCAGTGATGTCATCAGTGATGTTATTTGAGATGTCATCAGTGATGTCATCAGTGATGTCACTGACCATGTCATGAATGATGTAATATGTGACATCATCAGCAGTGGATTGCGGGTGCGCGATATATAGTTAGTGCAACTAACTATATATGGAATTTCAATGGTTTTGTGTGAGTAAAATAAGGTTTTGTAAATGCGAATTCCTAACTATATATGGTCTATAACCTATGGTTTTTTCAGTGAATTTTCAAGGTTTTGTAAATGCTAATTCCTAACTATATATGGTCTATAACCTATGGTTTTTTCAGTGAATTTTCAAGGTTTTGTAAATGCTAATTCCTAACTATATATGGTCTATAACCTATGGTTTTTTCAGTGAATATATATATATACATACATATATAAACATATATCATCTGTATATCTATATAAATACAAACATAAATGCATGCATACATATACTTATATGCATACAGATGCATGTTATTTACATGAAAGTTGAAAAAACACTAATAAAAGCAAAGCTAAAAAGCCACCTCATTACAAACAGAATGGCTTTAACTTAAACGAGGGCGAGATCTATTGCATTTTCAATGCTTGTTTACTTTGGTTCCATCAAGAAGGCATTCAGATGTGTCACACATTTGCCATAAATTCTGAATGTTAGCACTCTAGTTGCACATTAGATCACTGTAGTAAAGCTACTGCTCACCAGGGACGTCTGCTGCTGGTATTCAAAGTGCATGTTTCAGTCTGCATGTCAGAATTTTTTTAATGAAATAGAAGAGGATTTGAGAAGTCACTCAAAATGATCCCTAATATTTCTTTCTGAAGCACTAATCATACTTTCTATGGCAAAATTAACCCCCTCATGTTGTTCCTTTTTAAATTGAGTGTTTTCAGACTTACCACTTCATTCCAATCAAGATGGCTTCTGGTGTGCCATACTTTTGTCATAAGTAAGACTGTTAGCGCTCTAGTTGTTCTTTAGAACACTCTGGGACATTCTGTCATTGGGCTATACTTGGGGTACATCTGGGTGATATTTGGGCTACATTTAGGCTCTTTTGTCTCTGGTGGCCATCTTGGGAGACTGTATGTCAGAATTTTTTAATGAAATTGAAGAGGGTTTGAGAAGTCACTCAAAATGTGCCCTAATTTTTCTTTCTGCAGCACTAATCATAATTCATATGGCAAAATATACCCCCTCATTTTGTTCCTTTTTAAATTAAATGTTTTAAGAGTTACCACTTTATTCCAATCAAGATGGCTTCAGGTGTGCCATACCTTTGTAATAAGTAGGACTGTTAGCGCTCTAGTTGTTCTTTGGAACACTCTGGGACATTCTGTCATTGGGCTATACTTGGGCTACATCTGGGTGATATTTGGGCTACATTTGGGCTCTTTTGTCTCTGGTGGCCATTTTGGGAGAATGCATGTCAGAATTTTTTAATGAAATAGAAGAGGATTTGAAAAGTCACTCAAAATGTGCCCTAATTTTTCATTCTGCAGCACTAATCATACTTTCTATGGCAAAATATACCCCCTCATGTTTCTTTTTAAATTAAATGTTTTAAGAGTTACCACTTTATTCCAATCAAGATGGCTTCAGGTGTGCCATACCTTTGTAATAAGTAGGACTGTTAGCGCTCTAGTTGTTCTTTAGAACACTCTGGGACATTCTGTCATTGGGCTATAGTTGGGCTACATCTGGCTGATATTTGGGCTACATTTGGGCTCTTTTGTCTCTGGTGGCCATCTTGGGAGACTGCATGTCAGAATTTTTTAATGAAATAGAAGAGGATTTGAAAAGTCACTCAAAATGTGCCCTAATTTTTCATTCTGCAGCACTAATCATACTTTCTATGGCAAAATATACCCCCTCATGTTTCTTTTTAAATTAAATGTTTTAAGAGTTACCACTTTATTCCAATCAAGATGGCTTCAGGTGTGCCATACCTTTGTAATAAGTAGGACTGTTAGCGCTCTAGTTGTTCTTTAGAACACTCTGGGACATTCTGTCATTGGGCTATACTTGGGCTACATCTGGGTGATATTTGGGCTACATTTGGGCTCTTTTGTTTCTGGTGGCCATTTTGGGAGACTGCATGTCAGAATGTTTTAATGAAATAGAAAAGGATTTGAGAAGTCACTCAAAATGTGCCCTAATTTTTCATTCTGCAGCACTAATCATACTTTCTATGGCAAAATATACCCCCTCATGTTGTTTCTTTTTAAATTAAATGTTTTAAGAGTTACCACTTTATTCCAATCAAGATGGCTTCAGGTGTGCCATACCTTTGTAATAAGTAGGACTGTTAGCGCTCTAGTTGTTCTTTAGAACACTCTAGGAGGCTGCAGTAGAACACAAAGGAATCAACTGACAGTCTCTGTCCTTGTTGGATGTACATGTTTTACTGAGAATGTCAGACTTCATTTTCACATGACTGAGAAAGATAATGTGAATTTACAGAAAATATGCTTTCAGTTTAGCTTATAGATCCCCTTCCAAACCACTGTGGGAAAATCATGAGATATTAGTTTTCTTTCAAACAATATTCATGATATCACAGCAGAAGGTTTTTTCACATGGTAAAATCACCTTAGAACCCACCACAATTCCTAAAACGAGTATGGTACCATCAACAAATGATTTATAATGTAACTAAGGTCCTAAAACCCTCTATTAACTACAATTCTTTTTAATGAGGTGCTATCATGTATATTGGTCCCAAGATGGCTGCCAACACTTCTTGGATGAAGTGCTGACAGCCAATCAGATCAGATGTGTGGTTAGGCTCCGCCCATATATATATCTTTTTTTGAACCTAAATTACTCAAAATCCACTGGAGCACATATATTGAGACCTAGCAAAGGCACATCGGGCTAACAGTCCCTACAATTTTGCCAAGTTTCGTGCAAATCCATTCAGCCGTTCGAGCTAAAAGTGAGGCCAACCGCCCTATGGAAATTAACATGGGAAAAACGTGTTTTGGGACCCCTCTTTTTTCTCGGCCCCCCCTTGATGAAACCCCCCCAAATTGTCAGGGGCTGCTCAGAAACAAAATGTTCCATTTTCCTGAAAATTTCAGCCAATTCCGTCCACAAACGCCAAAGTTATTAGACATAGAATTTTCAAAAATCCCATAGAGAAAAAATCCTAACTATATATACCTACTGGCGACCGCCAGTAGGTAATATATATATATATATAAGGCAACCACAGTCCTTTTTCGTTGAATCCTCAGCCACAACAAAGGTGCCGAACACAGCGTGGATTTCAAATGAAGTGCTCTATTGCATGAATCTGTGCATCAAAAAGTAGATGCAAGTGCCCAGTCTAATATATATATATATGTGTATATACATATATATATACACACAAGCACACACATATATGTGTGTGTGTTACAGAGTGGTGTTAGCCACTCTGTAGTTATAATTATAATTAGGATATTTCCAGATATAGGAGTAGCTTGGATTTTTGCGCTTGCTAATAACTTTGCCACCGTTAGAGACAAATTTTCACTAATTTGGCAGATGTTTTCTATTTTCTGCATAGGATGATGATGGAAAGTTTTGTGGTGAATAGTTAAGGTGGTGCAAAGAAAAAAGGGGCGGTCGAAAACCTGTTTTTCCACCAATGCATTTTCCATAGACTTTGTACTCATATGTAGCGACAAAATGGCTGAACGGATTTAGAAGGAGCTTGTCAGTAAAGTAGATTGTGGGAGGAAGAGGGGCTTTTTGGTATTTGACATGAATTGGTTCAGTAGTTTTAAACTTAAAAGCGACAAAAACTTAGGGATATATGGGCCCACAATATACAACTGTATATGGCGATGACAAAACACAATATTATTAACACAACACAATATTATTGATTATTTGCTATGACAGCCATTACAAAATGAAAAGCTAACAGTATTGTTTCAACCACACTTAGGGGTGTATCAGGATGGCGGTCGGGAAATCAGCCCGACCGACATGGTAGCGGTAAAAGACCGCCCGCCAGGACCGCAAATGATAGTTCTGTATTGTGGTCTTCAGTGATGTCATTTGAGATGTCATCAGTGATGTCATCAGTGATATCACTGACCATGTCATGAATGATGTAATATTTGACGTCACCAGCAGTGCATTGCAGGGGCGCGAGTTAAAATTAGCTCAACTAATTATAATGGCTGAATTTCTCTGGTTTTGCGAGAGTAAAATATCCAGCTAACTAGAACGTCCCTGAAACCTTTGGGTTTTTTTCAGTGAATTTCTACGGGTTTTTTAAATGTTAATTTCTAACTGTAACGTCCCTGAAACCTATGCTTTTTTCTGTGAATTTCAAAGGTTTTTTAAATGATAATTTCTAACGATAACATCCCTGTAACCTATGTTTTTTTTCAGTGAATTTCTAAGGTCTTTTAAATGCTAATTTCTAACTATGCCTACAGAGGTAGGACATGTGAAGAAAGGGGAAGAAAGGCACAAAAAGAAGCAAGAGAAATGCAGAAAGAGGCAGCAGAAGTGCAGAAAGATGAAGAAAAGTGCAGAAAGAGGCCTTGTTTCAAAGCCCCAACTTTTTACTAACTGGCACTGGTGGTAACTGACTCTGACTAACCAGGCCCGGAGCGAGTGTTATGCTGAAAGACACTTAGAATACAGTTAAAACACCTACATACACTAAGGTACACTATGGTTTTGGGTATCCCTGTGATTGGCATGACCTCTCCTGTAAGGCCCTAGTACATAATAGGACAGGGGGGTTAAAACTACCTCTAACTCAGAGGTGCAGAAAGACACAAGAGGTGCATAAACAGGCAGGAAAGGGGCAGAAACAGGGCACAGGGGTGCAGAAGGAGGCAAGTGCGGTACAGAATGAAATATGGGCAGTGCAGAAAGAACCAAAAGAGGTGCAAAAAGAGGAAAGAGGGGTGCAGTAGAAGGTAGGGGGGCACAAAGAGGCAAGAGTGTTACAGAAAGAGGCAGGAGGGTGCAGAAAGAAGAAAGAGAAGTGCAGAAAGAGGCAAGAGAATTGCTGAAAGAAGAAACAGAGGTGTAGAACCAAACAAGAGAAGTGCAGAAAGAACCAACAGAGGTGCTGAAACAGGTGTGGGGGTAAAAAAAGAGCAAGAGAAGTTCAGAAAGAGGCAACAGAGGTACAGAAAGAAGCAAGAGAGGTACAGAAACAGGCAGGAAAGGTGCAAAAACAGGGAACAGGGGTTCAGAAAGAGGCAGGAGATCTGCATAAAGAGAAAAGAGTGTGCAAAAAGAGGCAGGAGATCTGCAGAAAAAAGCAACAGAGGTGCTAAAAGAGGCAAGTGAGGTGCAGAAAGACAAGAGATCTGCAGAAAAAAGGAACAGAGTCGCTGAAAGAGGCTGGGGGGGTGCAGATAGAGGCAATAGAAGTGTAGAAAGAAGCAACATAGGTACGGAAAGAGGCAAGAGAATTGCAGAAGGAAGGAAGAAAAGTGCAGAAAGAAGCAACAGATGCCGAAGGAGGCACAAGGTGTGCAGAAAGAAGGAAGAGAAGTTGAGAAAGAAGCAACAGAGGTGCTGAAAGAGGCACGACGGGTGCAGAAAGAGGCAAGAGAAGTTCAGAAAGAATCAACAGAGGTAAAGAAAGAGTCAAGAGTGGTACAGAAAGAGGGAAGAGATGTATAGGAAGAGACAAGAGAGTTGCACAAATAGGGAAGAGGGGTGAAGAAAGAGGCAGGAGGGGTACATAAAGAAGCAACAAAGCTGCCGAAAGAGACAACAGAGGTGCAGAAAGATGCAAGAGATGTGCAGAAACAAGCAAGAGCAATACAGAAAGAGGAAAGAGAATTCCTGAATGAATCAACAGAGGTTTAGAAGAAGGAAGAAAGAGAAGTGCAGAAAGAGCTGAGTGAGGTGCAGAAAGAAGCAAGAGCAGTGCAGAAAGAACCAACAGAGGTGCAAAAAGAGGCAAGAGGGGTGCAGAAAAAGGTAGGAGGGGTGCACAAAGATGCAAGAGAGATACAGAAAGCAGCAGGAGGGGTGCAGAAAGAAGCAAAAGAAGTGCAGAAAGAGGCAAGTGAGGTGCAGAAAGAAGCAAGAGAGGAGTAGAAAGAAGGAAGAGCAGTGCAGAAATAAGTAACAGAGGTACAGAAAGAGGCAAAAAAGGTGCAGAAAGACGTAAGAGGGATACAGAAAAAGGCAAGAGAGGTGCAGAAGAGGAAAGAAGGGTGCAGAAAGAGGCAAGAGGGGTACAGAAAGAAGCAAATGAGGTGCAGTAAGAGGCAACAGACATGCAGAAAGAGGGAAGAGATTTGCAGAAAGAGGCAAGAGAAGTGCAGAAAAAGAAAGAAATGTGCAGAAAGAAGCAACAGAAATGCAGAAAGAGGCAAGAGAGGCGCAGAAGGAAGGAAGAGTGGCTTGCACACCATTAGTAACAATTTAACACCCACATTTAGCAATAAGTAACAGGTGACCATTCTAGGTTTGCAAAGGGCCTTCCACCAAGCTGTAACACTTGTCACTGCATTTTTGGTAATGTTTGAGCTAAAAACAAGGCTCTTTTTGTTCAAATCTGCACTATGGGTTGGGGTATCCCTGTCATGGGCATGACCTCTTCTGTAAGGCCCTAGTATATGATAGGGCAGGGGGATTAAAACTACCTCTAACTCAGAGGTGCAGAAAGACGTGAGAGGTACATAAACAGGCAGGAAAGGGGCAGAAACAGGGCACAGGGGTGCAGAAAGAGGCAAGTGAGGTGCAGAAAGAAGTAAGGGCAGAAAGAACCAACAGAGGTGCAAAAAGAGGCAAGGGGGTGCAGAAAAAGGTAGTGTTGCACAAAAAGGCAAGATTGTTACAGAAAGAGGCAGGAGGGCGCAGAAAGAAGAAAGAGAAGTGCAGAAAGAGGCTAGAGAATTGCTGAAAGAAGAAACGGAGGTGTAGAAACAAGCAAGAGAAGTGTAGAAAGAACCAACAGAGGTGCTGAAACATGAGTGAAGGGTGCAAAAAGAGCAAGAGAAGTGCAGAAAGTGGCAACAGAGGTACAGAAAGAGGCAAGAGAGGTACAGAAACAGGCAGGAAAGGTGCAAAAACAGGGAACAGGGGTCCAGAAAGAGGCAAGTGAGGTTCAGAAAGAGAAAAAAGGGTACAAAAAGAGGCAGGAGATCTGTAGAAAAAAAGCAACAGAGGTGCTAAAAGAGGCAAGTGAGGTGCAGAAAGGCAAGTGATCTGCAGAAAAAAGCAACTGAGTCGCTGAAAGAGGGTAGTGAGGTGCAGAAAGAGACAATAGAAGTTCAGAAAGAAGCAACATAGGTGCAGAAAGAGGCAAGAGGAGTGCATGAAGAAGGAAGAGAAGTACAGTAAGAAGCAACAGAGGTGCTGAAAGAGGCACAAGGGGTGCAGAAAGAAGGAAGAGAAGTGGAGAAAGAAGCAACAGAGGTGCTGAAAGAGGCACGAAGGGTACAAAAATAGGCAAGAGAGTACACAAAGAAGCAACAAAGGTACAGAAAGAGGCAAGAGTGGTACAGAAAGAGGGAAGAGAGGTGTAAAAAGAGGCAAGAGAGTTTGATAAATAAGGAAGAGGGTACAGAAAGAAGGAACAGGGGTGCAGAAAAAAAGCAACAGAGGTGCAGAAAAAGGCAAGAGAGATGCATAAAGAGGCAAGAGATCTGCAGAAAAAAGCAACACAGGTGCTGAAAGTGGCAAGTGGGGGGCAGAAAGAAGCAAGAGAGGTGCAGAAAGAGGCAAAAGAAGTATAGAAAGAAGCAAAAGAGGTGCAGAAAGAGGCAAGAGGGGTACAGAAAGAAGGAAGAGAAGTGCAGAAAGAAGCAAACAGAGGTGCTGAAAGAGCCACGAAGGGTGCAGAAATAGGCAATAGAAGTGCAGAAAAAAGCAACAAAGGTGCAGAAAGAGGCCTGAGGGGTTCAGAAAGAAGGAAGAGAACTTCAGAAAGAAAAAACAGAGGTGCTAAAAGAGGCACGAAGGGTGCAGAAAGAGGCAAGAGAAGTTCAGAAAGAAGCAACAGAGGTAAAGAAAGAGGCAAGAGTGGTACAGAAAGAGGGAAGAGATGTGTAGGAAGAGGCAAGAGAGTTGCACAAATAGGGAAGAGGGGTGAAGAAAGAGGCAGGAGGGGTACAGAAAGAAGAACAGAGCTGCCGAAAGAGGCAAGAGAGGTGCAAAAAGAAGCAAGTGAAGTGCAGTAAGAGGCAACAGAGGTGCAGAAAGATGCAAGAGATGTGCAGAAACAAGCAAGAGCAATACAGAAAGAGGAAAGAGAATTCCTGAATAAAGCAACAGTGGTTTAGAAAGAAGGAAGAGAAGTGCAGAAAGAGCTGAGTGAGGTACAGAAAGAAGCAAGAGCAGTGCAGAAAGAACCAACAGAGGTGCAAAAAGAGGCAAGAGCGGTGCCAAAAAAGGTAGGAGGGGTGCACGAAGATGCAAGAGAGATACAGAAAGTGGCAGGAGGGGTGCAGAAAGAAGCAAAAGAAGTGCAGAAAGAGGCAAGTGAGGTGCACAAAGAAGCAAGAGAGGTGTAGAAAGGAGGAAGAAAAGTGCAGAAAGAAGCAACAGAGGTGCAGAAAGAGGCAAAAAAGGTGCAGAAAGACATAAGAGGGATACAGAAAAAGGCAAGAGAGGTGCAGAAAGATGGGAGAAGGGTGTAGAAAGAGGCAAGAGGTGTACAGAAAGAAGCAATGAGGTGCAGAAAGAGGCAACAGACATGCAGAAAGAGGGAAGAGAGGTGCAGAAAGTAGAAGAGATTTGCAGAAAGAGGCAAGAGAAGTGCAGAAAAAGAAAAAAATGTGCAGAATGAAGCAACAGAAATGCAGAAAGAGGCAAGAGAGGTGCAGAAGGAAGCAAGAGTTGCTTGCACACCATTAGTACCAATTTAACACCCACATTTAGCAATAAGTAACAGGTGACCAATCTAGGTTTGCAAAGGGCCTTCCACCAAGCTGTAACACTTGTCGCTGCATTTTTGGTAACTTTTAAGCTAAAAACAAGGCTCTATTTGTTCAAATCTGCAGGTAAGGGAGCAGATGATGAATTATGTGGCTAGTGCAGAAAATGGATAATTGTGCGAAAATCGGTGCAGCCAAACAGTCGCATAATTTCAGTGGCCCTACTCATACCTGTGACTAGGTCCACAAGTGCTCCTTAGTGATTCCTTCTTTTTTTGTCTAACTGAGTTCATAGTTGAACTTCTATGGAAACGAGGAATACTAAACCGGAGGTTACCACTCCACAACACAGACTACGATACCAGATAATTACTCTCCATAACACATAATACAACTCTACATAATTCCTATACACTAAATACCACATACTTTCTATCCACATATTTCACTGCACAACATACCGCATGATTCCACTACACACAACGTACATCCACTCCACTCCAAAAAACATGAGTAAAAAAACGTTTATATTTACAACGCCAATAGCTCAAACTCTCCCAAATGTGAAACCTATGACATTGCAAACACTTCTTTAACTAGTAGTCTCGTTTGCAGAGTGGTGGAGAAAGGGTGCTGGGTCTCCGACCAGTGCTCAGGAGTTCAGCTGCATAGGATTTACAGGAGGTATCAGAAGGACTTCTTGGGTACACAGTCCATCAGGAGTAAAGTGGACTTCATCCCCATCCCGTAGTCTGCCAGGAGGCATGTTTGCAGAGTAGTGGAGAAAGGGGACAAGGCCTCGGAAGACGTCTTAGCAATCCTACTGTGAGGGACTTACTGGAGGTAACAAGAGGGGTAGTTGTCCTCAAGGATGTCTTTGGGGCAACGACCCCTCCTATTACCTCCAGTAAGTACCACACAGCAGAATTGCTAAGTTCTCATAACAGGCCACGTCCCCTTTGCCCACCACTCTCCAAACGTGCCCCCTGGCGTGCTTTTCGATGGGAATTGAAGCCCCTTCACTGCTGGGGGTCCTTAGGGGCCAGCCAGCCTACCCTTTACCTCCAGTAACCCCCACACATTGGGATTGCTGGGAGGTGGAAACAAGCCCCGCCCCCTTTCTCCACCACACTACAAATGTGCCTCCTGGCGCGTTCCAAGTTGGGGGATTAAGTCCCCTTGAATACTGAGGTCCCCGGGGATCAACAAGCCCGCCAGGTACTTCCAGTAAGCGCCACACAGCTGGATTGCAAAGAGGTGTTCTAAGGCCACGTCCCCTTTTTACACCACTCTGCTGTTCGGGGGATGAAGTCCACTTGTGTCCTGAGGTTCACAAAAGAACCTCATCGCCCCTCAAGCAGTGCCCCAAGAGGCGTGTTTGCCTAGTGGTGTAAAAGCGGCATGGCCTCAGACCAACTCTCTGCAATCCAGCTGTGTGGCGCTTCCTGGATTTACTTGGTGGGCTAGTTGGCCCCCAGGGACCCTCAGTATTCAAAGGGACTTAATTCCCCAACTTAGAACGCGCCGGGGGCGTGTTTGCAGAGTGATACTGGAAGGGGGCAGGGCATTCGGTGAGTAGCAGGTTTCTTTTTTCTTTTTTTATGAATTTATTTTATGGGAGGGCTGCCGCGTGGCCCCTTTCCCTGGGCCACTTTTGGTTGTAACTGGACTAACTAGGGTGGGATACCATTCGATCCAATGATAAGCACAACAGATTTCCTGGGTATAGGAACACCAGGCCTGATATAACTCACTGCAACATCTGGCTGGTAAACTCTTGTGAGGCTTGTACCACTATCCCTCTCCCCCTTCCGGGCAGCAAGGGGAGCACTGAACACTCCCACTCTATGATGCTGACTCGTTCCACTGGTAGAGTTTGTCCAATTTAGGTGAACTGTGATTCCTTGCTCTCCTGCCGTGAAGGCTGAAGCTAGAGCATCATAATGATGTTTAGTGAAGTAGCAACAGGCATGTGAAGTGGCCTTTCCTGCAGTCTTCTACACACAGGCAAAGCCCCCATTGATCAAGACCACTCAAAATACTCGTTATTATGATGCACACCTGCCAACTTCAACAAAAACCTCTCTGTGTGAGGAGGGGGCTGGGCTGCGTGCCGAGAAGTACCTAGGAGGCACTTTTGCCCCCAACCCAGCCACTAGCCGCCGCTTCCCCCAAAAAAAGTGAGTGCTTGGTGAGACTTTTTCCAATGTCCTGGGGTGTTTTCACACCCATAAATGGACATCAGCAGTTTAAGGTCTCCAAAAACGAGCAGTAAACCACTATTTTCAGTGGTTTTCAGCTCGATTTCCCTGCCACCTTGTGATATCGGCTACTCAACGGGAGATCATGTGATGGAAGCCGGTCTGATAATGATTCACTTGGGACAATACATTTTGTGGTATAAACATAAATTGCCCTAAGACACTATATCTTTAACAACAAACACATAGAGGGAGTGGTCACCAGGGAGCAAGTCTGTTGAATACCAGCTCCCAGCCAGCATCTGTGGCACAGGCGAGGGTTGCACACCAAAAAGGCAACCTTGCCACAGACCAGCACAAAGAACCGTGCCCAAAATGAACCTTCCAGTATTACCAGGAAAAGAGAAACAGCCAAAAAGAAGACTTGAGTACCTCAATTTCCTCCATGGAACACATATAAAGACTCAATAAAACACCTTGAATACTCAAATACGTCCATGCAAATAAACTGATCCAAACAACTATCATACTGTGCTGGGTGGGTCTGAAAATGTATTTTGGTGGTATGGCAAGAGATGGGCAAATAGGCGAGTCCTTGAGCCGTGATGGTGCAAACAAGTCTATATCCTTCTCACCCGACTGAGCGGAATAGAAGGCACGCTAAGTAGGGAGCCTGAAACCTCCCCCCCTCCTATAAGAGTCAGCAAAAGTGCCCAAGTGGAGCGAGAAACACAATTTGTAACCAACACAACAGCCCATCACTCAGCATAGGCTTTCAGCCACCACATTCTTGGCTGTGCACATGCATTGGCTAAAACATTTCTGGATGTGCAGTTGTGCCAAACCAACAATGCCCAACCAAAGCATAGAACAATGCCTAAATCCACCAGTGAAGTCATGGATGTCTCGTTGGTATCACCCCAGTGCTTGCAATCATTTTCATAATTGAGCTGCACAGAGGGGTTTCTGGCTGGTCTTGTGGCCAGGGCTGCAGGAAAGGAGGGACAGCCACATCATAAGGTAAACTGAATTCTGAACCTACAGGTCAGGTGTCTATATCAGTGTCAGTGGCCTCCAGGACAGGAGACCCTAGTAATCTCCCCTTTGCAGACTGTACTTAATTTGTGAAAGAAAGAGTGCCAGTGCCCAATGTCCTGCTTAGACGCCCGCGTCCAGTGCATATAAATGTTGGCAGGCTGAATACAAAGGCCTATTTAATCGTTTACCAGACACAGCCTTACAGATTGCTACTTTCTCCTTTGTGATGGGTATGCTGTCTTTCTCTTCCTCCTTCTTTCCTGTTTGGGTGTTTTCCCTCTCTTGCTCTCAGGAAATGTTCAATGAGGATAAATAAGTGCTTGTCCCACAAAATGAGTGCCAGTGACAGGGTCAGCTTTAGCGATGGTAGTGCCTGTTGCAATGATCTTTTTTGGCACCCCCCCCCCCCATAACCTCCCTTATTAGCCTTCCACACTTCAACAGTGCCTCTCATCTCTCCATAGCCCCTCTCTGACATGCATTTCATTTGTTTTATAGTTCTACTCATACCATTGTAGGGTGTCAGAGCACTTTAAATCACACACACAAATTATTTATAGACAATGAATCATACGTTTGTACCTCAATCTATAGTAAATGTCACAAAAAACAATGAGGATTACAAGGTGTAGGAGTCACATGTCACCGATACTAGTAGGCAGTATATTTTAAGAGTGTTTTGTCTGGAGAAACACAAACTCGGGGCTTATAACGTACCAAAGTGGGTGGGATTGGCTTTACTAATAAGAATGTATTCCTACCAAAAAATCCTTTTTAGCAACAATAGCATAAAGACTGGGGAAGAAACATAACGCTCTAACCTATACTATGCAGTTTTCACGCGGCTCTTTGTTGACAGTTCCTAGGTCACTGTCCTATATGAGAATTGTAATTTGTGAACTGCAAGTAACAATAGGATCTCAGTTACAAAACTGTAACCAACTGAGCTATTCAGATAAAATACAGTTATCTGTGCTACATTATGGTGAGCCAAAACTGCCTCTAGACAAAACTGCCAGAGTTATCTTGAAATGTTCATTGTTGCCTTCCCACTGCTGGACATACAAGGAATTCTGCAGCAGGTGCTTTTAAAACCATAAATTATTTCTAAACACAGCATCCCTCTCCCTGGCAGTTGATGCAGATTCTACTTGGTTACATAATATTAAAGTTATAGAATGTTTTACAACTTTTGTTAATTTTCTAGGTCTAATTTTAATATTTTGCATTGAGATGAAATTCTCAATTATATTTATAACGTTGATGATGATGGAACATTTAGTTTACTTAAGTGTGATAGCCTACTGCCAACGGTTATAATGGTTCTTAAAGGCCCAAACCCTAGTGATTAGAGAATAGGTATCTTGAGGTTCCATTGAAGTCAATATGGGCCAAAATGGCTTTTGCAGTCTATTATTATACAAGAAGGTAGTAGTGTTCCCAACTTGGGAACGGACCGCACATCAAAAAAGAGAACAAATATCTAAAAATCCAGTAAATGGCATGAAAAGTAAACAGAAGCTGTGAGTACAGCGGGGTGCTAGGGAGGCTGTGAGCACTTACTACCCAAAAGTGCTGTAAGCAGATTGAAAAAACAATCTGCTGGAAAAATCAGCTGATGAAGCACACCCATAGACAATGGGTGTGTCGAGCGTTGTCATGGGCGGGGAACGTGTACTTTGAGCCTGCTTTGACAGATGGATCTTACATTCTACATTTGGTTTGCCCACTACTCTGTGACCTCTTGTTGACATAAGAAAGGATATTGCTTCAGGAGCTTCTTCACAAGCCGCTTACATCTTACTTAGGTGTGTTTTCTGGACTTCAAAACGACTCACATTGGGAACTCTATATACCTAACAGGTGTTCATTAACACGGTTCCTGAAGGTTTTTATACTGAAGCACGTATATTGGAGCACGTACTTTAGTGTGGACCATACTCACTGCTCCTAAACTTTTTCGGCAGTGAGGATTAACCAGACTATAGCTCTTACCTTGTGGAGATTCTTCACTGAGTTTACAGTTCTTCTGTCGTATCTATTGGATTTTTGAAAACATTAAGAACCAACCATTAGCCTTGAGAAAGTCATTGTACTTACCAGGTACAGACGAAACACGTGTTGGCTGTTTTTTTATATTGGATATGTGTTGGAAGAATAATAAAAGCAACATCATATATTGAAGCTTTGTGGACTGTTCATCTCATCCTTTGGAACCTATGGATGCCCTGCATTGTATAAGGACTCTTGGAAATTGTTTATTTAATCATCAGCGACATTGGTCCTTGAAGATTTGGTTGTGTTTAGGACCTACTACATTGTCTATGGATGTGCTGCATCAGCTGGTTTTCTTGTGGCTTTTGTAGTCTTTCTGCTACCGCATTCTAATGTTTGTCTTTCAGTTTCTCCCTGTTTATTTTAGAACATTTAACTAAAAGTGGGGGGATTTTCTAAAACCTTCTGTAGCCCATTTGAATTGGGCTACAAAGGTGGTTAGTATAATATATGGAGTGGGCTTTGGCATGCATTGTTTCTACAGACGGACATTTCTCCACCTGCACTGCAGCGCCTACTTAAATAGCGCTGCAGTTATAGGTGGGGCAATGCCTGTCAGCAAGCTCGGAAGAAGAACACGGATGGGAGTATGGGGGTAGAAGGACGTCCAATAAACAAATCAAGAAAGTACCAATCACAGCAGAACAAACACCGGTGTGGAGAGGTGTTTGCCATGCGGTGAAATGTCCAGAAATCAGTTAATATAGATCTCAGCAGCAGGCAGTAATGCTCTAGGATTAAACCCCACCATAAAGGACCAGCTCCAGAAATGTAGCATACTATAACTATTATAGCCTTAGAGCCCACTGTAGCGGGTTCTACCAGCCATTAAAGGCCCGCTCCAGTCGACGAGGGCCTTTAACAAGGGAGCGGGTCTTTAATGGCCGGTTGAGCACGCTACGGAAGTCTCTAAGGCTATTAGAACATTCTGTCCCTTAAAGGCAGAATGTTCTAATTTGTAAAACAAAGGCCTCATGGAGCCCGAGGGGGTTGAAATCCCCTCATGCTCTGTGTGGCCCTTATTAAACATTGGAATGTTGATGCTCCGGGCTTCTACCGGACATTAGAAGCCCGGAGCGCTCCATTGTCTTCAACAGAGCACTCAACAGTCCAAAGTTCTAATATAGATTACATGGGCCAATAGCTCTCCCCGGTCCTTCTAGATTGTGTGATATACGGCCCATTATTGCCACTGTGATTTCATAGGTACTGTACCTTGGTGATTAAAAGAAACAGCCAGAAAGAGTTGAAAGGTTAGTACGGACATAATTCAATATAATTTACTTACTCAGAGTGAGCTGGGAGGGGGAAAGATGAATTCTGATAAAAATGAGAATGAAATTATACATGTACTATCAATCAATCAATCAATCAAAAAATTTGTAAAGTGCACTACATACCCGCAAGTGTTTCAAGGCGTTGAAGGGAGGGGAGGAAGGGGGTGCTGTTGCTACTGGTCGAACAGCCAGGTCTTGAGTTGTCTCCTGAAGGTTAGAAAGTCTTTGGTTTTGTCGTAGGATGAGAGGGAGGGTGTTCCATGTCTTGGCGGCGCGGTGGGAGAAGGATTTGTCTCAGGCTGTGGTTTTGGGGATGCGTGGGACGGTAGCCAGGGAGAGGTCTGCGGAGCAGAGTTTCCTCTTGGGTACGTAGAAGGAGAGTCGGCAGTTGAGATAGGCTGGGCTGGTCCTGTGGAGTGCCTAGTGTGCGTGAATCAGGAGCTTGAAG
Organism: Lissotriton vulgaris; assembly: GCF_964263255.1. Lineage (NCBI taxonomy): Eukaryota > Metazoa > Chordata > Amphibia > Caudata > Salamandridae > Lissotriton > Lissotriton vulgaris. The sequence continues at coordinate 474,608 of NW_028254874.1, read as the reverse complement.
GAGATTCTTTTGTCGACAGGTAGCCAGTGCAGGTTCCTCAGGTGGGGGGTGATGTGGTCGTGGCGCGGGACGTCGACGATCAGGCGTGCAGAGGCATTCTGGATTCTTTGCAGTCTGTTGATGAGCTTGGTCGGGGCTCCGGCGTAGAGGGCGTTTCCGTAGTCGAGTCTGCTGCTGACTAGGGCCTGGGTGACTGTTTTCCTTGTGTCTGTCGATCTTGCGGAGCATACGGAGGGTGTTGAAACAAGTGAAGGAGACAGCGTTGACTTGTTTGGTCATGGTGAGTTTTGAGTCGAGGATGACTCTCAGATTGCGTGCGTGGGTGGTGGGTGCGGGGGGTGTCCCCAGAGATGCGGGCCACCAGGAGTCGTCCCATGCTGAGGGGTTGGGCCTGAGGATGAGGATCTCTGTCTTGCCTGTGTTCAGTTTGAGGTCCAGTCCAAGGCCTTGTATCGGATCCCTGGGTCGTGGTGTCGTGTGTGTAGTGTGCTGTGGCAGACGGTGTTGAAGGCGGCGGAGAGGTCCAGAAGGATGAGGGCCACCGTCTTACCGTTGTCCAACTGGATCCTGATGTCGTCTGTGGCGGCAATGAGGGCAGTCTCAGTGCTGTGGTTACTGCGGAAACCTGACTGGGAGGGTTCAAGGATGCTGTTGTCTGCGAGTTAGCGGGTGAGCTGGATGTTGACTATCTTCTCGAGGACCTTAGCTGGGAACTATCATGAAACACTTCGTAGAAATGAGAAGAAACTAAACTGGTGTAATTATTGGGAATATTTTCTGAATATCCTTGGCTATCCTTTTGAGTTGCCAATAATTCCATTTTTACTTAATCTTCGAGAGTTAATTCAGTCTACTGCTTGCATAAAGAAGGGAAATAGTTTCATAGTATTTCATTCACCATCTAAAATAAAACAAGAGCTTAAAAATGACTGAGCCCAAATGGTGTAAAATAATCACTGAATATTTATAAAAAATGTCACAAAGCTTCTTTGTGGACGTCATTGTGGGTCTCTGTGTTTATGAATGTTCACCTTCATCCAAGCTGTCCTCTTTCATTGAATGAACTGCGTTTTCTAAGCTCGCTGTTGCTCGAGGGCGTCTTTTAAGCCGGAGGATTAGGAGGCAGATAGCATGGTGGTTTAGTAAAGATGTTGTCTCAGCAGCTTGTGACAGACAGCAGTGTTGGGAGCAAGAACAAAGTCAGTGGAGCTTAATCCGGGGGGGGGGGGGTGCTTTGACAGAAAAAGAGCACCCCTCCCCCCCTCAAGTTTAGCTCGTGTGGTGTTGGGAAACACCTGTAAAATAATACTGGAGGAAAGCTAGGTCCAAGAGGCAGAGATAAAGGTTTGGTATTTTATCCTGTATAATGTACAGAACAATTTAATAATGATCCATTTATCCTCTGGTAACCAATGAAGTTCTGAAGGGTGATTTGTAATCAGCGGTGGACGTGGAGCTACACCAACCCTGAAAAATACTGCCATGTCAGCCCCATATTATTTATTTATTTATTTATTTTTAATATTTGTAGAGCGCAGCATTTACCCTTGGGCGTCTTGGCGCTAATAAACCAGTTATTTGTGACAGTCTACATGAGAAGAAAGTGATCATTGGGTGAATAGCCAGGTTTTCAAAAGTTTACGGAATTGGAGGAGAGAGGAACTTTGCCTGATGTTTAGGGGTAGCGTGTTCCAGAGCTTAGGGGCGGCCACCAAAAAACGCCGGTCGCCCCAGGTGACAGTTTTAGTGCGAGGGATGACCAGTTGGTTGAGAGTCGCTGATCGTAAGACTCTATTAGGTTTGTGTTGTTGTAGCTGTTCTTTCAAAAAGTGAGGTCCTTGATTGTTAAGTGCCTTAAACACAATACAGAGGGACTTGAAGTGGATTCTTTTTCTCACGGTGAGCCAGTGGAAGTCCTTTATGTTGCTGGAAATGGATTCATATTTTGTTTTGCCAGAGAGCAGACGTGCTGCTGCATTTTGAATAGTCTGCAGTTTAGTGATTACTCTGGATTGAGCATTGAGGAAGAGACCATTACAATAGTCCAAAGAAGAAAGGACAAGAGAGGTGACCAATGTTTTGATGGCTAAGTCAGGAAGAAAAGGACGTATTTTCCTGATCATCTTCAGTTTCAGGTGTGCTGTGGACACCGTTTTGTTGGCATGATCCATGAAATTTAGGCCCTCGTCGAAGATGATACCAAGGTTCCTGACTTTAGCCGTTGGGGTGGGAGGGGTACCGAAGGTCTCTGGCCACCAGCTTGATGGCCAGGCTGGCGAAAGAGGTCCGAAAATGAGGACCTCGGTTTTTTCAGAATTTAATTTGAGGCAGTTGGTAGCCATCCATTCTCCTATATCTAGAAGTCCCTTCTTGAATTTTTCAGCCACTAGATCTCCGTCCCCCTTGATCGCCAACACTAGTTGGGTATCGTCGGCGTAAGAGGTTAGGCTCATCCCGTGTGCTTTGATGGTTTTAGCAAGGTCCGACACGTAGATATTAAAGAGTGTCGGACTCAGGGATGAGCCTTGAGGTACTCCACATGGAGAGGAGAGTTGGGTCGATTGGAAGGGTCCTAAGATAACAGCCTGCGTTCTTTTGGCAAGGAAGGACGCAATTAAGTCTTTGGCAGTGTGGCAGATGCCAAATCCCTCGACACGGTCGACCAAGATGGTGTGGTCGACCGTGTCGAAAGCTGCTGATAAGTCCAGCATTACTAGAATGGCTGTGCCCCCTTGGCCCCTGATTACCCTGATGTCATCAGCAGCCTTAATCAAGGCTGTCTCTGTCCCATGGTATTTCCTGAATCCAAATTGCGTGTTGTCCAGGAGATGATGTTCTTCAATGAATTCGGAAATCTGAGTATTCATAGTTTTTTCAATCACCTTCGCCATGAAAGGGAGGCTCGCGATGGGACGGTAGTTTTTTAGCTCGCTTTTATCTAGGGACGTTTTTTTTAACAGGGGTTCTAGTAAGGTGTTTTTAAGGGGGTCTGGGTAATTACCTGATAGGAGAATGGAATTGCAAACCTGAGTGAGTAGTGGTATGATAGAGTCCATTACCGGCAGGAGTACTGAAAGTGGGCAGGGGTCCAAGGGTGAACCTGATTTGATGGTGGACAGTGTAATTTTTATTTGGTCGGGGGTGACTGGTTGGAAGCTGGGGAACATGTTAACTGGGGGTAGAGTGGGGGGGTTTACTGTCCTCAAAGGTGAGTTAGCGGAAAAAGCCTGGTAAATATCATCCACTTTTGTGAAGAAAAAGGAAGCTAGAGAATCACATAAAAGTTGCGATGGGGGAGGAGTGAGGTCGGGGGAGTTGCCTGATAGTGCTTTGGTGATTTGAAACAATAATCTGCTAGAATTTTTGGCTTTCTGCATTTGGTCAGTGTAATAGTCTTTTTTGGCTTTAGCAATCATGGTTTTGTAGAGTGCCAGGGCTTCCTTATAGGCTGCTTTACTGGCTGTGTCATAATCTTTTCTCCATAGTCTTTCCTTATTACGATTGGTTTGCTTTTGTGCCCTTAATTTTTCATTATACCAGGGGGCAGTTGGTTTAGATCTGTTTCTGGATAGTTCTTTACACACAAAGGGAGTGGGGGAGTCTGACCACCCCAGAATGATTTGGGGGTACATTATATATACTTCAGTACACCAAGATTTCTGAGATTTCCTGTACGAGCTGGGGACCCATTAGGAAGCTGAGCGCCAGGTAGCAGACATGAAAAGGGGAAGGGGTAGTAAGTGCAATAAACTCAGTTTCATACAAGTTTAGGTAAAGGCTGTTGTCCAGTGGTTAATTTGTAAAAAAGCCAATTTCTCAAGTTAGCGCCACCGAAAACAGAGCCTAATACTAACCATGAAAGTGGGGGGAAGGTGTGGCGTAATGGCCAGAGCTGCAGACTTCAGAGCTGGGGAACCAGATTCGAGTCTCCGCATCGGCTCAACATCCTGTGGTTCTATGCAAATCATTTAATCTCTCTGTAAATGAATGTGTCCTTAACTGGTGCTCATGAAAAGTGCTGATGTTGATGATTACGTGCAGGTGCTGAGCACCGGAAACCACCAGCTCAAATTAAGCACTGCTGTTGTCGGTCATCCAGGAAGCAAACTGGGTCATTCAAGTCATGAAATTTGCAGACGTTACAATTAGAAGCCACTTGATTTCTAATCAGGATGTGTGTGCAATTTGGATATGCATGGAATGAAAAACTAAAGGATTTAATAAGGGAGGCTAAAGATGTTATCTACAAATTAAACAGCTTAAGGCTTCGGCCACCATTATGAGTTGAGTTATTTCACCCAGAAGTGAAATAACACAAGTAAAAATTACAAGTGTGTCAGGGTCCAGCCTTATCGGGTCCGAAACTTTTAAGAACCACTACCCCCCCATCTACAGTGCCACATACACTTTCCACCTGCTCAGAGAGGCAGAAAATGTATGCATTTTTACCAAAATGGTAAAAATTGCATTGTAAAATGCCTGGTAAATCTGGGTGGAAGCAGGTATTTCCAATATCGGGGAAAAAACTCGTAATGGCCTTACTGCAGTAGAGATACTGGCCAGTGAATTGATTTCCAGACATCTTGTATCTCCATTGCAAAGTCCGGTCAACTTGTAATGAGGGCTTTACTGGTGATACCTGAAGGACCTTCAGTGTAGAGTGAGTTGAAAGCAGCAGAAAGGCAGAAGGAAAATAATTTGGCTTCGGTTACAGATGAATGACCTGAGCTAGTCTAAGGCATGTGATCTCATGCCTGACAATAGGCTGTGGAAGGTCATTCGCGCCGAAGGCAACTTATGGACACTAAGACACGACACTGCTTTGTTCCAATGCCATCCTGATGTCTTCGACGGCTCCCACCAAGATGAGCTCTGTGCTATGCATGGGGCAGGTCCAAAAGTGGCAGTACCACCAGAATATTCCCAAAGGATTTAAGAATTAACCACTTTATTAATCACTTTGGCAATGACAGAGCGCAACGTTGCTCTTCCATTTGTAGGGGTGCATTATAATCATGGTTAATCCGCATCCACACATAATCTGTTGCCGTATTACCATTAGGGCATTAGAACGTAAATTGTAATAACGTGTAAGTGAAGTGCTAGAGATTTTCTTCATGCCATCAAAGAATTAACATAGTAAATGTGTGTATCAAGGTGAATCATATACGTGTGAAGTATAATCATGACAATTGAACTTTTCTTATTAAGGCTCATATAATATGCGTGTATAATTGACTCCTTTATGTTTGCCTTTTTAATGTGTGCACTGTTCTTATGTTAGCTGAATTGGGTAGGCCTAACTTTCTTTTCTCCCAAAATTGTTTATATGCCTTTGGAATATTTTTCTTTTCATGTTTCTGTTGCAGGTGCAAGAGTTTGTCCTCATTAGTTTGAATAACGTCTTTGTTTTAGGAGTTAGACAGGCATAGGGAGGAGAGGATGCCTTTGAACTAGCAGAGCTGATAATGTAGGAGGATTTCTTCCGTGTCTGGACGGGCCTGGGAACCAAGGTCAACAAACTAGAGCCTGGATGTATTGTTCCATCATGGAAAGTTACCTACAAGGCGGTACCCAGCTGGACAAGGCGGTCAAGTGATGTAATTGGGGGTGTGATTTTCGACTTTTGTATTGGGGTTAGGGACAGAGCCTAAAAAAATTCTGCCTGGAGAAGGGAGAACATCTTAGAACGAGCTCTGTTGCTTCATGCTACTTGACCCATTTAACGTGAGAGTGCTTCTTAGGAAGTCTTCACATGCTGACGCCTTTCTGGGAGCTTGCCTGGGAAATGCTAAGTAGGAATGCCATGGTAGAAGTAGTGTTGGGACAGAATAATACTCTTGCTTACAACCCAATAATGAAGAAGGTTCTTGATGTGGTTTCTATAATCATTTGCGTCCTGATTTTGGAATGAGATATTCTGTGCATGTTGCACCATCTAAATTTTATTCGTAGGTTTGGTTTTGTATTAGTGCCCATGTATCTTTACACTCTCGTCTTGAGGTGTTTATATGTTCAACTGTTCTTGGCTTTATAATAAATATACAAACATTTGGATTAGAAGTCTGTGTTCCTTTGGGGTCATGGGCAATGGTAAAGTATAATTGGCTAATGATTTTCTCCCCCATCCACACTTGAAAAGCAGGCAACAAGATCATCGTCAAGAGGTTCCTGAGTATACCTAGAACGTGGAACCCGGCTCCATCAGTAATGACAGGCAGGAGGGATAAAGGATAAAAGTTACTCAAAATATTGGGGTCAGATGAGAGCTTTTCAAGAGGGGATTCACCATTCTACTTTTAAACGCTGGAGGAATGGAAACGAAGGAAAGCAAAAAGTTAAGACTCCATCACCTGAATGGATGAAAAGTGAATCAGTATTTTTTTGCATACAATATAACATAGCAGTACCTGTTTTAATTTAGAAAGGAAAATCCCACCTGAAGAACTACCATAGAACTAATTACCAAATAAAATAGAACATGGATGCTGAGACATATGCCCTAAGAATCTCCCTGATGCTCTATCGACCAAAAAGCCTAATATGACCTTGTGATATGAAGTAGGAATTCTAGACTTGAATGTAGCTAACAGGATTTTATGGGTCATCTACGATTGAAGCTGAAGTTTTATATAGTTTTCATAATCCTTTTTATAGTGACAGATTATCAGCATGAGGCTTGAGCTGGTGCATTTTACAATGAGATCCTGTTGGCGGAATTAATGAACATTTATTGTTTATACAAATTTCTCTACAAACAAGATTACTGTGAGCGTGAGCCAGCTTAGTGGGTTTGACCTTGAGAAAGCCGTAAGGCTTTCAAATGTAGTGATTATTTGTGACTTTCTACAGACTCACACTGATTACCATCCCCTCACCACACACCCCCCCTCTCCCCACAGTGCAATTGCATCTGTTACTTAGGAATCAAAGGCTTAAGCAAATTGCCAGACATTTGTGAAGATCCATAGGAAGAAAAAGGTCACTTACAACCATTCCAGCTGATGGAGGTCCCGGAAGACACCTGCCTCCAGTGAAGTAATTTGATTGTGACTTAGAAATCTGTGGATCCAAAACAAAATGTAGCTTATTGTTTAGGGTTTTTGTTTTCATTTCATTAAGCCATTCAGACACTTTAGAGTGTACAATAAATATTTTATAGCAAATTGTAATGGACATCTGTGCAAATATACTATATTCACTAAGACTAATAAAAAAATAATTAGAGTACTAGTGTGTTTTATGGGGGAACATGCAATTGTGCAAAGCATGCTAATTCAAAATGAAGGCTCACCTTTTTAAAGCCGAATTTACATTTTTTGGTTCAAGATCGTTGATCTCATAACCTATCTGTTCAACAAAAATATGGACCACAGCATCTCCTTAATGTACCGCATTCTTTAGCATAAGATACTTTAACCTAAATTCCTACAGCTCATAGATAACAAAAAGTAGAAGAGATATTTTTTAACCCACCTCAAACATGCATGACCCTGGAGGTTCTTCCATGCAATGGCCCAGTGCTAGAGTTGTACATTTTGAGCATGATATCCATTTTCTACCTTCAAGTGATTGCAAGGAACATCAGTAACATTTGGTGTCTAGCCATGTGCAAAGTTTATATATGTTTAAATCTTTCCAATTTGAATTGATCTTACAATCTCTTCTATCTGTCCTCAATAATAGCTTTCAATCTTTGTATATTTATATTTGATAGGCTATCCTCAAGCAATTAGTTTGTAGAGTTTGAGGCAACTCAAAGATGGAATGTTGATGGTGTTTTGATGTTTCTATTTCTAGCAATTCCGTATCTCAGATTTGCATTGGATTGGTATTTCAATGCCTTCAAAAAGTAATATTTTCGCGCCAATTATGCTTTTGATTCCAGTGACTCTAAAATAGTTTTTATTCTAAATAGAAGTTGTGCCATATTATTTAGAATTTCAAAAACTAATCTCAAAATCACACTCTGAAATATGTACAATTTGTTCTGAAATTCTTCATTCCATATCTCTCTCTTAGGGACCATTTTCAAAACTATTTCAGCATCAAATAACTGTAAACATAGTTTGAGGACTTATGCTATACCCATCTGCTGGAAGAGCCTTTTTTAAGGGTCCCATGACATAACAGGGCAAAGAGCCTCCTGGTGACGATTTTTATTAAATCAGTCAAAAGCGCCAACTGCTATCAAATCAGCCTCTATCCCTTTTCACTGGAATTAATTTTCTAGTCCCAATTTTTTACACCAGCAAATTTGAGAAAAGTTCTAGATTTTCTCCATTTATAGCGTTTCCAAAATTTAATGGTTTAATGGGATAATGTTCAGTCTAATCAAATCCAGCCAAACTTTAAAATATAATGAGATTTTATTTCTGAGCATTCCATTAACAAAGCATTTCGATGCACAATAGCAAGCCTGTGTCAAGAGTTTCTTCTGAAGCTTACACTTTGCTGAACTCTTCTTTGCAACACGGACTCAAAGAGAAAGAACTAATATCTTTTCTCCAAATTAAACAGAACCATTTTGTTAGTACTAAATAAGGATATATGTGACATAAATTGTCAAAAAATCGAACATTTTTATTTGAAAGTGTCCGATAAGTAAACATCCCAACTTTTACAAGGAGGTTAAAAAACGCAAGCTTTGCATATACACATCTCTATTGTAAAACCCTACTGTAATTACTACTTCATGTCAATGATCCAACACACTTATAACCTAAAATATAAAACCTGCTCAGCTTTTTTTTTTATCTCTTACAATGAATGAAGAGAGCATAATAAAATCAATCTCAGGTACAGTTATAAATGTTGCTGTAATTTCCACAATACATTTTTGATCACTACACAATAAAGTATTATTAAGTTTAAACCCACCAGGATTTGTAGCAAAAAGATTGTTACTCACAGCGTCTTTAAGTCGAAAAGCCCAGCAAAGGAATGTTGGGATAAATGTCGAATCTTGTTGTCTTGCAAAAATCTGTAATAAATAAATAAATGGATTGAACTCTAGGTATAAGATCATATAGAAATGTTTATTTGAAAAGAAATTAACAAGTCCTTATGTATGTATTGAGTGATATACTTTTTATAAATTAACACCGTGGCAGGGTAACTTCTGCGCAGAGAGGTTATAAGAATTTGTGGACATTTTTCTACACCTCCTTGTTACCAATCTCCCTTCACACATACATGATACAAATCATTTACTGAACGTACTCAATGACGTGACCTGAGACCTCAGTATGACACTTGTTACCATGGATTTGGTTTCACTGTACACAAATATACTACACGGCCTGACTGCCTTGAGACATTTGTTTATATAAGGGACCAATAGAGCTCATGGAACATTCAGAGATGTTGATAACCATGTCCCAGATGATGTTTGAAAATAATGTCTTCTTATTTAATAAGGAGTGGTAGACAGTTATGCTGCACTGCAATGGGCTCCAGATTTGCACCGTCTTTTGCCACCCAATTTATGGGCTTATTCAAGGCGATGCGTATCTGGGGCTCCTTTGAATCTAGAAGGAAAATTGCATTTATTATTTTGGATGTTATATTGATGACTGTCTAATGACTTAAACTAATAGCTAGGTAGAACTCAATTATTTTTTTGATTTCATGAATGACAGTATATTCAATACAGCCAAGAAAAGATTGCGTTTTTGGATGTTGAGCTCTACATTAGTGGGTGAGAAGCTCAACAGCAGGATGTACAGAAACATGACATCCTGCAACTCTTTATTTCATGCCAGTAGCTCACATCCAAGATGTCAGGTTAACTCGAAAACTTTTTGGTAAAATGATTAGAGCGAGGCAAAAGTGTAGCAAGGATACCAAATTTTCACATAACATTATGAAGACCAGAGATTCCTAGCATGATAAAGCTGTGATTTACAGCTAGAATTTGGTCCCAGAGACTAAGAGTGATACTCTTAAGGATACTAGAAACAGACCCAGAAACAAAAAGACACTATTGAGACCAGTTAGGGGTTATCATCCTTATTTACATAAGGTGTATAACATACTCAGATGACTCTGGTGCTTACTACCCTTGGATCATACACTAAAATCCTATTTGGCAGATCACCTGAGTGTTACACACTGTAAGGGCAGGGCACTATGAAATATGGTTAGCTCCCGTTACCCTAAAACACAGCAGGTGAGTGAAACCTGGTTACGCACAATGAGTAAGGGCCTGCATAGATGTGGAAATTGTAATACGTGCAGACTGTTTCTGAATGGTATCACATAATTTGATAAACAAACAGAGAAAGTTCTCCCAGTTGATTTAAGGTCCAGAGGGGGGAGATAAAGACAAGCAAAACGTACAGAATACCTCATTAGGGACCTATATTACTTTGACATTGAATAAATCTAAATCATTTTTGTAACAGGATGCCAAAGAGAAAAGCAGAAACTTCAAACTATTATCAAAAACATGTATATTTTATTTTTCTTTTTTCTTTTCTTTTTTCAGATAAGTATATTTGAAAACATTTGTGCAGCTATACATAGCATTTCATCATGTATCATGGTCAACAGAAAATTCATGACTAATACTAGAATGCTTTTGAAAAAAATCTGTAAACTGCAAATACAAAGCTATAAAACATAAGATCAAATGTGCCCTCTAATAATATGTGATCCTAACATTCATACATACATACTCACATACCAAACATTTCTTTCCTAATAAAACATACCTAACAACATAAATACAAAGACTAAATATCACAAAACATAGACAATTAACAACCCCAAGGTGTACTTGATGGAATACAATAAGAACTTGAATGGAAAAGTTCTGCTAGATAACTCTTGGTTTAGATGGAAATAACCAGTTCGTATCCAAACAGTAATTGTTGGGCCGACGTATGTTTCGGTGAATGTCACCTTCCTCAGGGCCAAGGACAACGTGTATAGAGATATAGGTATAACATAGATACAAATTCTTTACTTATATTAATATTAATAAAAAGAGCGAGGGCATGGCACAATTTTCTGTAAATAAAGAGAAACGATTGTAAGTATAATCTTGTTTTATAATCATTTGTTATCAGACATTGTGACTCAGTGGCATCAACTATATATTTAAATTTACATCATTTTTAACGGCTATAACTTCTCATATAAGGCAACAGAACAAACTTATCAGTATTGAATCTAAATAGAGTGAAAAACTTCAGAAGAGGAAATAGTGATTTTCGAGATGCAGGACCGGTACCATAGATTAGTTCACCCAGTGTGCAGAAGACATTTTTGTGGGCGGTGTGCTGTATTATTAGACTGGGATTGATGAGGATTATACCTATATTGTAGGTAATCTGTAGTAGATTACACCTTAGAGCTGAATCTGGCTGTTGTTTTAGGCATAAAACTAAAAGAAAACATAAGGGATACCTGTGAATGGATGATATCATTGGAGCGAGGCTAAGGTCTGGGATGACATTTGAATCACGCAATATTACCTCAGTAGCACAGGGTTTTCCACCGCTGAGAATCCATTTAGATTTTTAAAAAACGGAAGGTCCGATAGATATGAAAAGCGGAGGGCCTCTGTGTGTCAAGCACTCTTACAGTCTAGGAAAAGGTGATAAATCTGATAAGTATGACAATTGTTAACAGTCAGAGGAGCGAAGATTATGAGATAAATGGTGGAAAGTACCTGTTCGCTTTTTACTTTGTAGTGTTCAAGTCACTAGGTGGTGTAGATCAGCCAGCCTCTGTATCTGTGACAAAATAACAGGGTGTAATGTGCCTGTCACTATATTGCTAATAAGCACTGGAAATGCGCATGTGTGCTTAAGCTCGGGTGGTATGACACTAAATGTACATTGCAAAGGATTTCTTCTCGATTTTGAGGCATTGATAGTTACGAGAAATTACATAATTAATGCCCAAAAACTAAAAATAACAGCAATGCCCTTATAGCTGTGAGCACCTAATCTACTAGCTAACAAAGAATAGAAGTTAAGTATATAACTCATAGAGGATTTGTCTCTGTTGTGCTTAAGATTTAAGCGCTACAGGTTATCTGACTGAAAGTGAGGCTGCGAAAAATTTACTGTTGTGCTTAAGATTAGGCGCTACAGGTTATATGGCTGAAAGTGAGGATGCGAGGAGTTAACATCCACTCAATGCGATACGCTAAGATGAAGAAAACGTAGCGAGGGTTTTGTCTTACCTGCTTTTTAGAGGACTGGCGCCGCGACCGGGGGTTCCTGGGACTAAGCCCAATGTATAAAATTTACGGGCATTGTGAAGATTTTGGATACACCCTTCAAAATAAATGAAAATTACGATCAGGAGGGTAGCTTTGATCAGGAGGGTAATTGTGAACATAAAAATAAGACTGAACATATGCCGCAGCATAGCGGAAGCTAAGTGTCAATCTAAGTCTAGGAAAGATACTTATAAAAAACACTTCTTACCACAGAGAAATATCTCTGTGCTGTGCTTTTATGTTTATTTTAACGCTACTGATAGTGCGATTTTAGGTAAAACTGCGAGAGATCCGCTCAATAAGTTCTATCAAAACTTGACAAACGCGGACGGAGATGTCGTCTTACCTGATTCTCAGTGGGCTGATACCGCGACTGGGGGTTCCTGGGACTGAGCCGAGTGTAAAAGATTTACGAATGTTGTGAGGGGTATAAGTACGGACTTAAGGATTACACTCAGGTGTGTGGCTATGGACATGGAAATGAGACTGAAAAGATACTTACACAGCGCAAGCTAGATATAGATGGCGGACTAAGGCTATGGCGGCCATGTTAGAGTGGGTTTGGATTCTAAATGGTAAATAAACTAGGATAAATAAAGAACTAGGATACATAAAGATTCGTGGAGGTTCACAGTTTCTTTTCTCTTTTTTATTTTATATGGTCTTACACATAGCACATTAGGTATAGACTGTATTTGGGTAATGAACTGACCACTTTTAGGTAGACAGGCACAGCAACATCATCATATTGTTACTATCCAGGAGATTTCTTCATTGTGCCCAAATCGGACTGTGTCCAAGTGGTAGATCCAAAATGTTTCACGTTTTTTGCGGAAATTCGATGAATCTTTACCTGGTGGTACATGGACATGTTGCAAGATCTGCCATCGCATGTCTTTCTCCGTATGACCATATTGTAGGAAATGAGGTACCATAGGGGCATTTGTCTTTTTTGTTCTGATTGCAGACTTGTGTTCAGAGAATCTGGTGCGGAATTCTCTGGATGTCTCGCCTATGTATCCTATATCACATGGGCAAGTTATAAGATATATGACATTTGTAGTTCTGCAGTTGGTCATCTCTTTTAAGTTTCCTTGTTTCTGGCCATATGTCCACTTCTCACCTGAGATTATCTGGTCGCATGCATGGCAGTTACCACATTTGTGGTTCCCTTTTGGGAGGGGGTTCCCATCAATGGATTTCTGTTTGTATTTGTCTTTGTAAGTAAACCAACCCTTGCATTTAGAAGAAACCAAAATCTCCGAGACAAGCTGGTTCACAGCAGGTGGAAAAACAAAGACAAAAACAAACAGAAATTTCCTACAATATGGTCATACAGAGAAAGACATGCGATGGCAGATCTTGGAACATGTCCATGTACCACCAGGTAAAGATTCATCGAATTTCCGCAAAAAACGTGAAACATTTTGGATCTACCACTTGGACACAGTCCGATTTGGGCACAATGAAGAAATCTCCTGGATAGTAACAATATGATGATGTTGCTGTGCCTGTCTACCTAAAAGTGGTCAGTTCATTACCCAAATACAGTCTATACCTAATGTGCTATGTGTAAGACCATATAAAATAAAAAAGAGAAAAGAAACTGTGAACCTCCACGAATCTTTATGTATCCTAGTTCTTTATTTATCCTAGTTTATTTACCATTTAGAATCCAAACCCACTCTAACATGGCCGCCATAGCCTTAGTCCGCCATCTATATCTAGCTTGCGCTGTGTAAGTATCTTTTCAGTCTCATTTCCATGTCCATAGCCACACACCTGAGTGTAATCCTTAAGTCCGTACTTATACCCCTCACAACATTCGTAAATCTTTTACACTCGGCTCAGTCCCAGGAACCCCCAGTCGCGGTATCAGCCCACTGAGAATCAGGTAAGACGACATCTCCGTCCGCGTTTGTCAAGTTTTGATAGAACTTATTGAGCGGATCTCTCGCAGTTTTACCTAAAATCGCACTATCAGTAGCGTTAAAATAAACATAAAAGCACAGCACAGAGATATTTCTCTGTGGTAAGAAGTGTTTTTTATAAGTATCTTTCCTAGACTTAGATTGACACTTAGCTTCCGCTATGCTGCGGCATATGTTCAGTCTTATTTTTATGTTCACAATTACCCTCCTGATCAAAGCTACCCTCCTGATCGTAATTTTCATTTATTTTGAAGGGTGTATCCAAAATCTTCACAATGCCCGTAAATTTTATACATTGGGCTTAGTCCCTCGCGGCGCCAGTCCTCTAAAAAGCAGGTAAGACAAAACCCTTGCTACGTTTTCTTCATCTTAGCGTATCGCATTGAGTGGATGTTAACTCCTCGCATCCTCACTTTCAGCCATATAACCTGTAGCGCCTAATCTTAAGCACAACAGTAAATTTTTCGCAGCCTCACTTTCAGTCAGATAACCTGTAGCGCTTAAATCTTAAGCACAACAGAGACAAATCCTCTATGAGTTATATACTTAACTTCTATTCTTTGTTAGCTAATAGATTAGGTGCTCACAGCTATAAGGGCATTGCTGTTATTTTTAGTTTTTGGGCATTAATTATGTAATTTCTCGTAACTATCAATGCCTCAAAATCGAGAAGAAATCCTTTGCAATGTACATTTAGTGTCATACCACCCGAGCTTAAGCACACATGCGCATTTCCAGTGCTTATTAGCAATATAGTGACAGGCACATTACACCCTGTTATTTTGTCACAGATACAGAGGCTGGCTGATCTACACCACCTAATGACTCGAACACTACAAAGTAAAAAGCGAACAGGTACTTTCCACCATTTATCTCATAATCTTCGCTCCTCTGACTGTTAACAATTGTCATACTTATCAGATTTATCACCTTTTCCTAGACTGTAAGAGTGCTTGACACACAGAGGCCCTCCGCTTTTCATATCTATCGGACCTTCCGTTTTTTTAAAATCTAAATGGATTCTCAGCAGTGGAAAACCCTGTGCTACTGAGGTAATATTGCGTGATTCAAATGTCATCCCAGACCTTAGCCTCGCTCCAATGATATCATCCATTCACAGATATCCCTTATGTTTTCTTTTAGTTTTATGCCTAAAACAACAGCCAGATTCAGCTCTAAGGTGCAATCTACTACAGATTACCTACAATATAGGTATAATCCTCATCAATCCCAGTCTAATAATACAGCACACCGCCCACAAAAATGTCTTCTGCACACTGGGTGAACTAATCTATGGTACCGGTCCTGCATCTCGAAAATCACTATTTCCTCTTCTGAAGTTTTTCACTCTATTTAGATTCAATACTGATAAGTTTGTTCTGTTGCCTTATATGAGCAGTTATAGCCGTTAAAAATGATGTAAATTTAAATATATAGTTGATGCCACTGAGTCACAATGTCTGATAACAAATGATTATAAAACAAGATTATACTTACAATCGTTTCTCTTTATTTACAGAAAATTGTGCCATGCCCTCGCTCTTTTTATTAATATTAATATAAGTAAAGAATTTGTATCTATGTTATACCTATATCTCTATACACGTTGTCCTTGGCCCTGAGGAAGGTGACATTCACCGAAACGTACGTCGGCCCAACAATTACTGTTTGGATACGAACTGGTAATTTCCATCTAAACCAAGAGTTATCTAGCAGAACTTTTCCATTCAAGTTCTTATTGTATTCCATCAAGTACACCTTGGGGTTGTTAATTGTCTATGTTTTGTGATATTTAGTCTTTGTATTTATGTTGTTAGGTATGTTTTATTAGGAAAGAAATGTTTGGTATGCGAGTATGTATGTATGAATGTTAGGATCACATATTATTAGAGGGCACATTTGATCTTATGTTTTATAGCATTGTATTTGCAGTTTACAGATTTTTTTCAAAAGCATTCTAGTAATAGTCATGAATTTTCTGTTGACCATGATACATGATGAAATGCTATGTATAGCTGCACAAATGTTTTCAAATATACTTATCTGAAAAAAAGAAAATGAAAAAAGAATAATAAAATATACATGTTTTTGATAATAGTTTGAAGTTTCTGCTTTTCTCTTTGGCATCCTGTTACAAAAATGATTTAGATTTATTCAATGTCAAAGTAATATAGGTCCCTAATGAGGTATTCTGTACTTTTTGGTTATCACATAATTTGATTACAATTCCCGTGAATGTTGCATTTGCACACATATTGACTGTATGAATAAATATGTTGTTTATGTTCTAATCTGTAATCGGCAAGATATATGTGTAAAGTACTATCATACCACTGAAAGGTTGTGTCACGGAACATTTCAGAGCATTGAAAAAACTAGATGAAAGCTTTCCTATTGCGACATCTACAACATATTGTGAGGCTTAAGATGTACATTGAATCTGTGCAAAATGATGTAAGGGGTGGAAACGGAGAAACAGGAAACTAAGGCTTAGACAGTAAGAAGCGCAGTGGATAATGAAATTGCATGCGGTTGAATAAGGTCTGAATATAGATCCTGAACTTCAATATTTCTTGGGTACATGATATACATGAAGGGTTTGGTGACACATTACCTTTATATGAATCTGAAAATATATCTATCTATATTTTCCCTTCCTTTTTTCCTTTCTATGAGCTTTGTCTCTGCTTCATGAAATGGTTATCTGGTTATCTATTTATACTATACCGCATAATTTTGTAGGTATTTATCACTCTATCTTCATGTCACACTGGTTAGAATAGCAGTTAGCACTGTATATGATAAACAAATGAGGGATTTGGTCCACGGGACGAGATATGATGTAATTATTATCTGGTAAACATTGTTATATAACCATATTTATCTATATTTTCAAATGCCTTGGACAGGTGGCAAAGATATGTGCCATCACAATAAATTATAAGATTAGGAATACTTACCAAACAGACAAATTATAGGTTTCCAAATTTACGAATGACGGAGTTATGTAGCCGCATTACACTGCTTTAAATACAACAGGCTGAAATATGGTTGCAACAATGACTGATTGTAAATGACAAGAATACTTGCCTCAGTTTGACCAAATATTGTATGGTTTAACTGAGAAATACATATTGTGTACTGTTTCAATTTGGGGCTTTTTTATGGACCTCATCATTTTTTTTTCATTAGCTTCTTACACCAACTCACCTTTATTATGATTGATGACAATGATGGATGATAAGGTTTTAAAAATTATACTGATACTAGAGCAGTGCTCATGTATTGAGGATGCCAGTGTATCGCTGATGCTTATTACTTCTTTGGTTCTAGATGGAGTCACCTTTCGTTTTAGATTTCTGTGACCTTGATTGCACCTATCATGCTCAGATGATGCCTGTGTGGTGCAATAATACTGTGAACAAGGTCGGTCAGAATGCTCGGTCTCTAGTATGTTTCTGTTTTGGACTCGAGATGTGGTAGATATCCTTTGCTCTACCTGGATGGCGACATAAAGATACTAAGTCCGTTCTTTAGGTCTTTGACCCAATACTAGTATATATCGAGATTACAATATGGCGTGGATGTAGCACACGGTTATTTTAAAGGGAGATAAAAATACTAGCATTTGACTATGAGGTGGGGATTGTGCTACATAATAGAAAAGCTCAAGCTTTCTTGAGCTCCTTCAACATGAGTGATTATATATTGGTGTTACTCCATTCAGGTTGCTAATTAATAGTCATGATCATGCTCAAGATGGATTTCATAATGGTGGCTGTGGAAGACTGCATCATTGCTGGTATTGAACATATGCTTTTCTCGTGTCCTGCACTCGCCCTCTTTTGGGAAAGAATAATTGAGGCTTTAAGGACGAAACAAATCATTTCCCCACCGCTCTCCGCTCATTTGATTCTTCTACATATACAGGACATTAATTGTTCGCAAAAAAATTAAATATCCATACTATATGCCTGTGCAAGACTGGTAGTAGCTAGGTCTTGGATCTCCTCTCAGCCTCCACATATCATGGAATGGTGGGCTTTGGTCATGGAAATCCACACAATGGAAATTGCATTAGCCAATCTAAGAGGATGTAGGTCATTGTGAAAAAGCGAAAAAATCTGGAGAACATTTATCTGATGTGAATAATGGAATTTTTTATACCAATTTGATTTATATATATATCTACTTAATAACCAATTGATTATTTTTATGCATTGTCTCCTCCTTTTTTATTTTTCCTTTATTCTTAATTTTTTTAATTATGTATATTTTTCGATTCATTTAAAGGCGGAATGTCTTTTCTTTTGCTATTTGTGATAGGTATTTGAAATGTTTGTCAATACATTTTTTTCTTCTTGCAACAACAATAAAAAAAGTTAAAAAAAAAAAAAAGGAAGACTGCATCATCACCATGTCTCAAGGAGTATATTAGACTTCTATTGATTCTGTCTCACCATTATCGTATTAGACAGCAGAGTTATCTCTTCCTGACAAGCATGCGACCCAGGGTCCATTGAGTTATTCCTTCCTATATCTGTCTGCCAATAGTGCCTTCCGAGGTTCCTATATTCTTTGCTCTTCTTCATGAGCAGCCTCTCCTTTCACTTCTTTTGATGTCTTGTCTCTGAGTTTTGGGTTGAGCTGTGCTTAATGAATCTATCAGCTGAACCTTTGATAACAGCAGTTTGGGTACATGCCACCACCAGACACCCCTCACCCTTACGACATTTTTTACCTACATGTTTATCCTCAAAATACAGGCTTGTTTCTCCTAATTCTACACTAGAGCCATGAGTGCAATAGATTCTGCCACTGCTGACCTCATGGAAGACTTAAACCTGTCACTGGAGGTTTATGTCAGAATACCAATTTACAAACATATTGCTCCATTGTAGACTAAATATCATTTAAAAACATATCACTGCAGTGTGAACTAAATATCATTAACTCCATAGTGGACTAAATATAATTTACAAACATATCACTCCATTGTGGACTAAATATCATTCACTCCTTTGTGGACTAAATAGCAAATTGCAAACATATCGCTCCATTGTCGACTAAATATCATTTAAAAACATATCACTGCAGTGTGAACTAAATATCATTAACTCCATTGTGTACTAAATATCATTCACTCCTTTGTGGACTCAATAGCATTTACAAACATATTGCTCAATTTTCTATTATTAATTTCAAAGAAGTAATACTTTCACAAACAATACTTAGCATAGTATATTTTTATCAGATGATATTTAGGCCATGATATTCTGGTACGAGATAGTCTCTTTCACGCCAACAAAACATAGAGTACACATTTTATGGGGTTAATAGTTTCTCCCTATGGAGGCTTGCCTCACGACTGAGAGCCCGCCAACCAATTGGAATTTGTGTTTGATAGCATCACAAAGTAACTCATAGTTGCACTATGCACAGCTTTGCCTTATTTTGCATCAAAGGGGGATTCCATGGGTAGTGGATGGGTGTTACCATTGACCACCCATGGGTTTTGACAGACACCCATATCTACAAACATGGGCAGAGAGGAATTTGTGCCAAAATGTAACACCTCATCATGGCAGACGTAACAAGGATAAATGTTTTAATTTCTCCTTGTTTTTCCATCTTGGCATGTGTGATGCATTTAACAGCACACATAAAAAGTGGGAAAAAGCCTTAAAGCATAGATTTGTATGGCGGGGCTCCTTCCAGTACAACTTCTAAGCTTCAGAGAACGCCTACACTCTTGCACTATGGCACAAGTGTGTGTGCATTGGCAGATGTCTGCTAAAAGTGTGCAAGTGGAAAATAACTTGGAATTATTTTGTAGCAAGTTGTCAGGCTGATGTTTCATAAATATTTTAATCATTCCTAGGCCTGTATATGGAGCATCTTGCCTAACCTACACGGTAAAAACAGCTTTTAGCCCTTCAGTCACGAAGAGGACACTTTTTTCCAAAATGCATACATTTTACATGCACACTTTTCATATATTCCCTGCCTTGTGGCCTTCAAACCATACTTTATAGGTGACACTAATATATATATATGTATATATATATATATATATTTGGTTTTAATACATGGCCGCATATTACTACAGTGTTTTTGCCCTGCAAGTAAATTGTATCTAATAAGTGTGATGTATTTAGTCCTTACAAGAAGGCAGACAAACAACAGCATCAAAATATTCTGTCTCTTCTTTTTAGGAGGCCTGGGCTAAATTTGTGTTACTCCCTCAGCAGAAATTACATGAAATTCCCTATAAATTGCATGAAATTATACAAAATGCCTGTCTGGCATTTTGCACTAAAGATATTAGAAAGTCACATCTAGTGCCAACAACAGAGGCTCGTGCTTGCCGTTTGCATTGATCCCATGCACCTAAAAAAGGATTTGTACTCAAATGTAACCTTAATTATGTGAACTGATGTAATCATAGGTATGTCTTGCAACAAGCATAGCACTATTTATTCACCAGCCTCCAATAATCTAAAAAAGAACATTAACACCAGTACAGGTATTGAAACTAAATGGAGCCTCAGTATAGGTCCAAAAACACTATCAGAAGAAATCATCTAGACTAGCCACTCCAGTAAGTAACCAGAGTTTGATAAGAGAATCATGGCCAATCCAAAACATATTTCAAATAGGCCAGAATCACCAGCAACAGCATGCCAGTATTAGCGAATGACCCAGGACCGTTCTTGAAGGAGGCAAAGGGCTACAAAGGTAATGATCTTGCAACCCTACACTGGATCAAGAAACATAACTAGTCGGAAGCCTGTAATTGTCCTGCCAAGTTACCAGCAACCTGAGGTCAGAATTGGTCATCATTACTCTTCTTAGGATAACCTTTGAGAGTCATAAAGCAGACGATTCCAGGCCAAATCAAATGCTTCAATAAGTTACATAAGAGGAAATTTGAGCATTACAAAGTTAAACTCAGGCTACTATGATATATGATAGTATAGAGCATGGAGAGAAGAAATCCTCAAAGTACAATCCCCAATGTTACCACTAGTCAAACCACGAAGGCTGATTCCTCAAGCATCCAAGGTGACCCTGATCTGTACCTCAGAGCCCCAGGGCCATCAAGGAACATACAAGGAGATCTGAACACTCTAGTCTGAGAACTCAATACCCAATTCAACCAGAGCACCTAACAGTGGACAGTGAAATCCCTTTTATAGAATGCACAGCCTTCAATTACTAACTTTCTAGTGAATAAATGGCTGAGGCTTATCAGACCTTATGAAATATCACTCTAAAGTAATATATTCAGCTTTTTATACTCCTATGGACAGGCTCAAACATGATGCCTATCATGGAAAAACTGCCCAACATTGTTAACCATTTGAAAATTCCTCTTACCAGGCAGGAACTCTTAATGGGAAGGGATTCACCCTCCCCACCATAACGCCAAGCCTAGCTGGGAGTTTATAGGGAAGCACAAGACAAAGGCTATGGACAAATAGCTATTGTCCATCCTAGTCTAGGGACCAGAGATAAAATAAACTACCTGAGGTTATTTTCCACTTAGGTTTCAAAATCTGATTCGTTAGTAAAATCAGAATTTTGATAACTTTAGTGAAAACAGAAGTTTAGAAAATTGTATGATGGGCTACCTGAGCCAGAAATGGCTACACAACCAGTGCTGCCACTCACCACATCTTCCTTACTCAATACACATTCCTTTCTGGAGTCAACGGCTCTGCCTCCCAGAAGACAGAGACCTGGTCTCTGGACCTAGGTAGATAGACATGTTGTCAACAACTTGCCACCTAATAGAGATTACTCATCTGCACGGGGCACAGGACATTTGGCAGAACAGAGGCTAACCGTAACAGATTTTCCTATGTTTGCTGATTAAATAAAAATTACATGATCCTCTGCCATTCATACCCACTGCCCTCCTAGAGCTGTGGGGTCCACCTCCACCAGGAAAGGGAATCTGTTTGAAACCTGATAGAGGTGAATAGATCGTATCTACATAGTGGTAGGACTTGGTAGCCGCCTAGAGCTTTAACAGATGGAAGAAAGGTTCATTCATCTTGAAGTTAGGGCTTCTTGGAATTAGAAACTTATCAATCAATCAATTGAAAGAAAGAAGAAGTATGAGACTTCAAGGGTCCTTGCCGGTGTCTGTTTTGGGCCTTGGACCTTGTACCGCAGACTTTTATTCCAGTGTTGGGGAAAACTTTGACCATTATGGTATTCTTGGTACAGCTGACCTCCATTTTATGTGCCAAGGTCCCAGACATCCTCAAACTGGTATTTTTTATGGTGCTTTACTTTTCCTTGGCATTTGTTCGCCACAAAATTTGAAAACTTTCTATCTCTGGTTTTTGATATCTAATTGTAATGACTTTGGTGTTTTTTTTTTACTTTAAAGCAGTTGATCCTTCTCTGGGGAACTGCCTGCTGCTGGTGTCATATGTACCAATGGCTGAGCAGAGTTTATCCTATACTTGTGTTTAGACCTCTCCAGGGTACATTTATTCAGTTGGTAATAGTCCCCCCATCTCAACTTAACAACTCACTTTCTGGCATTAGGAATCCCTGATGATCCTGGAGTCTTTTAAAGGAAAGAATAGAAGTCTTAAGGAATCAGCTTTCCGGGTCTCAGACAGCTCAACGATGAAAAGATATCATTAGAGCAATCAAGCAGAATCGAAATCACATCTCTGCAACTCTTCTGAAACAGCTATGGAGTATAAGAGAAGGCTACAGGGAAAACTGAATTTAAAAAGTATGCCTAGAATATCTTCTAAACAAGCAACATGTTGAAAGAAAAATCCATCCATATTTTCAACTGTATCTGCTCTTCTGTAAAGGCCATTATTATTTTAGGAGACTTTAGATTTATGTGCAGCAGTTTCTGAATACATACCTCTCTAGTCACAAGTCTAAGTATAAAATAATTTAAAATGTAAATGTGTTCTATACATCATACCATCGCTTCACCTGTCATCCCATGGGCACCAATTACCAGTTATATGATCTTAGACTGAGTTTCTCATACATCCCCCTGACTATAGTTGGCTTTGGACCATCCAGCTTCTCAACTGGCCCAATTAAGGCCATGCTACCCAAATCTACAAGTAATTATAATGATAACTATTGGAAAAAAACTAGTAAACTCTATGTTACCCGAAGGATTTTTACAGGATGCTGATTAAAGGTGTGCCACTTATAGTAATGTCAGGGTGTTGTCCGAGGAAGTAGTACCTTGAGGTCATTTACAGTGATGCTATTGCAGCAAAGAAAACACTTGTGTTCAGTACAGAGAGTTAGTACTGTCTGGATTCAAGCTGCTCATGCATTGTGAATGTGCCATGTTGTAGAGCATGGACAGCCAACTATGGGCCAGACACACTAGCACATATAGAGAGACGGTGGTGGCCATCTTGGATTTTCAAGTATAAATTCCCTCATGATGCTCAGCGTTCTTGCTAGGCAATTGTTTCTACAATGTTGCCAAAGCAGGAGCTCGCAACAGGGTTGCTGATTTACAAGCATCAAGTCCTCTAATTCCCTTAGGATTGAATTATTGACATTGTGTCTCTCAGAGAAGTATTTTGAAGCTCTGCATTATTTGAAAACTAGTGGTTCACTATTTTGCACATTAATTTAGGGGTATATGTTCTGTTCAAGTTCCTGCTATGAGCCATACAGATTCCAAGTGGACATTCCATATGAATGCAAATGTGTAGGAATTCAAGGATGTTAATAATGTTCTTATGTTTTAATATACAGCAATCAAGTGGAAACTATAATCATCTGCCCCAAAAGAACGCAAAGTAACTTTGAAATTCCTTTAATCGGTTTCCAAATTTCATAGAGAACCATAAAAGTACATATAAGAAAGCATAAAATCAATATATATATAAAACTAGCAGCCCGTCCCGACGTTGTCCGGGTATGAATTGCTGCCGGCCAGTAGTATATTGTTTTGTAGGATTTCGTTTTGATAGCATTTCTTATCTTTGACAGGCCTGTGAAACGCTCCGATTCACAGTGCACTGCTGATGCACTGGTTTCTCCTTTGATTGAATATTGTGCATTGTATTGTACTTTTTTATGACTGCTTATTTATAATTGTTCTTGATCAATTGCTTGTAATTTACTGATATGACTTGTATTTTGCTGTTTTGTCTCTTTGTGTCTTTTCTCTGCAAAAAATTCAATAAAATCATTTTGAACAAGAGTGCGCGTTCTGTAGTGTGTGAACTCGAGTTTCCCAACTTTATTTTTCCTTGCAATATTATATAGCGCGAACTCGACAACATGGCATGAGCACAGTTTACATTACAGAAGAACACATTCATTTGTGGTAGGCACGGGGAGACAAAGCGATTTGCCTGGAATCACAGGATGTTGAGCTGATTCCGAGATTCGAACGTAGCTCCCCAGCTCTAAAGTTCGCAATTCTAGAACTTGTGGCGGGAGGTGTACCTAAAAGTGTATGTCTGTGCTGGCCATCAATGAGAGAGACTTGTGCAGTTTTTAAATCGGTGGTTAAAAAATATATGAGTATGTTGCTGGAGATGTGGGCCGCCGTGCCACCAATGTACTTACCGGGGGAGGGTAAACACCCATTATTCCGCAACTTTCTTTCCGCATACCATCAGTCCGCATACTTTCATTTGGAAAGTACCATGACTCCGCAATGCCATTATAACGCATGGAATTACATTTTATATGCTTTTACCACGCGTACATTTACAACGAAATTCGTTGTAAATGAATGAATGGTAAAAGCATGTTTTTTTGTAATGTTTGGATAAGGTAAGTATGGGTATAGGGGTATATGTTTTGGGGTACTGAGGTATATGTTTTTGGGTGTTTGGGTATTTTAAGGGTTCAGATATAGTTTTGGTTTATGGGGTACAGGGGTAATTTTAGGGTTTAGGGATAGGTATGGGTTTTTGGGTACAGGGGTATTTTTAGGGTTCAGGGCTAGGTTTGGGTTTTGGGGTATAGGGGTATTAAGGGTTCAGGGCTAGGTTTGGGTTTTGGGGTACAGGGGTCTTTTTAGGGTTCAGGGCTAGGCTTGGGTTTTGGGGTACAGGGGTATTTTAGGGTTCAGGGGTAGGTTTGGGTTTTGGGGTACAGGCTTATTTGTATGGTTCAGGGCTAGGTTTGGGTTTGGGGTACAGGGGTATTTTTAGGGTTCAGTGGTAGGTTTGGGTTTTGGGGTACAGGGGTATTTTAAGGGTTCAGGGCTAGATTTGGGTTTTGGGGTACAGGGGTGTTTTAGGGTTCAGGGCTAGGTTTGGGTTTTGGGGTACAGGTGTATTTTTTTAGGGTTCAGGGGTAGGTTTGGGTTTTGAGGTACAGGGGTATTTATAGGGTTCAGGGCTAGGTTTGGGTTTTGGGGTACAGGGGTATTTTTAGGGTTTAGGGATAGGTTTGGGTTTTGGGGTACGGGTATTTTTATAGGGTTAAGATGGGTTAGTGTTTAAGGGTGTTGGGGTATTTTAAGGAGTAAAGGTAGGTTATGATTATGGGGTGCAGGGGTATTTAAAGGGAGCAGAGTGGACACCCGGAGCTGGAATGTACAGAACCTGGGAAGAAAAAACAATGAAATATTGGGCACAACGCTCGTTTTCTTTCCGTAATCCCACACCCCGCACACGCCCACGCCCCCCAGCACACGCCCACAGCACACGATATGAGTCATGGCATGAAGGGCGGAACGTACCACAGGCCCCCAGCATTTGTCACGCCCCCAGCACACGCCCACAGCACAACGCATACACGCCCACAAGGGACTACTTTGCTAGCACGGTTCTTTTATCATTTACATTTATATGGTGGGCGTCTGCATAGGATATGTCCGTCTGCTGCAACTGCCCTTTCCAACGCTGTACTGGGTGTTGTGATTGGTGCTGTGGTTCCTGAGATTACCCGCCTCAAAGGTTTGGGCTCTCTCTTTATTATATTAGTATAGACATCACAATTGCAATATTACACAATATTAAAAGAGGCGACATTAAAATAGGTGGCAATCAGACACAGGGGGATCCCGCAAATGGTGCTGGGGATTCAAGGAAAAGGGTTGATGAATTTGGGAGGAGTATGTTGGTTGAATAGGGCCAGGCGTTCCCAATCGCCTTTTAAGAACATTGTCACATTCTTTTGGCCGGCCTGCAAGCCAGAGGACAATTTTTCTCATGTTCGACCCTATTACTCTCATGTACAGTAGAACTATTTTCCATGGGAATATTCTCATTATTACTACACGCCCTCTCTAAATCGGTAGAGAGGCCTGTTGATATATGGTTTACTGTCCCAGTAGGAATATTCCCACCCATATTTGTAGTGCCCTGGACACCCGGACCATGGATTGCGGCCACCCCCTGAGTAGAATTACTGGAGATGAGATCCTCAATGATAGTCAGTCTGGATGATAGCTGATCCAGCCTGACTCTCAAATAAAGGTCTAATCTTTCGACCAAAGAAAATAAGTTCTTAATGTCATTATGCATGACAGAATTGCCGTTTAGTTCAGCCTTACCCTTGGAGGGGCCTTTGCTACCCTCCCCCCGCCCCCCCCGTTTTTTACCTTGTGGTCTGTTTCACTGGTTTTGTCACCTTAGAAGATAGTTGGACTTTAGATACATTAGCTATAGCTTTGTTAGTAGTTTGAATATCAACAGGGCTTGGGTTTAAGCCTTTTTTGGGGTGGTTGCGTAGGGGTATCCCTATCAATGAATAAAATCTCCTCTGGGCTAGGCTGGATACAGCCATTGGGAACTCCTGCACTAGCAATACCTTGGTCTAATAGAGGAGTTTCATCTGGCTGCACTATGTCCGAGCCTAGCCTAGAAGAACCTGCTTCTATTGATTCTTCAACAGACAAGATCTGTTTATCAAGGACCCTTACCGCCCCAGTGAGATAATTCAGCAAAGTTTGCTGAGAATCAGCCACTGTCCTGGCAGCCAAAGGAGGTTGGGACTAGGTAACTTCCTTTTGCCCATTATAGTTCCCAAAGGTTGATCAAGATACAAATTTGAACAAGAAAGAGAACATAGATCGCAACCAATCCAATCCTCTGCAAATCAAAACTCTGAATACCTAGCAATAAATTATCAAGGTTATACAACGGGCAATAAATAAATAGAAAGGAAAAAACCAAGAGGGTGGGCCCTACCCGGCCTTAGACAGTCAGACGGGCAAGGACGGGCCCGCCCTTGGCCCGGGCTTTGCCCGGGCGCGTCCCGCGCCGCGGGAGCCTCGATGTCGATTTATCCTCCCCAAGGGTCTGTAGTCTCGCTGGTGATCCCGCGAGAGCGCGCTGCCTTCTGGGGACTGAAGTCCCGGCAGTCCCGCACTCTGCGGTGAAGGGCGACCTGGGATGCAAGATGAGTGGGGCTATCGATAAGGGCCAAGTCCCGGTCAGCTCAACTACAAAAAGGCGAGTTGCAGCAAGGTCCAATTGGGCGCAAAGTGACACAGCTTATGGTAGTTGTTCTAAAATAGGCAGAGGTGTACGTCTATATTTATTTATTTATTTATAGCAAGATGCGTATCTCATGATATCGCTTTGCTTGTAGTGCTCCACCTCAGGCTGCAGCTTTCCTTGACTCTAAAAGTGATGAGCAGATTGTGGAGTGCAGTGTCTGTTTTCTCTCTTATCCCATTCCACCTTCCCCGGTGTCTGTGGTTACTAGTGGGATTCTGTTGGATCTGATGTACCAGGTTAGTACCAAGCCTGAGTTCTCCAACTGCCTAAAGGTGGCCCCTCCTAAAGATGTCACTTGGGACCGTGACGGCCTAAACTATATTCAGCCAATAACCACTCAGCCTTTCTTTGCAAAATGTATCGAAAGCTGTGTAGCTTTCCATTGGAAAGGATTTGTCACTGACTATAATTACTGGATAATTTCCATTACCAATCTAGATTTTGGCCTGAATGAAATTAAATGAAAAAGAAATGTATAAAGCGCAATACAATTACCAGAGGGTGTCTAGGCGCTAGCTCATCAGGTGACCAAATGCCGAAAGGTCTTAACACAGTATCAAAGATATAGGAGCCACTTCTTTAATGCTTTTCTGAAGGTCATCTAGTGAGTTGCATCTTTTAACTTCTGTGAATGCGAGTTCCAGAGTCTGGTCGTGCCGACCAGAAAGCTTCTCCCACTCCCGGAGCTTTTCCTGAACCTGGCGATCACCAGATTGTGCACGTGAGCTGAACGTAGATGGCGAGCAAGCGTGCATAGTTGAAAATTCTATTTAAAAAAGACAGGTCCTATGTCATGAGTAGCTTTGAATGCTATACAGAGGGCCTTAAACTCAATCCGCCGCTTGACTGGTGGTAACCGGTGTAGCTCTATAAGCGCTGCAAAGGCAAATTTGTGTTTAGGGACGTTCAGTAAAAAGCGCACCGCAGCGTTTTGCACAATCTGCAACTTTGTTAGACATTTCATCTGGAGGTTGATGAAAATACCCTTGCAGTAGTCGGCACTGGACAAGATGAGAGCTGAGACCACTAACTTCCTTAAATGAACGGGGATAAATGGAAGGATCTTTTAAAGTAGTTTTAGTGTATAGAAAGATACAGAGGTGACCTGGTTTACTTGGCCCTCAAAGGAGAGCATGAGTCAAAAGTGACTCCCAGGTTTTTTACCTTGTTTGTAGGGATGGGTAGCGTGCCCAACTCTGAAGGCCACAGAGCAGGGGTCCAGAAATTAGTGTTGTTGCCGAAGAGTTGGACCTCGGTTTTACTGGAATTCAGTTTCAAACAATTTGCGGCCATCCAGTCCCCAACCTGGCGAAAACAGGTATAAAACTGTGAAGCTGTGTCTAAAGGCGAGCCTGTCACTGAGACCACAATCAGGCTATCATCAGCGTAGGAAATTGCTGAAAAACCCAGAGATCTGATTAGCCTTGCCAGAGGAGCCTTGTAGATATTAAAGAGGGTGGGGCTCAATGATGATCCGTTTGGGACTCCACATGGCAGTGTGAGATTTGGTGCCTTAAATTCCGAAAGAACCACCAACTGTTCCCAGCCAGTTAGGAATGATCTCAGTAACGTAAGAGCTTTACCTTTCCTGCCTATTCTCTCCAGGATTTCAAATCGTTTTTTATGATTGACAGTGTTGAATGCGGCAGAGAGGTGCTGCCGAACCCCTTCTTCGACTGTCTGCCTAATCTGTTTGGACTCTGAAATCAGTGCCAGTTCAGTACTATGGTGCTTTCTGAAGCCAAACTGAGTGGCGTCCAGAAAGGCATGTTTCTCAATGCAGTCTGGTAATGCCACATTCATGGCTTTTTCGACCATTTTTTAAGGCAATGGGAGCCTTGAAATTGGGCGGTAATTATTGGGATCTGCCACTTCTAGGTTTGCTTTTTTTAAGAGAGGGAGAACAGATGCCAGTTTCCATTTAGTGAGAAATATGCCTGAGGAGAACATTTGGTTAAAGATGGGAGACAGATGGGAAGCAATTATTTCAGAAAGAAGATGATAAACTTTAGGGGGATACGGTTCTACTGGAGAACCAGATTTAGTGGACAGAAGATTAATGACCTGGTCATGGGTCAGTGAAGGAAAGGAGGATAATTCGGGGGGTCACTAATATCTGGGGTAGTGGAAGTGATTTCCATTGTCCTGGTGGGAGTGGCTGGCGTACCCGGGGAGAGAGTTGCACCTTGAGAGAGAGAGGTGGAAAAGTCACTATAAACTGAACTGACTTTATCCTGAAAAAAGTGGCTAAGGAGTATGCCATGTTAAAAAGAATTGACAATGCCCTCTGCACCTTAGTCCAGGTCCATATCTTCATTTTTTTCAAGCATATTTTTATTGGCATTTAAGTTAGTGATAGTCTCACATATCAGCTCGTGATATGACATGCAATACAGTTTTAAACATTGATCAACTGTACACTAACCCAACATGACCAGTTTACAATTCCCAGCAATTTTCACACTGCAATCCTTAACAATCTAACTGATGTTAAAACCCTAGGAGTTCAGTTCCATGGGTGTTCCTATTTGGGTGCAGAGGTCTAGAGCAATTGTTGGGTCTCTGTTCCATTTGTTATCTACTAGTGAATGCAGTTCGTTAAGAGAGAAAGGGAGCTGCTGGAAAAAATTACCCTGTTTGAGCAACTCAAAGACAAGAGCTAGTCAACTGCCCCACAAGTCAGAGTGTCTGGCTATGTTCGCTGTCTGGGTGAGAGCTGGCTTCATCTTCCTCTGTTAAGGTTTGATATCTCTCAGGGGGTTCCCAGTTCTCCAGGACCTCCCTCCAGGGGTCTGCCATGGGGTGCCACTGCTACCTCCATGGGTCTTCTCTGGCCAAGACTCTCCCCACTACTCCCCTGCCCAGTGCAACACGTCTCATTTCCAGTTTCCTATCTTGGGGCCCAATGTTTATTTCCAGGCTAACGCTTTCCTCCATGTGGCCAGGACCAAGGCCAGATCTACGAACCTTGTTCCCACTTTCGACAGTGAAGTGTAAAGCCATTTTATTTGGTGCCGCTATCCACCCAGGGTGAGCATGGACTGTAATACCACGTGTGTCTCGAGCTCCTCCCACCCTTTATTCCACAACACCCTGAATATACGTGTCAAGGCTTCGTATTTCAGGAACTGCCCTGGTTGAAGTCCACTACTTTCTACCCGGTCTTCCAGGGGGGCCAACGGACTGTTGATAACAGTCCCCCGTCATCTCTTGTCCCACCACAGTCCAGGGCGACAATTGTTTGGAACTAAATATCGTCCTGGGGTTACCGTGTGGCAAGCCAATGAAGGGTAGAGCCGGGGCATATAGGGGTATCTCTGACCATTTAGCCATGCAACGTTTCCAGCACTGCAAGGCCGTAGTCTGTAACAGGGATTATTGAGGGATCACCACTGCCAGGTCAAGCATTTTGGCCAACAATAGGGTTGTGCGGTCTCCTAAATCAGTCAGATTCGTGCCTTCAGGACATATACCTTCTAGCCATTGTGCCAGCCACTGCAATTGAGAAGCCAGAAGTTGAGTTTGAAAGTTGGCACTCCCAGGCCACCCTCTCCCTGGGGTGTTGCAGTGTTTCCAAGGATACCCTCCGGCACCCCTTTTCCCATATGAGATCCGGAAGTAGGGCATCAAGCTGTCTGAACCATGCAGTGGGCACCACTATCAGGAGGTTAACAAAAAAATATAGCAAACGCGGGGACATGACCATCTTTAAAGTGAGATTCTGGCCATGAGCGGAAGACGCAGGGAGCAGCAGAATGGGACACAGGCTCTGTGAGAACTAAGAGCTCGTCCGAGGTTCCCCTCTCTCAGATACTCCAGTTAGTGGAAGATGTGTATCCCTAGGTCTTTAAAGGTGGAGGAAGCCCAGTTAAGATCCAAGGGAAGTTCGACAGGGCAGGGGCTGGTCAGTGACACTGGGAACATGAAAGTCTTACATTTGTTGACCCGTAATCTGGACGCGTGTTCAAATCTAGCTGATAAGTCTAGTGCTACTTCGGAGCCCCGTACAGCATAATTACGGTAAATCAGGGGATCATCAGCATGTAGTGAAATGATGTGGGAATGGCCCCCAACCGTCAAACCCACACCTTTGCCTCCCTGATGAAACAGTGCTGCCAGCAGCACTATTGCCAACGCTTTCCAAATTCAATAATTAAATAAGAGGCGTGATAGTGGGCACCCCTGTCATGTGCCGCAAAAGTTACGATATTGTGTGGAGACTACTTAGCCTGTCTTGACCCTGGCTGTGGGGTGTTTGTAGAGTAACCTCACTAATTTCACCCAGTCATCACCCAGACCCGTGTGTGTCATAGTTTCGAATAGAAAATCCGATCTAACAGTGTCAAAGGCCTTCTCCGGATCTATTGACAGGAGGGCCACCCTAGGAAGAAGCCTCACAAAGGGTGGTACAGCACAGAATACAGTCTGCGTGAGTTATAGCACGTGTTTTGTGTTGATATAAAGCCATTTTGATCTGTGTGAATTAGCATGGACGTAAGTGGCAATAAACGGAGTGTCAGACTCTTGCTCAGGATTTTTAAATCCATGCTGAGCATGGATAGAGGATATAAATCAGAGACCCGGGCTCCCTCGAGGTTCGTCGTAGGGAGCGGAATGACCGGTGCATCTATGACAGCTGCAGGAAGACGCCTGAGTCACAACTATTCTGCATATATGGTCACCAGACAGGGGGTTAGTTTCTAAGCATATGCAGCGTAAAATTATGCAGGAAGACCATCTGAACCTGGGGTCTTGTCCTTGGCTATGCTCTTAATTGCCACCCAGATTTCCTGTTGTTCAACGCGGCCACCTAAGGTTGCCTTTGCTTGTTGGTCTAGTGTGCCAAGTGGCATCAGGGACAGAATATATTTCTGTTCTACGTGTTGCACCCGGGATGGAGCTTTATACAGTAATGCATTATAATCATGATACAGAGTGTTAATAGCCCCTGGGTCATGGACGGATTGATTCATTCCTGTTTGTAAATGAGTGTTCAGGGAGTCTCGTGTTTCTGGTTTAATCAACCATGCCAACAAGTGGCTAGGCCTCCCCTACCCCTCCTGCACCTTTGTAAGGAACCCCTTATAGTCATAATACCTCAGTTGTTCAAGAGCTTGATGGTATAGTGTTTGCATTTCTTTCAACAGCCTGTGTTGTGCAGAGTCCTGGCCCTGTGCATTGTCCAGACCATGCAGTTTATCCTCCAGTTTCCTTAATTCCTGGTGTAATTTACGCTGCGCCCCAATAGATTGTCCCAGGCAAAACCCCCTTGTCACCACTTTAAATGCTTCCCACTCCATCAGCACACTGGATGTTGTGCGCATGTTGGTGGCAAAGTAAGCATCTATAAGAAGAGCCCACAGACTTCTTAAATTATGGGTCTTCCAACATCTGTGTTTTGAGATGCCACAATGGGACTAAGGGGTGCTTCCCTACAGGTAGAAAGGTCATCAGAAAAGGTGCACCTAGGTATTCTGGGATTGTGGTAGCAGGTCCGAAGGCAGAGGAGTAAAGAAATGCATCTATTTCTGTGTGTAACTGATGTATAGAGGAAAAATATGAGTAGTCCCTGTCGCCCAAATGATGCGTCCTCCAAATATCCTCCAATCCCTAATGGCCCATCCAGTCCATGAGTCCTACTGCTGTGCAGTGGGCCTAGGACCCTGGTAGTGAAGGATGTGAGTGCTCCAATGTGATGTTAGCCATGCAGTTAAAGTCCCCCCCAATGATTACATCCATCACTGCTACTTCAGCTATACGGGCTGAAAGGCCTTGATGGAAGGATACCTGTTCTTGATTTGGGCATATATACTGCCCAGCATGATCTCGCGTCCAAGCCGTCTCCCTTTCAGGAATATGTATCTGCCCTCTCAATCCGTTAAGGTATGTAAGGATTCGAAGGGTACCTCCGCAGAAAAGGATGTTGCAAAGACTTGCCCTCTCCAGCGTCTGAATAATTTCTCTATTCTGCGTTGCACAAGGTGCGTCTCCTACAGTAAATAGATCTGCACCCCCCTTCTCTGGACGAACAGTGATGTTCCCTCCTGATGTTCCACGTCATAAGTTTCAGTGTGTGATATGTGGGTGCCATTTGAAGAAATTCAACCCCGGTCCCATCTCCCCAACCAGCTCTTGGCACCCCTCCAAGATTTGTTGTAGCACCACTCATGCAACAGGGCATAACTCAACCATAAACAAAAAAACCCCGGCAAAGCGGAAGTCCATTTCCCCCGAGCAGTCTGGCAATGGACAGCCACCCAAACTGCAAATAGTGCATTGTTCTCAGCAAAGGCCCCAGCCAAACATGGCAACAAGTAACCTGGGCTTTATGCCGGGTAGAAATACCTTGTACAACATCCGGCGGCTGTTCCACCTACAGGACCAGATACGTGACCGCTTCCCCCGAACGGCGTGTCTGGTCTTGGACCTAGAAAAAGCCTTTGATACTCTTTCATGGGCATACTTATTTGAAGTCCTGCAACATATGGGAATAGGACCCCGCTTCCAAGCTTACACTAAGCTCATCTACTCCACGCCCACCTCCAGAGCACGACTAGGCCCCCTCATCTCCGCTCCTTTTTCGGTCCTCCGGGGCACTCGGCAGTGCTGTCCACTCTACCCCCTACTTTTCGCCATGGCAATGGAGCCTTTGGCAATCCACCTCCGTGCCGCAGGCGAAGGGTGGGAAATCCCTATCATCACCTCCACCCAGGCTGTGTCCACCGATGATGTACTCATTTATGTCCGAGATATTGCGGCAGACCTCTCCCCTATACTATGCATTCTACAGGATTTTGAAGAAGTGGCGGGCCTCAGAGTCAACTGGTCCAAATCCACCGTATATCCCTTGATACAGGCCATGCCCAAGTGCCGGCTGAGACTGGGCAACATAGAACTTTCATGGAGCCCCCAGGCTGTACGATACCTAGGAGTTCATCTATATCATACACCGCAGGATATATACGAGGGCAACTACCACAAACTGATGGCTGGCATCAGATCCTCCATACACTTTTGGAAAGATCTCTCAGTAGCAGTCACGGGGAAGATAGCAGTCGCAAAAATTATCCTCGTCCCACGACTCCTGTATATCTTTTCCAACCTCCTGGTGGTTCCCTCCCGCTCATTTTTCAACGAACTCAACACCCTGCTGGGGACCCTCATCCGGGGCTCCGGCCGCAGGCGTATCACCCTAGGAAGATTAGCTGTCCGATCCTTCGAGGCGTACTTCCTGGCCGCCCAGTTACAATGGCTGTCCCGCCATTGCAGGCCAGGCGCAAAGGGAACTGATCATAATGGCTGGGCAACTTCAAACCCTCGCCATCCACCGCATGCTGCTGCCAAGGGCTGCGCCACCTCCGGTAAAGTCGTTCCAAATAATTACAGCGTGCGCCTGTCTCACACGCATCCACAGAATGCACTGCACGGCACCTCCGTACTCCCCTCTTCTGCCGCTGGTGGGACTCCCAAAGGCCGCACACACTACACAGGGAGAATGTTAAACATATGGACCGAACACGTCCTGATGGACACAGGGACACTATATCTTAATGGACAACTGCAGACATTTGAGACACTCATGAATGACTTTGACCTTCCCAAGGGACAGTAGTTCCTGTCGCACAGGCAACTTCTAGTTGAATGCCGCAAACACTGACACACAATTGATACAGAACCCCCCACCCACCCTGTACTCCACGAAATCCTACAGATGGGCCCAGGGCGACATCTAGTCACCTGGATATACAGAGCCATACGGACCCTTAAACAGCCCACTCTTGCACCCCTCAGGGAAAAATGGGAAGCCGACTTTCGCAGGCAGCTGCACGATAGAGAATGGACGAGCACACTTCAATATACCAAGAAAGTATCCCACAACTACCGCTTCAAAAACATACAATTGCACATCCTACATTGGGCATACCTCATTCCTGAAAAACTCCAGAAGTACTTTCCCAAAAGCTCCTTCACCTACCCTAGATGCCTGGAGCCCACTGTCTCATTTCTACACATGCTATAGGACTGTCCATTACTCCACAGCTACTGGCATACAATCCACACCACCCTCAGAACGGTCACAGGGCTTCGAGACCTCTACACATGGGAAGCTAGCGCCCTTGGTATCTGTAAGCGCCACAAACACATGAAAGTAGAAATGCGATTTGCCTCCTTAGTGCTCCTCCTGGCCAAACGATGCATCACTATACACTGGAAGGCACCGGAGGGTCCTACCTTGGCGGCATGGGTAGGCGCTGTCAAAAAATGGGGCGCAGCGGAAGATGGAATACTTTGAGCAGAGGAAGTCCAGGGAACTCGCAAACACCCTATCTCCATGCCCTGGGCCATGTTACTCCACTCCTTTACGCAAGAAACACTAACAGTGGCAGGAACACGGATTGTCGGTTCTCCCAGAGCTCCTATAGCCCCCGCGGCTGCCCGGGTAGACATACGAAGGGCTCAGACACCCAACAGGCCACAACTAATGACCACCAACGACCCGTCACCATACCCTCATATAGACAGCTTACAGCGATCTCCCCCTCCCCGCACCTGCGCAATTCCAATACGACACCCCGCAATAGTGCAACATTCAGGAGCTCAACTACACACGATCACAACATAAGACACAGTGCATCCCAGTTCTATACCCCAAGGGGCATATTTACAATAATCAGCGCATCCCTGCATATCAGCAGGGATACGCCAGTAATTGTGCGCTGCAGCTCCGCCATCATGGATGCGCCGCCAAAAACGGCACAGATGTGTGACGCATCTGTGCCGTAAAAGTGGCGCATTGCTGGAGTTGCGTCGCAAGCGCAACGCAGCTCCAGCAATGCTCTGGGGGCCCTATCTAGTTAATGCTGCGTCAATCCTTACGCCTGCTTCAGGCAGGCGCAGAGTATTGACGCAGCATGGGCCTAAAAGTGATTGAGTGAAATCTTGAACGCCCCCCCCCCCCCTTCCTGCTCAGGAACGCCTACATGTGGCACAGGGCTTTACAACGTGACGCATCTCCCAGATGCGTCACGCTGTAAGTACCCCACACCACGGCGCAGGATTTACGCCACCGCTGCGTCACAAAAGTGACACAACAGCGGCGTAAATAAGGCGCAAGGGGCTTGTAAATCTGCCCCCAAGTTTGTTCAAGGTTAGAATACGGCTGACCCTCCATAACCCCTACGATAAAATGTGCAAGGGGTAATATACGCCTCACATCCCCAGCATGGAACAGGGATCACCCTGCATGAACGTTAAATATATCTTGACATAGGCCTCTAAAGACCATTACCAATCAAAGAACCGAGCAGGGGATCTAACCCCTTGAAATGATATACTCTTATGTCAGTATATGGTACACCTGTGCGATATCATCTGTATGCCAATACCATCGGCAATGAAAGATGTGATATATGTAATCATTTCAAATGCCAATAAAAATGTTTTACAAAAAAAAAGTAACTTGGGCTTCCACTGGCAACTCAATTTTTTGAAATACCTTGGCATAATGTTTCCCCGTGATCTCACAACTTTCATTAGATACCATGAAACAAAAACCCTACATAAAATGAAAGATTTACTAGAGACTTGGTCCCCTAAGCTTATTTCGTAGTGGGACAGAGTGAATTAAAATGATGATTACACCCCTGATCAACTTTATTTTTAGCATACTGCCCGTACGACTATCTAACAACTTACCCTCTGTGGTGGATAAAATCACTTCATCATTTCTATGAAATAAAAAAAGAGCCAGAATCTCTCACAAGAAATTAAGGTGAAATTGAAATGATTATGGGTGTAAACTCCCCAACAGGTTCAACTGGCAAACCACCTAATTCGCCAGTCAAGGCGCAATTCTGCTCCCCAACCGTATTGGTGCCCTATTGAGCAAGACCTTGATCCACCTTATCGTATTGTCTGAACCCTAAGGATGTCATGGCACAAACCTTTAAATTTAAAAACATTTTAGCGGACAAATCAAGAGCAATTCTGCTTACCACTATAATATCCTCTTAACAACATAAGTGATGTATATGTTAGAAGCGTGCTATGGTTTGTCTGCCTGACTATATTCCCACCCTCTCTTCCAGGCCTCTGTTCCCTACTATTCTTCTTCTTGATCTTCTCTTTTTGGGGGATACTAAATCATACCATGTGTATCTCCTTTGCATATTCTTTATTTATAGTATTAGTTGTTATTGTAGACTTGTATCAGACAGCAAATGCTTTTCAGGTATGTATCATCTTCTTTGTTAAAATAAGTGCACTAAGTACCACTATGATTCCCAAACTGTCTGTCGGGAACTATTGTATGTTGAAATTTTGTAAGTATTTACTATCTACCAGTACCCATATTTGTTAAGTTTTATATCGTATTTACAGAAAACCTCAATAAAACGGAATAAAAAAAAACATATCACTTCTCATCATCATTCACACTTAAAGCTAATTTTTGCATGAAACTTTTTTTTTAAGTACTTAAAAATACATTTAAATTGTTTACAGTCCATTTAACCACTCTCAAAGGCAATAGCATGTTAAGACATTTGTATAGTGGACAGTCACAGTCCACATGAATAAGGCCTTCATTCAAAAGTGGCCGCAGGTTTGCAGCATTACCACAAGGGGCAACAATGCACTAGGATCAACTGGCTGACATAACATGCAGGAATCAGGTTTTGCATATGCCTGCCTAATATGAATGCGTCATTCCAGGGCTTTTCCTGGGTACAATGTCCTCATAGCTTGACCTGGAGTTACTGCTTAAAATGGTATTAAGACCACACGTGTGATAGTGGCCTATACATCCAGAATAGATCAAGTTGTGGCTGGCTATATAGCCATGCATGTTTCCTATGGCTACTTGATTACATTACATTTTTTATTCTGAAATATGTGCCATGTATTGCCAGAGCTCATAAGAAAATCAACACCCACCCATTTTTGCAAAAATTTATTAGGGTTGAGCGGTTGAAGTAATTATCCTGCTAACAACCATGATTTCATGTATTTTTCTTAAATGCTCATTGATGCTTTAAAGTGTGGCCCCCATTGAGTTTCAGAGCTTGGTGGCTTGCACCAAGAAAGGGAAGCTGCCTATGGATTTCTTACTGTAAGGCAGTATGACTGATTTGTGGTACTAGTGTGGAGTGCAGTGTTGTATTTTGTTTTTATTGTTTACATTTAATTGTTAGGTATTATGGTCCTTCCCTTTAGGAGGCCCTGTGGATTATATTAAATGCTTTGAACAGCTACAGATAACCAGTGAGGTGTTTGCAGAGTTTAAGGCAGAGTCTATCTGCAGCTTTTTGGATTGACTGCATTTTGCATTTGATAAGCAAAGGGCATCAAGGTATGGACTATTGGCATAGTCAAGCTTGGAGTTCACAAGAGTGAGTATAGCTTATAGTTTTTGTTGGTATCCAAGGTATTTGAACATGAGTTGCAGAGTTTTCATTGTGAATAATGTACGCCTCTTGACCTCATTGGCATGCGGTATTAGGGACAGATTTGATTCTAGGGTTACTCCTAGGATCCTCACTTCTCTTGCACCAGGTGTTCCTTGAGCTATATGAACTTGACCAATCTTAAATGAAAACACAAAGCATAAGACTGTTGCAGTGATTCTAAATATTCAACAAGGAAACTTAACAAACTTCAATTCTATTCTCTGGGCAAAAAGGCTTTGCGTTTTGTTCATCTCTGCTGAAACATTAATGCTCAAGGGAGATAAGGAAAGGGAATAAATATTCCAAAAGTACACCACTTAGGTGGCATATTCCACCCATATTGCTTTTATTATAGGTCCGGCATTGATCCATGCCTTGAGAACTGTTATAAATTATAAAAATGGATCACATCCTACCTTACCAACCAACAGCAACTTTTCAAAAAGGATCTAGCAATCCTGGTCTCTCCCGGTCACCTGTGGAGCCCCCCTGGGCTCTATTCTGCCACCCATCATTTTTAACCTTTACATGGACCCCGTGGGAGCTATCTTTGCAAACAGTAACATCAAGATACCTCAGTTTACAGATGACAGCCAACTATGTCTCAAAATCTTCTCAGCCAATGACAGACAGGGACTCAAAGCCAGTCTCAAAACCCATACAAACCTGTAAGTAAGTAAAATCTTTATTGTATGATTACCTAAAATCGTTTACAAAAGACAATGCAAATGACGTCTTAAAACAGGCATCGAATGTGAAACTAAATGGTTAAAAGCCATACAATGTTTGTTTAAGTTAACAAAAATATATATATAAAATGTCAGCATCAGGAAGTGCTACGGCCAGTGATATGGGAGCAGCAAATTACTTAAAGAGTTATTTTGTGTGGCCTACACAAAATGAGTCTTCAGTGGGCAAAACCAGAAACCATGGAGTGCGTGGGCATGCAGTGTTGTGCCATGCGCACTTGCATAACATTATGTTGTGCGTGAGCATGCATCGGCAGATTACAGTGAATTACTCCAGGGCTACTTTGTGGCCCTTTATATTTTGCATCCAAGCCAATCGCATGTGCATTTCAGGCGAACGCATGCATAAAAACCAAATAAACCTGGAGCATCCAAATGCGATAGAATGTGTGCATTGGGCCATATATTGCCGCGATCTAGGGTGCCGAATTGGAGTGAAAATTTGTGAAGAAAAGGAGTCTGGTCCTGGGACTAAGGGGTAGCTGGACCAATTTATAGTGAACAAGAAAGAATTGCTGACCCCCACTTTAATGTCTTGTCTCCAGTTTTAAGAACGCACAAACAAAGAAATTATCTTCTGTTTGTAGGGGTATTTTATTTAAACCCTTTTGGAATTTATCAAATTTTTTATATATATTTTCATGAGTGAGAAAAACACTTACATACAACGTTTATACATATATACAAAACTACTACACAGAAAACATATATACAAATATAGACAAATTATGTACAAAATTCTTGTTCGCTTCCTCTCAGTGCCTGCCGGCAGGCACTAAAAGAAAGCGAACAAGAATTTATTGTTTATCACTTTGACTTTGTTTTCAAAGTTGGTATTGATCTTTCTCAAAGTAACTTTGTTGCCTTTTTTGTTGCTATTTCACTTTGTGGCAATTGTAGTGGAGAAATATTTCGCAAAGATTTATTATTTGTGGATAAAAAATCGCTACATTTGAAAAGAAGATTGTACATAATTTGTCTATATTTGTATATATGTTTTCTGTGTAGTAGTTTTGTATATATGTATAAACGTTGTATATAAGTGTTTTTCTCACTCATGAAAATATATATAAAAAATTTGATAAATTCCAAAAGGGTTTAAATAAAATACCCCTACAAACAGAAGATAATTTCTTTGTTTGTGCGTTCTTAAAACTGGAGACAAGAAATTGAATTGGAGTGAAAAAGCATATAAGATGAGTTAAAAACAGAACTCCTCCCAGATCAATGAAGGTGAGGTGCTAAAGGCGGTGGTGAAGGTAAAGTGCATGAATCTATGTGGTGCATATTTGTGCAGAAGACCCCACCAAGAGATTGCGCCAGAAGTAAATAGGACGCTGGATGTAGGGTCAGACCCATGCAGAGCACCCTCGAGTAATGCAAGCTCCATGAATACCAGCATGCTCCTCGGGATCCTAGGGTGCGAGGTATGTATGTAGAATCACTCAGTGCCAAGCCAATTCATATGAAGTGCCCCCTGAAAGTGTTTATGCGGCAATAAACGACCAGTGGCTTGTGTACACAAACATGTATGTCAATAAACTACCGGATGCTAAACTCAATGAAAACTAGTTTTCTTCTGTTTACTAAGAGCACCAAACATCCTATGATCCATTCTCCAACTTAAAATCAATAGGCTTCATTTCCACACTGATAGAACAGGCCAAGTCCCTTCGATTCACCCTTGACTCCAACCTCTCACTCACAGAACACTTTGCCAAGAAGACCAAAAGAGCCGGGTACCAAAGTGGAACTTTTTTCCACCCGAGAAGCCTTCCATTTTGAGGTATATAGAGGCAGTGCTCTGGTCAACAGCATCTCAAAGACCACCCTCACTCCATGTAAGACATTATTCAAGCAGCACTATGAGGCAACAAGAAGGAGCTAAAGGTTTCCAACAACATCATACTTGCACAAAAATATCTATAATGACTTTCCCCGCAAGCACAGACCATCTTCAAGATCAGCTACATCACTTACAATGCCATTTACAAAAACACACTGCCTCCCTAGCTAAAAAACCAACAATATCATTCTGGGTGTCAGTTCCAAAAGAGGAGCTCCAACATGGCCAGACCAGAGACTAAACACTGCAGTAAAGAGAAAACAAGAAAACAAGCCTCCCCAGCCTATGCCCCAGGATATGGAAAGTACAATAGAAAGAAATGAATGTAAACATCATATAATAGGGAACACTATAATGGAAACACCATTATATCAAAAAATATAGTGTTAGGGTTAGTAGCTAGGCTATTGGAATTGGGTTAGATTAGGGCCATTTCCCCCCAAAAAGATGAAATATTTAAAACAAAATAAGGGAGAGTGGTTGGACCTCTCTCTACAAAACAGTTTTAATATATTATGTTATACATGCACATATTGTGTATTTATTATACTTATGTTACTGGGTTTGGTGTTTGATCACAAAAATTGTGAAATATGGGCAATATTTCACATGGTTCACATGGCCCCTTGTGAAATATGGGTTTCATCATCATAATACCAACCCCCAAGATAAGTTACAGAGCTTTACTATTGCCATGGCCCACAACAATTATTCAGCAAGGATACCTATCTAGATTATGTGGCAAGGTATCTAAATTGTGCAGCAAAAAAGCCAAATGATGTGCCACATTTTCTGGCAGTATTCTATTCATCCATGTGAGACAAACAATATTTTTGTGAAATTGGAAAATTATGAAGACATTGTCATAAATCCATAATTATGTGGTACAGGTTGCAGCCAAAGCATCACATCAGCCACTGTCCCTCATATTTGTACATTATTTTATCAACATTGTTTTCATGAGATGGAAACCTAAACATTTTAATACCAGTCAGTGCCCGTTCTTAGCTGTAAAAAATGCATAAAAATGCAAAACATGTAAGCCTGTCTTGGAACAGTGACAGGTGCAATAACAAATTGTTGATTACATTTGTCCTTTAACAGACTGTTTCCATAAATATTTGTAATCAAACAATTCTCATTTTTAACTTCAGCCTTTGCCCAATAGGCCATGATAACATACTTAGAAGCCAATAGGACCCTGGTAGTCGAGGTTCAGATCTGATTACAGCGCTTTCCAATAATTTCCAATTAAATTTATTTTTCTCTCATGGTAAGCTGAGGTCTGAGCCTGAAGCAATTATCCTGCTCTCTTGATTTTGTTTTCAATCCCACATTAAATTGCCTACGACCACCACACTAAGATAACAGTAGGTGTTTATAGACTATCATTAAGATGAGTCCAAATTCCATTTACAATTTTTGTGATGCTGGCCTCAGGCAGAGTTTTACTTTTCGTGAAATTAATTGTATTGTTATATTCATGAGCGTAAACTTATTTAAGGATTTTTGTTATAACACCGTTGAGTTGTTCAGCAGGAGTGTGTTGTGAAATCATTCAAACTAGGTGGACCTATTACATTTAATAAATTAGTTGAGAGAATAAAGTAACCGTTACCTAGAACCATTATGAACATTAGTTACTTAGGGCATGATTTAGACATTGGGGAAAGGGTACTCCATCGCCGCGACAACAGAGTAACCTTTCTGCCAACCTGAAGGTCCACCGACCTCATTTAGAGTCAGACAGACTTTCAATGTGTAGATGATGGAGACTACTTCATGTCCATCACCTAAACGCATCTCCGATGGCCCAACGGAGTAACGGTCGTAGGAGGTTTGGCCAAGTGTCTGCCCTCACGCTTTAGAGTGGGCGGACCTAGGCAGTTTCACTACCCGTCAGTCACTGCCATGAAAAACATGGCGGTAAGAGGCAGTGGAAACTTTTAAATGAGAATGCTCTCATGGTGAGAGGATAATTTTTTTGTTTCATTTTTAAAAAGAAAACTCTGCTTTGGGATTTTTTTGTTGAAAATAAATAAAAGTTTATAAGTTTGACAGAAGGCTCCGTCATGTTGATGGGGTTGTCCATCAAACTCCCATTGCCTTCCTAGGAACCGCTGTGACAAAGGTTCCTGGAAATGCAAGCGATGTCCACACGGGAGCGGACAGCTCTACATAAAGTGGGCGGAGTACCCTCGCCTTGGTGGTAGTTAGGTACTCTGTGATGGAAGTGATAAATACTCCATCTGTCAATAATTAAATCAACCCAAAGTTGAACCATCCACGCTACTCCTAATCTAGGTTGATGCTTCAGACCCAGAT
Organism: Lissotriton vulgaris; assembly: GCF_964263255.1. Classification (NCBI taxonomy): domain Eukaryota; kingdom Metazoa; phylum Chordata; class Amphibia; order Caudata; family Salamandridae; genus Lissotriton; species Lissotriton vulgaris. The sequence continues at coordinate 430,597 of NW_028254874.1, read as the reverse complement.
TAGAAATGCTCCGGAGGATTTGGTGATATTTATTGCACCAAATGAAGTTGGGTTCTGAAGTCCTCATGTGTGATAATTAGCACCGAAACTATTTGTCCCCTAAAAATAACATGCAGATTTTAGTTTTTTAATAACACAATAATCCATTCAGTCAGAATTTACTGAGCCTTTTTTTTTATCGAAAAATGTCAGCAGTTTTGACTTGCCAAAATTTAAAGGGCGAAATCAGGAGATAGTGAACCTTATTCCACCACTAGTAATTGGGACCCCTGCAGCGCAAGGGGTACAATTAAAAGAGGTGCTTTTAATCAAGAACTTAGAGCGCATCCCATAATAACTCGACGAAGACCTCAGTCAGCCCCCCTCACCCAACTATCCAGTTTCTTTCACAATATTATTCAGTCCGTTGTACCAAAATCTGCTTCTAGATCAACAAAACATAAACGTAACTCCTTTCCCTTCTCTTGTTTCCTTTTGAGTGACTGGCTAGATAGTCTAAATTTGCACCCTGATTAATAGTGGAATTACCTTCTCTACATGTGGACTGGACTGCCGGAACTGGAGTTTTTTATTTTGCTCATTAGACCCATGTAAAACGCTCTGATACCCTTGGGTTCAGCCAGCGCTATATAAAACCTTTTTAAATAAATACATACAAATAAAATGCCAGTGGAGCTGGTATGATTTTGGTCAATCCTTTGCTAACCTAATCCGTTTTGGAAATCACCAGTACAACACAGGGCTGCCACGTTTTCCTTTTTTCTGAATTCGGGTGATAATAGACCAGCTCCATTCCTAAAGTGTGAATAGTCCTTTTCAGCGTTTATTATATACCGCAGTCCTAATCTTCCTCCCGCGCCCCATGTTGAGCTTTAGCAAAGAAGCCTCAATGGTCATGGTTCCATTAGGATGGAGCCAACATGTGCTTCAGACACAGGATTGACTTTTGGTCTAAAGTGCTGAACTAATTTGCCATGAATCTTCTGAAATAGGGGGCAGTATCACACACAGTAAGCCCTGGAGGGGATAGTTTAAGGCACAATCTAAGCCACAGTTTTGGGATGAGTGTTGTCTTAAATAGTTGAAGTGCTGGAGCTGTGCTATTTTAAGACCTTAGACAGTTGTAAATTGATGTTTGTCCCTGGAACTAAAGAAATGCTGCTTTTGAATGGAAGTGTAGCAGGATTTATTTACATATCTAACAAAACAGGAAATACCACAAAGCAACAAGCAACAAAAAAAACAGCACAGCAGCATCACATTGCAAAAATGCAACACAAAAGCGTAGCATCACAAAGTCAACAGAACACATGAACACTTCAGCAAAGTGCCACAAATCACATTTGTACACATATTCATATCACACATTGCCACCTCCTGTAGTCTGATAAAAGGTGCTTGCACTAAACACTGCCTTAACTTACCATCAAAGGCATGAAATATTGCCAGTCAAAATTGCTTCCTGATCCAGCCCAAATGGTTTTGTAAATATCTATCCACATTACCCCACCTTAGGAATCAAAGTCAAAACCCACCAGATGCTTCTGTTCAATAGTTTCCTGCATCACATTAGTCACATAATATGTTCTCCATATTTCACCCTTAATTTATTTTAACTTTTGAAAAAGAGTACTTCCAGTCGACCTAAAACTATTTCACCTTAATTAGCTGCCATTTTTATACACACAGGGGCACATATACTAACCTTTCATGCAACACAGGGCAGCAAACAAAGTTGCGTTATGCAAAAGAGAGAGAGAAGAAATGCTCCATATTTACAAAGATAAATTGTAAATAATAGATTAATAATATTAGTAATAGATCATGTTGGCACATTGTGTGCTGCCTAGTGACAACGCAGCCCCCCTTGCACTACAGTGCAAGGGTACCTGTGTTACATGCAGGATTGCTTTTGTGCAAGAGAGCACACCTTCCTGCACAACAGAAGCCTTAGAGATGGCTGACGGAACAGACTCCTTTATAGACCAGCGACATGCTCCGAGAGATGGGCCGACTGCGGGGTTTCTCGAAATGGAAGCTAATAGACATTGTACGCTTGGTGGACGTAAGGCAGAGACAGGCAGTGTTGTCGTTCTCAAAGTTACAGACAGAATTTCAGTTGGCACCCATGGAGTACTATACATATCTGCAATTGAAACACGCATTGAGTCGTCATCTTAAAGATGGGTATCAGATCCCTGAATACAGTCCATTACAGGACAGATTAATGTTGGACCCAATTCCGGAGAAGGCGCTGTCCTACACATACAAAGAAATCATAAACAACTCACCAGATCTACTAGTCAAGGTAGGAGAGGAGTGGGAATCTGATGTGGGCCTATTAGAGGACTCTGACTGGGGGGAAGCAGTGCAAAGTCCAGGGGCGGTGGAAATTAGGCTATTATTCAGACTAGTCTACTTGCGGATATTGCATAGGTCCTACTCAACCAGCACACTTATGTTTAGATTAGGGCGTATTTCAACTGGGGAGTGCCAGAGGGGGTGTACTCAGAATGGAACATTCTTTTGTATCATGTGGGATTGTCCGGTTTTACAGACATATTGGACAAAGGCGGTCCGCATAATGCCAGAAGGGTGGAACAGCAAATCCCTTTGAATGCCAGATGGCATTTATTGTGTGGCTGGAGAACTGACTTGGCTCACATATCAAAAAATCTGGTTACAGGTGGCTGCTATGGTTGCTAAAAGGAACGTTGCCGGGGCATGGGGGGCAATCCAACCGCCTAAGGTCTCTCAGTGGAAAAGAGATATGGACTGGTGCTGTGCGGCGGAAAAGACAATTTATGAAAGCAGGGGATGTCCCAGGAAATGGGAAAAGTTTGGCAGCGATGGGAAGATTACAAGGGGATTGGGGGGCATTGATCAGTTAGGGGGGTGGGCTCTGTGATTGGGAGATTCTGACTATTAATATATACGAACGGGTCTTGACTAACAGAACATGTACGCTAATGAAACTACATGCAATCCATTGTAAGCATATGACCATGTATGTTAAAGCTGACTATTGTTTAATAAAAAGAAGTTAAAAAAAAAAACAATCCTTAGAGGCATTTTCAACTTTCTATGTGTGTTGAGGATATAAGGAGGAGGAATAATTATATCGCTCCTCCTTAAGTCTTCATATATCTGGGAATGAACCAAACTCCATGGGTGGACGCATGAGAACGCCCATCTTCCACCCATAGAATGCCTGCCAAGTTGAAATGTAATGTAACGCAGTACAAGCAGCTGCCTTGTGTGACATTTCTTTACAAAGCTGTGCAGGGTGGCACAAATCGCCCCTTGTGTGGCTTTATAAATATTACTGAAGCTTCTGCATCATCCTTGCGTCACCTTGCGCGTTGCAATGACTCCATGATTGACCAAAAGGTCAGAGTAAATGGTAGGTGGGATCCCAGGGGGGGGTTGGGAAAGTTCAGTGCTGTCTCAGAGATGCTTGTTAGACCCAATCTCCAATTCCCAATGGTGGCTTGGCCAAGAACCTCTCATCAGCAACTCTGAAGCTCTTGACCCTCTAGGCGCAGGGGAGCTAAGAATAACATATTGATCTGCTCATCGTATCACGCCATGCCTCATCTGACAGGTTCCGGGTGGTGATAGCGAGGGAGGAGGCTCTATAGGAACACCTGTCAGTATCTACCTGTCAACTCTGAGTTTAATTGACTCCACACTGGAAGCTTCTGCTCGAACCATGCTGCCCTTTGGCACTGTGGATCAGATCCCTGCTTCTCTCAATGCTGGTAGATCTGAGCCAGGACCATCTGAAGTCCTCTTACTTACAGAGCTGTGACGTTGGTGGAGACCGGAGGGACGGCGCGCAGCTCCTGGCCCGTGCAGTTGATAGAACGCTTCCAACACTCACACCTCTCGGGGACGGCTTCCAGCACTAGGAGAAAAGGAGACATGTAATGTATGCCTCTTTCCATAGAGCAAAGACACAAGGCATTCAGATCCGCTCTCCCAACACATCTTAATGGCAGTAAATTACACACTCACCCAAAGGGGCATACAGTTTTAAAAAATAAGAATCAAATGTGTTATTCCTTACTAATAACGTTTCAAATTCTACTAATTCCACATTCATAATGTGCTTAACAACAATTGTATTTTCTTTCTACTGTTTTACAAGCATTGCGTAGACCGCCCTCCCTTTTGTGATCTGCCTTGAATCGCTGAAACAGGAAGTGACGTCAGGGGTTAAGTGGCAGTGTACTCTGTAATTCTGTTACAGAAACAAATGTTCACAGTTAACAGATGGATGTTCAGTTTCTTTTCATCCACGCCTTTCTCGCGTCCAATTTTCTTCTCTTATCCGCAGACAACAGTACCTGCAGCTCTGTCAATTCACCCAAATGCCAAGGGTAGCGGAAGTGACTTCAGTTGCCCTTTAACCTTCACTTTCACTCACACATACACATGCTTACACATACACACGTATTCACAGATACACTCACACTCTGCCTACACATACACACCCTCTCTCTTGCATAAACACACTCAAACCTGCAAGCATGCACACAACATACATACATTTAAAAGCATTTTTTTTACTTACTTCATCTGCCAAGGAAAGTCATAGTCCAGCGAATAATGTAATAGTATTCACTATTAATATAAAATTGGACAAAAATGAGGAGAGTGAAGCCACACCGGCGCCAATCCGGACAAGCTGCTTCTGTTCCTGGCACTCATTTTGCCACTTGCTGAAGCTAGGGGTCGTAAAGGCAGTGCCAGGGGTCACAAGGGGCATGCCAGGGGTTGCAGCAGTGACACCTGGCAACCCCTAAATGACATCCATGACCCCTACCCAGGGGCGGCAGGCATGGCTCATGGGTGGGGGGCTGGGTCGGGTGCACAGGAGGGTCACTGACAACTTAAAAAAACAAGCATTAGAAATGCAATCGGGCTCGGATTTATTTGAGTTTGAGCTAATGGGATTGTAGATGGTAATGTATTTTTGCTAAGTGTTATGGAGTGTGTTAATGTGGTGCTGGTGGTAGTGGTAGTACTGGTGGTGGTGGTACTAGTAGTACTGGCGGTGGTGGTAGTACTGTTGGTGGTGGTAGTGGTAGTACTGGTGGGTGTAGTAGTGGTAGTACTGGTGGCTGTAGTAGTGGTAGTACTGGTGGTGGTAGTACTGGTAGTACTGATGGTGGTAGTACTGGTGATGGTGGTGGTACTGGTAGTGGTAGTACTGGTGGTGGTGGTACTGGTAGTGGTAGTACTGGTGGTGGTGGTACTGGTAGTACTGGTGGTGGTACTGGTAGTGGTAGTAGTGGTAGTACTGGAGGTGGTGGTACTGGTAATGGTAGTACTGTTGGTGCTAGTACTGGTGGTGGTAGTACTGGTAGTGGTGGTACTTGTGGTGGTGGTACAGGTAGCGGGAGTACTGGTGGTGGTGGTACTGGTAGCAGTAGCATTGGTGGTGGTGTTACTGCTGCCCGTAATACTGTTAGTGGTAGTACTGGTGGTGGTAGTGGTACTGGTGGTGGTAGTACTGGTGGTGGTAGTGGTACTGGTTGTGGTAGTACTGCTACTGGTAGTACTGGTGGTGGTGGTAGTACTGTTGGTGGTGGTACTGGAAGTACTGGTGGCTGTAGTACTGGTAGTACTGGTGGCTGTAGTAGTGGTAGTACTGGTGGTGGTAGTACTGGTAGTACTGATGGTGGTAGTACTGGTAGTACTGGCCACTCTGCACTCACTGCCACTCTGCACTCACCGCCACTCTGCACTCACCGCCACTCTGCACTCACCGCCACTCTGCACTCACCGCCACTCTGCACTCACCGCCACTCTGCACTCACCGCCACTCTGCACTCACCGCCACTCTGCAGTCACCGCCACTCTGCACTCACCGCCACTCTGCACTCACCGCCACTCTGCAGTCACCGCCATTCTGCACTCACCGTCACTCTGCACTCACCGTCACTCTGCACTCACCGCCACTCTGCACTCACCGCCACTCTGCACTCACCGCCACTCTGCACTCACCGCCGCCCGCCACTCTGCACTCACCGCCACTCTGCAGTCACCGCCACTCTGCACTCACCGCCACTCTGCACTCACCGCCACTCTGCACTCACCGCCACTCTGCACTCACCGCCACTCTGCAGTCACCGCCACTCTGCAGTCACCGCCACTCTGCACTCACCGCCACTCTGCACTCACCGCCACTCTGCACTCACCGCCACTCTGCACTCACCGCCACTCTGCACTCACTACTTTACTCACTACTCTACTCCTGTGTCAGTTTTCTGATGTTAGTGTGAGCCTCCCTTCTATGTCAGTGTACCAGCCTTAGAGCCCCATGTGATGTGATTGTCTCCTTATAAACTGCTTATTACATACTAAGTAAGCTTAGAAGAAGTAACAATATGGATGACCACTGGGGGTTGGGGAGAAGGGGTAAAGGATAAAGATGGAGAGTTCTGGTGATCTAAAAAATGGACCAGGGGTGATGAATATTTTAGGTAAGAAACTTGAAAAAAAGTGGAAAGTAAAGGGCAAATTTACTAAATGTTAGCGCAACTGATCCCAGCAATCAATGTTTCTGTGTGCGTGGTTCAATTGAGAGAGAAATATTGGCGAGCTATATTTACTAAAAAAGGCCTGTCCCTGCATTCTCCCACTGCACTGCTCCATGATGCACCAGCAGGCACCATTGTGCAAAGGTGTGTGTGTGTGTGTGTGTGTACGTGTGTGCGTGTGCGTGTGTGTGTGTGATGGTGTGAAAACTAGATCTGATGCATGTGATTCTCTACATTGCTGGCCGGCTGTTCATGCGCGCACAGAGCTGAAGGGAAAAAAAACACAGCAGTGCACACGCTCCCAGCACCATCTGCCTTCAATTACCGGCACCTTGGACAGCTGGTAATTGAGGATTTATGTATTCTTCTGCGCGTGTTTCTTAAAAAGTACTGTGACTGCCCTTGAAGCTACAGGAAACTTCTTTCAATTATCTCCGCCGTGAACGCGGCACTACTGGTAGTACTGGCCACTCTGCACTCACCGCCACTCTGCACTCACCGCCACTCTGCACTCACCGCCACTCTGCACTCACCGCCACTCTGCACTCACCGCCACTCTGCACTCACCGCCGCCCGCCACTCTGCACTCACCGCCACTCTGCACTCACCGCCACTCTGCACTCACCGCCACTCTGCACTCACCGCCACTCTGCACTCACCGCCACTCTGCAGTCACCGCCACTCTGCAGTCACCGCCACTCTGCACTCACCGCCACTCTGCAGTCACCGCCACTCTGCAGTCACCGCCACTCTGCAGTCACCGCCACTCTGCACTCACCGCCACTCTGCACTCACCGCCACTCTGCAGTCACCGCCACTCTGCAGTCACCGCCACTCTGCACTCACCGCCACTCTGCACTCACCGCCACTCTGCACTCACTACTTTACTCACTACTCTACTCCTGTGTCAGTTTTCTGATGTTAGTGTGAGCCTCCCTTCTATGTCAGTGTATTAGCCTTAGAGCCCCATGGGATGTGATTGTCTCCTTATAAACTGCTTATTACATACTAAGTAAGCTTAGAAGAAGTAACAATATGGATGACCACTGGGGGTTGGGGAGAAGGGGTAAAGGATAAAGATGGAGAGTTCTGGTGATCTAAAAAATGGACCAGGGGTGATGAATATTTTAGGTAAGAAACTTGAAAAAAAGTGGAAAGTAAAGGGCAAATTTACTAAATGTTAGCGCAACTGATCCCAGCAATCAATGTTTCTGTGTGCGTGGTTCAATTGAGAGAGAAATATTGGCGAGCTATATTTACTAAAAAAGGCCTGTTCCTGCATTCTCCCACTGCACTGCTCCATGATGCACCAGCAGGCACCATTGTGCAAAGGTGTGTGTGTGTGTGTGTGTGTGTGTGTGTGTGTGTACGTGTGTGCGTGTGCGTGTTTGTGTGTGATGGTGTGAAAACTAGATCTGATGCATGTGATTCTCTACATTGCTGGCCGGCTGTTCATGCGCGCACAGAGCTGAAGGGAAGAAAAACACAGCAGTGCACACGCTCCCAGCACCATCTGCCTTCAATTACCGGCACCTCGGACAGCTGGTAATTGAGGATTTATGTATTCTTCTGCGCGTGTTTCTTAAAAAGTACTGTGACTGCCCTTGAAGCTACAGGAAACTTCTTTCAATTATCTCCGCCGTGAACGCGGCACTCTGACAGCTCCTGCAATGGTGAACGCGCTCCCACCATCTGCATTGCATTACACGGGCACTCTGACAGCTCCTAATTAAGATTAATAAGTCTTCCGTGCACGTAACCGCACACTTTATGCCATGAAACTGAAATAAATGACGGACGAAAAGTAAATATAGCCTCTCACGTCAAGGCTACTAAATAGACAGCACAGCGAAGACGAATCACTAGGCAGATGCCATAAAAAACGCGGCGCGCACTAAGGAATGTGCCAGCCTGGACCCCTTTCAGAATTCTTTTTTTTTTCGAATATATAAGAGCTCGGAAGCTCCGCCCCACTTCGTGGTGACGTAGGCCCGAGCCCTAAAAACGTACCTTGCCGTCGCCTGTCCCGCGTCTTCTCTCCCGCTCGCCTGTGTTCAACTCCAGGTCTTAACAGGTAGCAGGCAGCCAGTGTCCCACCCCTAAGCCAATCACAACGCCTCAATCGAGCGTTGTGATTTGTCTGAAAGCTCGACACAGCGCTCAGCCAGGTGCTGGCACGGTGGGCATGTTTTGGGCAGCCCGAGAGAGCTGGGCATGTTTCAGGCAGCTCGAGAGGGCCACCCAAACAGTCATTGCGCACAGGAGTGTGCTACTACTCCTCCGCTGCAGTCCGCCCCGCCCCCTCATCCACTGCTACAGCAGGAGGACAAAATAAAATTATAATAACATTCAGTTATTATCATTTCATTTTTTCTTTCTCTGCTGCTCCTGGCAGTGGGCCAAGCTCCTCCACCTTGACAGAGGAGCCGCCACTGCCCCTCCCCGGCTCACACAATTTATGATGCTGCCCCTCCAGGCTTTACTGCAATATGCATATAGTGCCGATTTGTATATGACACCTGGCGACCTGTGACCCTAACTCGATAACTACTAAATCTAACCACTACTACTTAAAGTGCAACTGCTGATATTATTATTACTGCTATTACTACTACCTGACTAAATGCTACTACTAATAAAAGGGATAACACTACTACAAGGACTACCAGCAGTTCACCAATACCACTGCCAATCATACTAGTACTACTGCTAAAGCTTTTGCCAGTACCATTGATGTGCCTAGTAGTACTATGACAGCCTTTGACCCTACTACTAGTAGTAGTAATACTAGTTTAAATATGAATGCTAGATGTATTACTAGAACCTCTATTTCGACCAGTGCTACTGTCACTAGAGCGACACTAGTGCACGCTGCTAGTACCACTCCAGCTCTCACGATGACTCACTATACTAATATTATTTCAGGTGCTGCTAATACACTTAGCAAAACACCCACTACTGGCAATGCTGCTGCCTCTAGTAGTGCCACCTCAAGTACTAATGATGGACTTAACTACTATCACTGGCTCTACTATAAAACCTACTACTGCTAGAAATGCCAGTGGCATTACTAGTAGTTGTGGCCACACTAGAGGTAAGCACTGATCTCAATTATTTGTAGTACTCACAATAGTAGTGTTACTAGTAGTAAGACTAATGCGAGCAGTGCTGCAGGTTCAGCAGATGTGCACATCCACGAGGCGAAAAGCTATAATAGGAACTATATGAGTATCAAGCATTAGAACTGGAATACCAAGTAAATAGGCCCCGAGTATTGAGACAGCATCACTAGATATGGAAACCTGTGGGTGGGACAAGCATCTTGGCCCTGCAGACTTCCCTTCTACCTTCTCCTCTGAGGTCACTACAGTTTCAGGGGATGAGGACAGTTCACCAAACGACACCCTACGCGGGATAAATGTACACAGAAAAGTCTAAAATAAAGAGAGATGGAAATGGTTTACAATGGGTTATAAGAGGAAATTCACACATTGATGGGAAAAGCATACAGTCATCTACAAGATGGCGGATCATATGCATTGGGGACATGTTTAAGCAGGAAAATCAGGGTTCATAGGACGGGTCCTGCATAAGAGATGGAGTCTCGGGGTCACAGAGGAGACCCTTGAGGAGCGGGAAACCATCACATGCTACATAAGAAGACAGGGTACTGGTAGAACACATCTGAGTACCCGGATCTTAAAAGCACAGGGAGGTAAAAGAATTGCTCGCTTATAAAAAGTAGATCATTTAACACAAATTTCAATATAGCTCCCCGCGCCTAATTCACCCTATGAAAAAATGCTGTGAGAATGAAATCCACTTACAAAAATCATGTTTTTATTTACTTATGTTCTCGCACTGATGCCCCAAATTCGCGGCAGATCACGTCCCACCAAAACACTCCCACCAAATTCGTCATCTCTGAGGTGATAGGTGTTTGTGGGCTCCTCTTCAACGTCACCTGTATGACTTAATCCACTAATACGGCTGTCCTCGGTGATACCAACAAAGGATATTTCACTGGATTTCTTTTACCCATTTTTTTTAAACCTTGACTTCTCACCTCATGTACTGTCATGTTATTAGGCATGTGCAGGTCTCAGCTGTCTTATTACTTCATACGTGTACTGCATACCTCTTCCAATACACAGTGAAGGACATTAGTACATAATTCCTGATTTAAAGCTTTTAATTTTTTCCGGATTTCTCTTTAGTGGATTGTGCTCTGCGAATGAGCTGATGTAGTCGAGGTCAACCCAGGAGTCTTCATACTTTTTGATCTCTCCTCTGCTTCTAACACCATCAACCGATCAATTCACTGCCTTTCCTCATATACCATGAGTGGTCCTCTCCTCCCGGCATGGCGTTCCACAATCTTTGTCGAGAAGAACCGAAGCGATAAAAATGATCGATCTTCATTCATCACCTTAACCTCTACAGTGGGGCATTCCTCAGGGTTCTATAATATCCATTGTTACTAAACGTTTATTTATCTCCTTAGCTCCAACAGAAGTTTCAAGACAAAATATACTTTTAAGCAAATGATGCACAACAATCATTCATTCTACGTGATGAATCGAACTACCATGCCTTTGACCTTTCATTAGCTCCAGAAATGACACAGCGGTGGATGATCAAGAACATTTTGAGACTTAGGGTCCGATTTAGATCTCGGCGGACAGGTCACTACATCACAACAGTGACAGATATCCCGTCCACCAAAATATAAATCCCATTGTATCTTATGGGATATATATTTCGACGGATGGGTTATCCATCACTGTTGGGACGGAGTAACCCGTCCGCCAAGATCTAAATCAGGTCCTTAATCCTTAAAAAACAGATATTGTATTCTTCCATAGGCAGTTGCCATTAACCAGTTCAGGCAGTCCATAACGTTTGTACTAGTTTAAACTCCGAGCTATCTCTGGGAGTTCGAATCTCTACAGTAACAGAATCATGCTTTTTCTACCTGTAAAAATTGAAAAAACCTGACTTTTATTATTATTCTCACACAAAATTACCATTGCTAAATCATCCATCTAATCTAATTATAAAAAACGGCAGCTCTATCTAGCTGGTATTACTCAAGAAAAGCTTGGCTCGGAATCAGAGAATGCAACATACAGCTGTCAAGATTCTGTTCAATTTACAGGTGTTTGGCCAAATTTCAGAATATCTTAAACAACTACACTCTCTTCTGATTAATGAGAAGATCCAGTTCAGGTAGGCCTGTGTGCTCTAGAAAGTGCTCTATGGCAGAAGCCCAAAATTCCTCTCTTAGAAATTTTGTGAAATATGTTACTATCTCCATCTTAGATCATTGAGTAAGCTTTAATGGTCTGTAAAAAGACGTAAGCTTGCCGTATAAGGAGGAGGAGTCTTTCAGGTCCAAGGAATCATTTTGAGGAATTCCTTATCTCTTTAACAGCAGAAACAAATATTCTTAGGTTTACAAAACTCCTCAAAATATGGCTCTTCTTAAACTCTCTCCATAGATTTGTATTATTGCTGACAGTGTGCTAAACAAAACATAAATAAATACATTTCTGCCTGGAATTCCGGTTTACTTCTTACCAGGGAGTATTGTGTGCAGTGGTTATTGATGAGTCTCAAATACATTGTTTAACACACAGGATTAAGACATTGGGCACACTGGCCTCAAGGTTAGTAAGCACTGCTAGTGATGATAGTTTTTCTCTCTCCCTCTTTTTCACCACAAATTCCCTCTTGACCCATCAGTCTCAACCTACCTTAATGTCCTCCCACCCCTTACATCCCATCTTCACTGATTCCTTTTCCCTTTTTAAACGCATCAAACCAATATAATTAGAATCGACTGAATATATTCTCTTCATTCAATTGATTTCTTTCGAATTTATGTTTGGTGGCTCCTCCTATTTGCTGCTACAGTGTTCCTGTCCAGATGAAGGTTATTAAGAATTCAATTATTCCAATACATAGAGTATCAAAAAGAAGGAAAAAAGTCACTCAGTCTATAATTTACACTTCTTTCTACACTGTAATGTTCATTTGAGGAGTGGTTTTGGGCAGATAGTAGTAATATCTTTTTGTTTGGCTGTGGGTTTTCCTCACAGCACGCTTTTCTTTTGACCAATTATTTTCCTGTTTCTTGTCACCACTAAGTATCTGTTAATTTTGACTGTATAATTTTTGTGTTTTATATTGTAATCTATGACATATTGGTAAAAGTGATATCTTTACAAATTGAAACTAAATAGTTTTCTAGTGCATGTTATTTTTCTTTTCTCAGATTCCTCTTGGATGCTCCATACCTTTCATAGTCTAGTAGGCTTATATTTTTAACACATAATATAATAAATATACTAAATACAATTTACTAAATATGTATCCAGAGGAATCCCGTCCTCTTTTTGGTAGTTTAAAGTACGGTTCTCCTTCGAAGATAGAGTTATTCCTTTGTTGTTCATTACTTTTTAACCTTTTGTAGAGAAGAAACATACAGTGAAGTCATTACCCAAAGAGGCACAGAAGCGGATTGGTGTCACTACAACGCATGCTTTTACATCGCATGCCTTTACAACGCGGTTTTTACCACGCAGTCCATTACAACGCATAATGCTTTTAGGCGCTGGATAGTGAATTATTTAATTTACTATTCCAACTCCAGTCCCCGTGGATAGCAGGGAAGGTGTTGGATAGTAAATTAAATATATTCCCTATCCTAGAGCGCCCCCCAGCGCAATGCGTTGTAATGGTATGCGTTGTAATGGTTGCGATGTAATGGTAGCGCGTTGTAAAAAATGCGTTGTAAGTGATGTTCCCCCACAGAAGCATATAATGATATGTTATGTTGCATTAAGTTATCAGCTTTAACACAGTCCACTAAAATAATTTCTGTTGTACTTCTACTCTTTCAGAGTGTAGGCACAGATTCTCATTGACGCTGAAATAGCAGTGGGGCGATGCTCCTCAGCCTTAGCAGAGGAGCCGCCACTGAAATCTCATGATGTTTCCTTTCTCAGTCTCTATGACTTGCATTCTTGCTTCCATGCTTGAGGATAATTCTATTTTTTACAGTTTTTTGTGTGTTACAAAGAGGATGCCACTAGATTTCATTACTACTCCACTATCCACAGTCTGGGAAGAAAACAAGGTTTCAAGATGATACATTTCCATTACCAATGAGTCAAAGTTAACACTGTTGTAATTACCCTTCTTTGAACGAAAGGCCTGCACTGGAAAGTCTTTCCATGTTCATGGAAGAACAACACAATGGCTCTGCAGGTATTGATTAAATTGGAGTAACTTGTTAATTCTATGTCACTCTTTGATGCAGAATCACCAGTAAACATGCGCTTGCTAATTATGTTCTGCTGCATTTAGTACTATTTATTTGTGCAAACATGTATCCTCGATTCCATTTTGGACGCAAGGTTGCATTGTGCACTGGGAAAACAGTGCTAAAGCCAGGAGTAAGCAGGAGAAAAAATCTTACTACATTTGGCGAGCCCGAACGGCTGCTTGCAGTCGTTATTCGTCGTCTTCTGCCATTTAGCGTTATCTCTTAGCATAAAAATGCATCCTCGCTAAATGCTGGGGAGTACGTTAGGGAAAAATCCTACCCCAAGAGCCCATTTAGTGAGAGTAAGTGGCTGCTCGCTATTCTTGTTGCATTTGTCGCGATTTCGTAGCACAAAATGCATCCTCATGTCCATCTGAGATGCCCGGATACATTTTTTAGCTGAACACAGAATTTCTCTGCTTGCGCAATTCTGCATAACCTTGCTGAATTCTGAGGTAATTCCACGTGATTGCGCTACATGGAATTACTCCCACTCATAGTATTGATCTACGCAACTGCCTTGACTAACCCTCAGTGCCCGCCTCATTATTTTAAGAAAGCTGCTCCTTTGTCCTCATTACAAATGGCCAACCCTCAATGCATCAACCCATCTTAAATAATAGAGCCATTCTGGTCAGTATCACCCGAACAAGGGAAATACCGCACAGGATAACTTAGCTAAGTTATGGTTTGGAACTTTCAGCATTTGGTGAGCCACTATCCTGCAACTCCCAAGTTTTATTCTACTGTACTTTTCCACAAGCCTATCAGAACAAGTCAGGTTCTCCTTTCAAATAACTAATGATTCTATTCTATTTTGAATACATTGCCACTGGTCCTGTGATCTTGCTTTTGCTACCACAACTAGAGTGGGCTTTGGGCAGCACCTTACTCATAATTGCATGCCTTTCTTGGCTATCTGTGGTTCCGTAGTTCCGAATTGGGTTCGATAGTTCCGAAACCCGATTCATAAAGATTGTCGGAAATGGACGATCTTGGTGTCAGCAGACCGCAAATGATGAGTTTAACGTGTCTGAGTGTTTTCGTATGAATCGATATAGGAGAACACTCTGCATTTGAGGATTTAGTTTGAACCCTCGGGTTCCATTTTGTAAAATGGCAGCCATCTTGTATGGTTGCCCTAACATAGGCTCTATGATTGTGGCCGAGCGAGTCCCTGACACGTATGCCTTAGCTGACACTTGGTTGACCTGGCCGAACTGACTTTTCCCCTGGGGCGAATCCTGCTGAGCCAGTTCCTTGGTTAGCAGCTGCACTGATAAAGATCAAAGAGCAGGACGTGGTCCGACTTTATGGCCCACCGTTCCCACTCCTCTATCTCCTTTCCATCTGTTCCTGCCTTTCCTTTACAAAATGTTCATCGATCTGGGTTGAAGGTTTTATGATGGGTTTGTCCGGCCTGATCGAACAGGAAAATAACATATGTGCGACCATTTGTGGTGGGCTGGACAACGGAAAGTGGGATTAACTTTGACTGTCGTGATTCGCTACTTTTTGAAATGCTACTTGCTCATTGGTTAGTTTTGTATGCACTGAATGTAAATTGTGATGTTGCCAGAAGAGTAATTTTCGGCATAAAAGACCGAGTTTTGTTCACTGAGATGGTGCAGTCTCTTTCGAACTACCCGTGTGTACTTTGTAGACCTCTGTCCCTGGTTGCAACCATTAAACTTTGGTCTTTGACGTCATCGAGAAGTATCCCGTGTCTCTGTTTGCCAAGACAGGGGAATCCGGGGTCTTTGGGTGTTGCCCTGACACTGCTGGGTTTTCGTATTAGTATTGGTTCCGAGAAAACCCAGTACCTCATATCTCCCTTCCCTGATCCTAGTTCGATGGCTTTAGTGAGTGTAGCCTCCCACTATTTTGCTGGACTGTTAAGCATGTAACAAAAAAAAAACACTGATCCCTCGTAAAAATACTTTAGATGTAAAGAACCAAGTGTCAGATACAATGTATTCAAAGACGTTTATGAAAAACTTACAGCTGCAGTGAATTTTGGTGCAAAATAAACATGCCTGGTGCTCTTTAGAGGTGATGCACACAAGAGATAAATTGTGATAAAAAAAATCAACAAGTGTATCAAAAAACACAAGAGCAGCATGGCCCTTTACAGCAAATTCTCAGCAATCATATAGGGTCAATGTTTATAAAGTCGTTGACGTTCGATCCCAATAAAAATAGAGGGATCATCATCAGGATTCAAGAGGATAAAGTGAGTCAGAGAGAGAGATTATATTAGGTAATGCAGTTGCTAAAAGAGGCGTCCCTGGTGACAAGCCTCAGGAACAGGATGGCCTGAGCTGGGAATATGCTGGCTACCCAAATGGGGCTCCAATCAACCCACAGAGGGAAGGACTCGTGTGGTCTGGGTCCCAAGACTGAGTGACAGATTCATTCGCTGGGCTCGAATCAGCTCAAAAATTGAGGTTCATTAGTTGCACTAACTGGCAGGGCCGGCCCTAGGGCATTGCGGCCGGTGCAACCGCACCGGGTGCTGACCTTGCATGGGACGCCTGTTTGCTAGTTTATATTGTGCCTAAAAGCACCTGCTGCCGCGTTCCTGGCCTCCAGCAATTTTCAGGCAACAATTAATATGTCAAGAAAACTCGGGTGATTAATGTTCTTAAGGCGAAATCGGAGATTTGTCTAGTAGAACGTTTAACTCCTGAAAGTTTTGATTCATGGTAAGGTACAGCAGAGGGTTAACACGGCAGTCGCAAAGAAGATGTACCATGCAGATCACAAAATGAATGCCACGTAAACAGGTCAGTGAGTTACTGCTTTTGTCAGTGACTTTCTTTTGTTAGTTGCAGTTTACAGTGAGCTATTAGGTGTCAAAGAACTGTGCAGACTTCAAAGTATAGATTAGAGCGTTTGGATTTTTTCCTTAGACTTTCATTATTCTAAAGTTGCAAAAATAATTCACTTGGATACAAATCAGTTCTTGTTATTGAAGAGAGGCCCAATCCTTTGTGGTACCTTTCAAATTCAGAGTTTGTGCTTCTCCAGACCAAGTACTGTTCAACTATACTTCCTACCTGTATGGATAATATGTGAATCCACCCCTTGTTGTCCTCTGTCTTATGTACATTTCCTATACACTGATTTATGCACCTATGATTGATAGTCTTTGTGTAATGTGTGTGTTATGTAAAGTGCTCTGACACCCTTCACGTTTATGAGTGACGCTATAAAAAATATTCCTCTGAGAGAGAGTGGTTATGGAGACTGTTAAAGGGTGGTTGGGAGGGAATCCGTGGTGGAGTTGGTCAATGGGGGGCGCCCAAAAACATTGTCGCTCTGGGCGCCACCAGTGCTAAAGCCGGCCCTGCTACCTGGCAGCATAGAGTCCTTTCAGGAGAATGAGTGCTCAAAGTGCCTGCTAGGCCACTGTTAAGCATGCTTGTTTCCAGTTATTCAGGTTGGCGCAAAGGACTTCAAGGAGCGCAGGAAGACTCTGTTCCCTGCATGCGTGCACTTACCACTGCTGTCAGTCATCCTTTACAGTCTTTCCAAATTTCTATTGCAGGTTCTGTGGGTATTAATCATGTTTCTACATGTCTATGATCGCCTTGATCTGTTTTCCGCCACCTCGATTATATGTATGTAAGATTATAGTCTATTCTAACGCGGATTCCACAGGCTGATGGAGAGTGGGTTACTTCTTTTAGGGCCAGATGTACAACGGAAAATTGCATGCGCAAACGGGTTTGCGCCCTGTTTGCGCATGCAATTTTCCTCTGGGCCATGTATTAACACTATTTTGCGAGTCACAAATAATTTGTGACTTGCAAAATAGTGTTTTGCGACTCGCTATTAGGAAGGGGCGTTCTCTTCCTAATAGCGACTCACAAGCCATGTAGGAATGTTTTGCGACCGTAATTGCGGTCACAAAACACAATTTACCTCTTCAAGATGGTGGTAATGCAATCGTAAACCGGAAGGGGTCCCCAGGGGACCCCTTCCCCTATGCAAAGCGGGGAAAATACTTTTTAGGGGCAGGCAGTGGTCCCAGGGACCACTACCTGCCCTTAAAAAATGGAAAAAAAAATTAAATTTTTTTTTTTTTTAATATATCTCGTTTTCCTTTAAGGAAAACGGGCTGCATTTTTTTTTTAAACTGCTTTATTTAAAAGCAGTTCCAGACATGGAGGTCTGCTGAGCCCAGCAGGCCACCATCCCTCGGAGGGCCGGCCATTTTCAAAGGAGTCTCAAATTGCGGGTGCCTCATTATTATTCACGAGGCTCGCATTTTGCGACCCCATTGGGAATCGCAATCAGTGTCTTAGACACTATTGTACTTTTGAAATTGCGACTCGCAAATTTCTACTTGCAATCAAGCGCAATTTGCGAGTCACAATTTCAAATGGTCGTACATCTGGCCCTTTGTGTGCTATTTTAATTTGCATACATTTTCTTTAGCAAGATTTTTTCCATTTTAGATGTTTCAGCCTTGCTTTTTTACTCACAGAATTTTCAAAAACGGTGAAATGCAGAATACCTATTGCCATGGACATCGAGTCATTAAAATGCCAGGATAGCGAAACTGACATCACACATACTTTACCCGCAGTAAATCCTATAAGAAGTGCACAGTTAATATAATTACAAAACAATTACTAACACAGGGGCATAATATCAAGGACAGGCGATACATTATCGCCGCTTTCATCGGCAGGAAACCACCGATAAAGCGGCGATGAAGGGCCTGATAATATGCTCTATGAATTCCAATCGAAGCCCATGTTAGATGTGTTCACATTTTTTTCAAACTGATAATACTTCTTCTATTTACAATAAAGAAAAATGATAAGTTGTTTAACCATACTTATTTTAATTTTATTTTTGTCTTTATTCAGAATTCTTTACATTATTCCAATGTATTTATACAACTTAACACCAGCCCTGAAGCAGAAAATAAACAGCGCTTATCAGGAGACTGCTTACCTTCTGCGGTCGGGGCTGCTTTTGCCACCTCGGAGGCCAGGGTTTGTAAAGACAGTGCCAGGGGTCGCAAGGGACAAACGAGGGGTTGCAGCTGCAAACCCCTAAATGACATCCATACACATGTGGCCTGATTCAAATGAGATGTTTCTGACTCCAAAGGCTGAGTCCAAGGGTACCATTACAATCACCCAGGCCTCGGCCTTGGTTTCAAACCCTAGCTTCTTTGGAAGTGGACTACCGAACAAATTGGGGCGAGCCAGTGCACAGGCTGAGCCATGAATCTGGCAAGTATTCATGCAACAACATTTGCAAAGTCTCTGTAAAATGTAAAAAAATGTATTTCATTTAAATGCAAAAAAAGATTCACCATAGCATTTTACATTATAACACTGCTTTGAAGAGCATTTATTAAAGGGAATTGTGAATTTAGGGTGAACGTAGAAACTTTCACTGCCTCCTGACAACATTGCTAATAATGAATTAAGAGGCTGTCATGAGCTGTATGTGGCCTAGAACCTTATTGTACATAGAGCAACATTATAGTCAATTGAATGAAACACAAGCGAAAGATTTGACCAGGATCACACATTTTGGTCAAGTGGAGAAGCCTGGATTAATGTCAGGTTTTCTAGTTTCACATTGTACAATTCTGCCAATAGATGGGCATCTCTTTATTTCTCGTGTTTTAGGCCTACTCCAGGGCACCATTGCGGCAGTTGAATAAGTCTAGGATGTGCGGAGCTCTTACTAGTGAGCATAGTTGAATGTAAATTCTAATTAAGATGCATAATTAGTGGTATCTCTCATTGTTCCTACATCTCCATGCTAGTGTTGGTTTTCTATGCGAACTAGTTACATTTCCCTGTAAAGGCCAACATTTTCTTGAAAGGGCTAGTTGGAACGGAAAAGTATGTGCCCATTTATTGTGAGTTAAATTTATCATCATTTCCTTCTCATCCTTGGACACTGGGAGGCTTGCACATATGTGGATGTGGAGCTGATACCTCTTACTGTGAAATATATGGTCCAGTCTTTGTGAAGGTATTCTGGTAGTACGGATTTCAGGTTGAGCTGTCCTCTGCCTACGCTGGTGAATGTGAGGGGGTTTCTAGTTGTACCAACAATAAGAACATGAGAGATGTCTGCTTCTAATATGGAGGCGACAACCTTTTGGGAGCAATGTGCAATATATAAAAACATACATGCAGAGCCCCAAACGTCTTTTTAGGGTGCTGTTGGTGATTGCCGGGTTGATTTTGACAGTAACTTTTTCTTTCACCACCATGTCCTTGCTTTAAATTGATCCTATTTTTAAAAGCTCTTCTTTCATACCGTTGCCTGCCTTCAGGGGCGGCCTTAGGCATGTGCAAGCTGTGCACATGCACAGGGCCACCAAACCCCAGGGGCCATCATGCCAATATATATCCTTAATATAATAATCTTTTGAGGATGGATACATATTTGCGCTGCGGCCCCTGGCAGGGATTTGGCGGCCTCCGGCTCTGTTCCACTTCCAAACACCCTGACCCCCCCCCCTCCTGTGCTCCGGGGGGCTCCACCCCACCCTGACCCCCCTCTTCACTGGCCTCCGCGCTCCACCCCGTCCCGACCCCCTCTTCCGGGGCCCCCTACCTACGCTCCCTGCCCAGGGCCGCCATGAGCCTAGAGCCGCCCCTGCTGCCTTCATCCCTGTTTCCATATCTCTTTCTCCTTCTATCTTCCCGTTAAGTCTTTTTCTTTTGCTCTGTCATGGTCTGTTGGTGAAAAATGGGCCCCAATCCCCTAAAATGAGTGCAGATGCCCACCACAGACACACTAAGTGTTGGGGTAAAGCTGGGTAAACGTACTTCGCACAGGAGGATGGTCTCACCCCTGGATCGTGCTGATAGCTAAGGCAATGACATCTACATGGAAATGTGCTACACACAGAATAGTACTCCTGGTGAAGTGGGCTAGCGGCAGAGTTTGTTTGTTCAGTCCTTGGGCAAAAGAAGTTTTACACGGATAAAAAGCAACATTGTTTGACATGTAGCATACAAAACCATGAGGCATATTTACAAGGAGTCAACACCATCAGAATGTCACTTTTTCCAACGTTCTGGTAGCGTCAAGTCCTTCGCCTTATTTACAAGGCAGCGTTAAGCCACTAAACATGGCTTAAGAACGCCTTGTAAATAATGCCACTTTCAAATAAACAATTGCCCCTTCAATTCAGGCAACTAAATTATCAGTGTACCACTTTGTTAAATATTGTATTTTATGAATGTAAACCTTTTAGGGCTTTAGAATATCCCCTACGTTTTATATTTCATCTTTCCTTATGGTGACCACTTGATGTAGGGATTCAGAAATGTTCTTCCTGTAATTGTTTTGTACTTTTTCTTAGGACATTGTAAGATGTGGGGTTAAAGCTGAAGGAGAAATGCCTACAGGACATGCAAGGACAACTTATGCAAGCTCGGCAAGTGCTGATTGTCCAGGTACTTAAGGACACAGGGAAGATCTACACAAATGACCATTGTGTAACAGCTACAATCATGGCTGCATAAAACACCTTCCTCTCAGGTCCCTCAAAAAAATACACAGGAGAGTAATTTAGTGAATGTGTAGTTTGTGTTGGTGTATTGGCATACAGTTAGATGCCATTGAGGTTTTGCTTCAATTACTTACCGGTAATTGCATTACTCTGAGTCCTACTCCCTCGCTTCCCTTACTTACGAAATTGAGGCATCCCTGCCTCACCAGACACCCGTACCCACGTGATTTGTCACGTGGGGACTATATATAGCCCCCAGCCCCCTCATACCTCCTGTAATACCACACAGATCGAAACCATACCAAAAGGTTGGCCTGGACCATCAGGGAGGGAGGGAGGGATGTAAGTAAGGGAAGCGAGGGAGTAGGACTCAGAGTAATGCAATTACCGGTAAGTAATTGAAGCATTACCTCATCGTCCCTCCCTCGCTTCCCTTCCTCACGAAATTGAGATGTACAAAGCCAAACAGGACAACCAAAGAAGGTATGCAAAAAACAGGTTTATTAAAAAACACAGAAGACCAGGGGAAAAATCACTATTCAGGAATCATAGTGGAAAGAACCCTGTGTCCAAACACATCAGTACAGTCAATCTCCTGGCCAATCCTGTAATGAGAGGCAAAGGTCAGCGGGGAAGCCCAGGTGGCAGCCCGGCAGATCTCTGAAATGGAAGCCCCTTGGACCTCCGCACAGGAAGCAGCCATGGAGCGAGTGGAACAACCCTGAACCCCCAAAGGAGAAAGGTGCCCCCCCTCTTCGTACACCAAAGAAATCAGAGAACGAACCCAACGACTCAAGGAAGGAGTAGAAGGACGCAAACCCCTATTCACAGGACCAAAATTAACAAAAAGGGAATCTGAGAGACGGAAAGGAGCGACCCGCTCCAAATAGACCAGGAGAGCCCTCCTAACATCCAAAGAGTGAAGCCGCACCTCAGACTCCGAGGACGGGGAACCAAAAAAGGAAGGAAGAACCAACTCCTGATCCCTGTGGAATTGAGAGTCCACCTTAGGACGAAAGGAAAGAATAGGTCGCAACACGATCCTGTCATCAAAAACCCGACAAAAAGGGTGTTTGGAAGAAAGAGCCCCCAGTTCACTCAGGCGGCGAGCAGATGAAATGGCCACCAAAAAGAAAGTCTTGAAGGACAACAGGCGCAGATCCACAGAAACCAACGGCTCAAAGGGAGATGACATCAAGGCGTCCAAGACCAGAGAAAGATCCCAGGTCGGAAAATGCCGCCGAGGGGCAGGAAGAACGTTACTCAAACCCTTAAAAAGGCGACTGACCAACCCCTCAGAATCCGAGAGATTACCCCAAGAGCTCCTAAACACCCGAATCGCAGCCCACTGCAAACGAAGGGAAGACACCTTCAAGCCCAAGGAAGCACCCTCCTGAAGAAACAGCATCACCTCAAACAAAGAAGAGGAAGAGGGGTCCAAACCTTTGACAAGACACCACCGACTGAAAGAACGCCGGTGCCGTAGGTAAGACTTGTTGGTCGAAGCGTGTCTAGCCGCCTGCAGAGTAGAGGTCAAACCAGCCGGAACCCCACGTCGCAGAAGACCTAGGCGTTCAACCTCCAAGCCGCCATCCGCATCCGGCCCAGAACATCCTGTTGAAACGCCGGGAAGACCAAAGGGGGAGGAGACAGAGGCAGCAACCACTCCACCTCCGACCTCAACTCCACCAGGAGAGGAAACCAGGAGGCACGAGGCCACGCCGGAGCCACCAGAATCACAGAAGCCCCCGAGGACCGGACCCTCAGCAGGAAGCGGAGAAGAAGGGGGAAAGGAAGAAACGCATACAGAAGCCCGCGGGGCCAAGGGCAAGAGAGAGCATCCACCGCCCAGGCCGACCCCTCCCGACAGCGGGAGACAAACCGGGAAACCAAGGCATTTCCCACATCCGCAAAGAGGTCCACCACCAGAACCCCCCAACGCAACGTCAGAGCCACAAACAACTCCCGACGAAGGCAGAAATCCACAGACGACGGAATGGCCCTGCTGAGGGCATCCGCCCGGGAATTGGACACCCCCCGAATATGGATCGCCGAGAGAGCCAACAGATGAGACTCCGCCCAAACAAACAACCGCCTCGCCACAAGGGACAGAGAAGAGGACCTCGTCCCCCCCTGCCTGTTGACGTAAGCCATGGCCGTGACGTTGTCCGTCCTGACCAGGACCACGGAACCCAGCAGAAACTGGGAGAAGGCCAACAGAGCCAGACGGACAGCCTCCAACTCCCTCCAGTTCGATGACATCCTGCTCTGAGCAGGAGACCAGAAGCCCCTGGACTGATGAACCCCCAGCCAGGCCCCCCAACCCGAGAGGCTGGCATCGGTCGTCACCACAACCGGAGCCGGAGGAGAGAGAGAGACACCCTTCAGCAAATGATCCCGAACCAGCCACCAACCCAGAGAAGACCTGATCTGAGGGGAAACCGGGATCGGAGAAGAGAGGGGAAGGCAATGGGGAGACCAATGCGCCAGAACATGAGCCAACAGAGTGTGTAAATGAAATCTGGCCCAAGGAACCAGAAACACCGTGGCAGCCATATCCCCCTGGACCTGCAGCCAACGTGCCGCCACCTGCACCGGACCGGACAGCAGAGACAGGATGTGAGACTGAATCTTGACCACCCGAGCCTCGGGCAGAGTGACCACTCCCAAATCTGTCCGAAACCTGGCCCCAATGAAGAGACGATCCTGGGAAGGAACAAGAAACGACTTGCCCAGATTGACAAGAAAGCCGTGCCCCCTCAAAACGGCCAGCACCAAGTCTGTGTGAGCGACAGTCACCTGGAAAGAGGGAGCATGAACCAGCCAGTCGTCCAGATAAGGATGTAAAAATATCCCCTGACAGTGGACCAGGGCCACCAAGGGGGCCAAGAGCTTGGTGAAGACCCGAGGGGCGGACTTCAGCCCGAATGGCAAAACCGCAAACTGGAAGTGGAAGCCGCCAACTGCAAAGCGAAGAAACTGCTGATGAGTCCGAGCCACAGGAACGTGAAGGTAGGCGTCCTGTAAATCGATAGACGTCATGAAGTCCCGGACCCCCACCAACGGAATGATGGACTGCAAAGTCACCATCTTGAAGTGAACGGTCCGAACCCAACCATTCACCCTCTTCAGGTCCAGAACCGGCCGGAATCCCCCTGACACCTTCTGGACCAGAAACAAAATGGAATAACATCCCAGACCTCGCTGCGCCAGCGGGACCGGAACAATCGCCTTCTTTGACAGAAGATCCCGAACCCCTTCCAGTAGAGCCTCCCTCTTGGATGGAGACCTGGGGATAGGAGTAAGGATGGTGCCCCAGCCGGGCGGAACGGCGACAAAGTCGATAATATAGCCTCTCCTGACAATAGTCAATGCCCAGCGATCCCTTACATCCAGCTGCCAAGCGTCCAGGAAAGACATCAGCCTTCCGCCCACAGGACCCGAGGGCGAAACACAGTCGACGTCAGGACTTCCTCTTGAAGGTATCCGCCGGAAGCTTGGGACCAGGCAAGGCCGAAGATTTCCTGGGCCTGAAATGGCGTTGACGAGCAGAAAAGTTCCTGGAGGACTGGCGGGAAGACTGAAAAGACGCAGAGGAGGAAGGAGCAGGATTCCAAAAACGGCGAGAACCAGAGGAAGACGCCTTGCCCTTGTAAGGCAGAGCATGCTTACGGTCCTTGAACGCCTTAGTGACCATACTATCCAGCTGGTCACCAAAGAGCAACTTGCCATCAAAGGGAATCTTAAGGAGTGAGGACTTCTCCGAAGAATCAGCCTTCCAGTCACGCATCCACAAGTTCCGACGAGCCAAAACCAAGGAGCCAGAGGTCATGGCCGCAGAGCGAAGAACATCTGAAGAGACGTCAGCCAAGAGCTTAGCCTGCTGCTCCATGTGGACAAGCAAGCCAGAGCAGTCCGACTCCTCCTGAACAGCCGTGGCCAGCTTGCCAAAGTCAGACACCAAAGATTGCGCCGCATACGCTGAGTAGATACCAGCACGTAAAGACAAATTCCCAGCGGAAAAGGCCTTCTTCAGCGCACCATCCACCTTTTTATCCGTGGCATCCGAAGGCGAACAATCCTCAGGATTAATAGAAGTGCGCCCAATAAGAGTGGCCAACATGGCATCCACCTTCACAGAGTGAGGAAGAGAGACCTCCCCTTCCTCCAGGGAATAAAGCTTCTGCAAAAAGCGAGGAACAGAGGAGCGCTCAAGGTCTCGCCATTCCCCCGAAATCAAGTCTTTGATGCGACCATGAAAGGGCATAGAGAGTACAGGAGGCTTAACATATTGGGGAAAAATGTCCTCGGACCCCATGGGAGCAGCAAAAGGAGAAAACCCCAAGTTCTCCCTGATGTGCTGGAGAATAGCAGGCACCTCCTCCCTACGCACAAACTTCCCCGAAGACGTAGAAGGCATGGCAGAGTCCGAAGAAGAAGAAGACGAGTCCTCAGAGGGAGAGTCCACCGGACCCCCCGCAACACGAGAAGACCTGCGTCGTGGCTTAGCACCCCTCGCCTCCAAAGCACGAGACACAGCAGCCTCAATCATGGACTGCACCTCAGAAGCAGACAGGAGGGCAGAAGAATCCACCGGACCCTGGGACCTGGTCCTATGAGCCGGGACAGGCACCTCACCATCCTCATCAGAGGAGGACAAAACCCTCAAGCGCTTCGAAGTCCGTTTAGCCATAGTGAAACTGACAGGGTAGAAAGCCGAGGCAAGCCCTTAAATAATGTGAAACACAGCCCCAGCCGGGAGAAACCCAATAGAATAAAAGGACACACGAGGCAACCAATAAAGAAGCCTCGCAGACAATGAAATCCAATCACCAAAAACATAAAAATGTATAAAAAACGACCTCAAACGAGGCCCCTACCGCATAGGAGCATCGGAAACAGCCAGCCGAGAAGCCACAGCATATCCGCCAGCCGCCGCCACCATTCCGGCCATCTGAACCGGAACCACAGCCCCAGCCACTCAGGGCCGGTGACTCCGTCACCCGGAACCCGACCGTCCAGCCGCCGAGAAGTGCACCGCAAAACACCTAATGCGGTGGGGAAGGCTCGCATACACCAGGACGGCGCCGCCAGACCCAGGATGGCGATAGCAAGTGAGGGAGAAGCCCTCAAGAAAGAGAAAATGACCGCAGCTCCGCAGAACGGCCAGCGCGTGGGACGCGCGTCTCACAGTGGTGAGACAGAAAAAAACAGGAGGTATGAGGGGGCTGGGGGCTATATATAGTCCCCACGTGACAAATCACGTGGGTACGGGTGTCTGGTGAGGCAGGGATGCCTCAATTTCGTAAGGAAGGGAAGCGAGGGAGGGACGATGAGGTAATGTGTGCTACCTGCTTCCGGGTTGTGTGATGCAGTGTGGCAATCATTTGTTTGCTAGTGTGTCTTGGTGCAGGGAAATTAGAGTTTAAAAAAGGCATGCTGCTTGGGTACATCCCTATGCTGCAAGGAGTGTAGTGAGGTAAGAAAGGAGGATATATTGCTTGAATTACATACTGGTAATCTTCTGTACTCTCTTTCTCACTTCTTAGTCCCAGTATTTATGTTAGCACCTTCCGGTCTGCACGTGCCTTCCTGCATGGGTATGCTCTATTATGCAAGGTATCCAACTTCTATTTTCCCTATTGTATGCACCAGGGTCCACAAACGTTTGCATGGAACTTAATCTAATTTGGAAAAGTCAGTTTGACAGGACTCTTTCTTCAACACCCAAAAAGCCTGCATCAATTTAATATATTAATATTTCTATGTGCTATAGCCTGATAGATATGCATGGAATGCTTCTTAAGAGTTTATAAGGGATGTTTGATTAGAGAAACATGATATTGCTTTTTCTTTAACTTCCAAAGTACTTACAGTCTGTTGATATGTATATAGTTTGTTATGCACCACAGCTGATAAACATTTGCTCTGAGGCCAACCTATTCAACAGAGCCCCCTCACCAAGTACAGGCCTGAAGCCTAATAGTGTTGTCCAGCTCATTCTTGCCATGGTCCATCCTCCAACAAGGCCAAATCAGGACCCATGTACATCCGGGAGGCAGGGCAGATGGTAAGAAATCCACACAAGCAGCTGCTTCCGGACAGGAACCCTTGCCTCAACTCCCGAGCCTTGAGGCTGCATCAGTGGTGGCCAAGAGAGGTCAAAAGCAACAGCATTCTTCACCAGTACATTTTTGGTTCACGTGTGTCCATAAAGTCTCCTAATTTAATGTTGTTGCAACAGAATGGAATAAATGAGCAAGTTCATAAGGGTAATTTTGCAGACAATTACATGAGAATATAGGGGATGTTTGATTTTTAAAGGGCATTTTGTGAATTCTCCTCATTAATGTATTCATTTTAATCCAACCACAAACCTAGATGGGTAGATAACCAGGCAAATTATTTAAAAAGTCGTGTTCCAAATATAATGCAAAGTCAGTTACCTATGCTCATTCAGGTTGAACATATGTTTCCCAAAAAAGTATTCAGTATTTTCCAGCTCGCCTGTAAACAGTGAATAGGTATATTAGAGCTGCCAAAGAAACAAAATATAACTAACCTCATATATTCTACATGAATGTGCAAATGCAAATCCTGTAGCATGGATTTTTTATGTCAGCAAAAGGTCAATGTCAAATTTGAAAAGTAGCCGAGTACAACTCAGTTGGTCCTTGCTAAAAGTATCTGCATGAGATCCGCAGAAGTTGCAGTCAACTAACAAATGTATGCCAGCTTCTCCACTAGAAGGTGCCACAGTCAAGGGCAAAGCTGTCACTTTTGAAAGGGATACCAGCTTGCAAGAGTGTTGAGACTTCAAACAGTGGACCATATTCGAAGAAACCTATCCATGGCTGAGCACTGAAAATAGCTGGCTTGGGTGCAAATCTGCAGTTGAAGGAACCTGCTTAGAGTGTCGAGAGTGTCAGCTTTGCAGGGTGTGAGTACGTCTAAACAATAGATCTCTGGGAGAATGTCTGCATCTGGTACAGAAAAAGCTAGCCAGTAACTTCACTGCAGAAGCAAATTAATAAGTATAAACTTTCTGAAGCGCATTCCAAAGCAAGTGAAATACAAGCTCCTTCCAAGAAGGAGGTACCAGGGCAAAGCAGTAGAGGCATTCCCATGCCGCAACAGGTAAGGCTTTTCTCCCTCTTTATCATTGTACAAGAAAAAATCATCCATTTTCAGACTTCCCAGGACTAATAGACTTGTAGGTTGAGACAGATGTGGCCTCCATATCACACAGTGAACACACTGCAACACCGATAACAGATTGCATCGCTAATGAAATGCAGAGGAAATTTTGCATGGGTATCACTCAACTTGCAAAATCTCAGTTTACATTGATGAGTCAACAAAGTTATCTTCTATTTCTGCTTTGTTTATTTATTTTCATGCTGCAGTGAATGGAAAAGAGCCCATTGCCTTACTCCTGTACTTGGTTGAGTTGACTAGGGAGGATGCAGAGAACATGGAGGTCTCACTTTTGACAAACATGGGTTTTGCAACAAGTTCCTGGCATCAAATTGTATTGGGGTTCAGTGGCGGCCCGTATGAGTAACCATGGTGGGGCAGGGGAGGGTGGTGCTAGTCGACATACCACAGCATCGTAAAAATAAAATAAATAAACCACTTATCTTGCTTTTGTTGCATTGCTGACATGGCGGTGCGGTGAGCGCAAGGTAAGTAGTTTATTTATTTATTTGTTTTATTTTCACTATCCCGTCGTATGTCGACTTCCATCGCCCACCACTGCCCTACCCCACTTCTCCTTCCCGTATGGGCCGCCACTGTTGGGGTTTGCAGTGAAGGTGAAAGTGAAATGCTTTGTGAGAAAATCTAGTGTTTTGGAAAGGCCATGTACAAATTACCCAGTTGAGAAACTGCAATAGGTATTTAACACCTCAAGTCATTTTTTAACAACTAAATGCAATGTACCACCAGTCTCCCAAAAATGATTGAATTGAACTCTCTGAATGGGTTGAAGAGTTTAAAACTGCAAGATTCAAAATTGGTTGAGCATTTTCTATTCCGTAGATTGCCTCTAGCAAAAGAGCAATCCGAGCAGTGTGGGAGGCAGGTCCAGCCCTTCCAAAACATTTTTTTCAGTCAAGCTTAAGCACTTCCTGTGATGCAAGTGGGCTGACTAAAATCCTGATATCAGCAGATTGCTTCTGGATCTAGTTGGTTTTGCAGATGGTACACACAAATTGGGGCACTATCAGAAGCACTGCAAAGGGATGATGTTAGGCTGCCAACCAGCTCATTATTCGAGTTCCCAGGCAATTATGCAAAGGAAACCGAACAAGCCATTGAAAGTGACTTATTTAAAGGTCTATCAATCAGAAGTGAAGAATCACATGGGCAGGTAAAAACAAAACCTCCCCCAGTTCCCCAACATCTGGCAGGTAGCGTGCGCTCTGCGGTGTATGCACAGTTATAAAGCAATATGTCCTTCGCATCAACTCGGACAGATACATTTTTGACAATTACATCTGATAAATCCACACAAGTGGCCAAACCACATTGAGAGCACATAGCATGAAGGTGAAAACCGCATAACCTGCAGGAGATCCTCTCTTATTTATAAACTCATTTCAGATGGTTTCATGGACCATCCACAACTTCAATCTGTCCTGAGGGCAATAAACACACTGCCCATGAACTCAAGTGACTGTGGATGAGGTGTGTGGTTCAGCCCCATGAACTTAATAATGTCACCCTAGCAAAGCTGTCTCAGTGTTGCACGTCTGTAAGCAAAAAATGCATCTTTCCCTATGGTCAGCCCAAAGGTTTCGGCCTGATGCTGCTAGTTTTTTGACTCCGAGTGCACTGAGGGCGGCTAACCAGAACTCACTGTCGGTCCCTAAAACTGAGTATGGTTGACTGGCTCATACCCACTTGACATAAGCTCGCTTACGTGGCTCCTAGTCTGCCACTGCTGACTGGAAGGGAGGTTTTAAACTGCTGCCTCAACTTTGCCATTTAAAGTAATGGCACAACTAAGTCCTCCTTTTTCAATACTTGTAGGTCACTCCTAAAGTAGGCCTACTGAGCCCTATGGCAAGGGGCTGAGTATTAAGAAGTGGAACATGTATTCAGTAAACACACAGTTTTGTTTTTACTGTGGAAAAGGCTAGTAGCCCGATTGGAGAGTGCAGACTTGTAGGCTGCCACAGCAGCCCTTCTAATGTCTGACTGGGGCTACTAAAGTTGATACTGCTAGGCATCAAACAACTTGTTACATTAAACCTGACTTGATGCTCACCTCAAAATGTATGTCACATCTTGCAGTCTACTCGAGCTCGGCGGAGAAGGGTAGGTCATGCAGCAAAGGCACAAGCGATTAGAGTTTTGACTTATGGACTCATCCTTGATGCCTTTTCCCGCCGACCCCTCTGGTGGCTGGTAGTTCTTGGTAAATAGGCATAGGACAACCCCCACAGAGGTAAAACAAACACAAACTCACACATGACACCAGCATGTTGTAAATCACCTTTTTATAGGTCCTGATGAATCGCGGGTAATTATTGCCCACTGCGAGAAACATGTCGACCGTCTTCACCACTAGCCCCATCTAGGTTCACCTGACTATGCTCGTTGACTCCTAGTAAGCTAGCCCCCTGTTTTTATTTGCAGCGAGGGACCCCCAGAATAAAATTGATTCCGGTACCCTTAGCTACATTTTAATTATCCCTGTTTCACTATCACATACCTCCCTGCCCACACACCCACACCTCACCATAAGGCTGTTGGAAAAAAGATCTCCGCCAAAGAGCCCCTCTTTGAGGTGAGCCCGTCGGGGATTGCACCGCCTCCCCGACGAGGAGCAACCGCCGATGATGAAGCATGACATCCTTCGGGGTGTGTGAGGCCAATCCATCCAACAAAATGGATGCCCTTGGGTGTTACACTTACACCTTTGGTCACGCCAGTTAGTTCTTTCCTTTAGTCACGCTTAGGAACAGTTCAGCAACCCTTCCTTGTTGTAACCATTGATACGGGCACACGCTGTGACTGGACCTTCCACTCCTCTGAGTGGTAAACGGTGTGCGCTGATCAATTGATCATTTCTCCTTCCTCCCTTGTTTTGATAAAAAACATCTTGCAGTGTGCAACTTTTAGAAAGTTGCCACTTTGTTGCCTAAACCCTCCTGTGCCCATTTACGGTTACACACAGCGACTGTCCCTGCGACAGCTTTCTCCCCTCCTAGACCTGTACTTTAGGGTACAATAGAGGACTGAATGGGGGTGTTTCCTGTCCCTGACAGGAAGCCACACAGGCTTTGACCCAACATGTGAGCTTTAAAGGAGAAGTTACCTGTGAAGGGCAAATGGTGACCACTTGGGAGATGGGCTGCTCTACTGTTTAGGTAGACAGGCTGACACTAAGGAAGGAGAGGGGAAACCAAAATATTTTTCAGGGGCATGTAGCCTCACTTGGTAGCCACACCTCTGGGTAGGGCTAGAAACCTCCACACGCAGAGAGAGAGGGGTTTTGCCATTTTGAAGTGGTGATCAGGAGGGCAGTAACCTAGTAGCCCATTAGCTACTGACCACAACCTACCCTGAGGGCATTTTATGGGCATAAAAAGGGGACACCGGCACCCAGAGTTCAGATCCCTTCAGACTAGAGAAGAAGACTAAGGATGGGCTGCCCTGCTGCACAAAGGACTCGTCTAACAAAGGCCGCACCAACAAAGACTGTACCTGCTGAACCTGCTGGCTAGGTGAGGAGAAGGCAGCTGTACCTGCTGTGTCCTGCTGTGTCCTGCTGTGTCCTGCTCACTATCTGGGCCCAGTCAAAGCACATGACTTTAAGGGTCAGTCGGCTGACCTCCTGTTTGCAGGACAAGGCCACAACAGCTGAAGAAGCCTGCTGGGGTGAGTTGACAGCCCAATTATTCTACCAGCTGCTCCTCGCCACCAAGCAGGAGCAGGGACCAGGACCTAATGCTCACAGTTGCCCCCAAGTCTGCTGAACCCAGGAGCGTTGTCAGAGTGCAGCTTGGTAGCCCAGAAGGCATGGATTGATTCCACTGTGACTGAGGTACCAGGCGACTGGCAGCTCAGTGATGACTAGACTTCTACCAGGACTAAGAAGACTTTAACCATAAACCCTATCAACCCCTGTTGCTAGGATTGCCTCACAAAACCCTGGACCGAGGAGTAGCCGCAGGAAGCACCTCGTCGCCTGAATAACATCCACAGCATCCGTAAGCCTCTTCAGCATCCTCTAATAATAATAATAATAATTCTTTATTGTTTTATTACTTAAAACCATTACAATTTTGCATTACATTTTAAAAAAACTCATACAGTTCCTAAATGCAGGAGACAGGCATTAATAAAACTAAGGTCAATCCTAAAAGACTCTAACAATGGGGGGGAGAGATAAAGATACCCTCACAATAATGGTTACCTGTGGCAGTCCAATACTGAGGTGTCAGGTCAATCAGGGCATCACCTCCTCTCTTTTTATATGAAACGATGAAACTGGTGTTTTCAAAAGATAACTAGGGACCTAGAAACTGTTAATATTAGGAAGAGGGCACTGTTACTGTGAACAGAAATTAGCAATCAAAAGTTCATTAATTGAACCTGGAGTAGGGTTACAACTCAGCCGGGATGATGGACATTTGCAGCTCTGTTATCTCCCAACATTTTCGCCGCTTTGTTTACAAATTTGGTGAACCGAATGTTAAGCTTCGTATTGTCTGTGTTTAGTTCGATGATTATGGCTTGGCAGCAGGATCGTATTCCAAGGTTGGTCCATTCGTCCTGCAATAAAGACCGTCGGTCGATGAGCATAGCGGGACATACACACACTATATGCTCCATAGCTTCAGAGTAATAGCCGCACTTCCTGCATTTGATACTAGTGACGGGGCGGCGCCATTCAGGCCGAATCATTAAAAATGGCCATTCTCCCATCCTCAGGGCCATAAACTTTAGTTTCCAGAAAAGTGCAAACGTGCTAGATAAGTAGGATAATTCGAACCCTGGTTTAAAATCAGAGATTATTGCCCAGGCGTGTTTCCTTCTAGACAGTCTTGCCTTATCTGAATGGAAAGACCACATCCGGACGCTTCTCTCAACTGCCTTAAGCGCCGACTGGGAGGGGTTTGTTCCCCAATACTCATTGACACTAAGTAGTTGGAGGCACTAGTCCACGTGATGCCACTGTTTATGGCTGAAGTGGCTAATCGATATTTCGTTCCAGAGTCTGGCTTCCAGGCTGCCCACCCGGGCGTTGCGCAGTTCTCTAACAGAACTTTATAAATGCACCTGCCTCAATTCCATGATGATCTAATGAGCCTAGTTCGCGTCTGGCGGAGCAGATCTTGGCAGACGAAAGGCATGTTTAAAAATGTTAGTGGTTGGTTTGTTTAATAAAATACGTATTGCTCCCTTCATGATCTCATGCCCGTATGACAGAGAGTTTGTTATCTTCGCCTTCATCACCTTCAGCATTGGAGTTAGACTTGGACCAATTAATTGTTTCGACTGTTTTGCTGAGGCAACCTCAAGTGTAAGAGTTTTAGTTCTTAATGTATCTTTCTGCTTAGAAAATGAGCACCTGGTGTCAAGGTAAATTCCCGGGTACTTCTAGTGAGGCACTGGTTCCAGCTGTGCATTGTTAAAGAACCACCCTCCATGCAGACGCTTTTGCCTCCCAAAAGAAATTGTTTTTGTTTTAGACAAGTTCAGCTCAAGGAGGTTTCTTGTGTAGTAGGGGAGCAGCTCGGCAAGTAGTCTCTGTAGGCCTACTTTTGTGTGACTTAATAGCACAAGATCATCAGCGTATAGCAAATTGTTCCTGCGGGTTCTATCTAATTCGGGAGGGGGTGGGGTGGCTGTTAACACTGTCAGGTATTGGGGATAGATCCGATATGAACAAATTAAAAAGGAGAGGGTCCAGCAAGCAGCCTTGTTTGACTCCACTTTTGGTCTCAAACTTCCTGGAAACATGGGAACCTTCTCCCAACTTAATTCATATCCATGTTTCCGAATGAAGTTGATTTAAAGCGTTTAAAAGGGCCGGGGGTATGCCCCAGAGCTCAAGTTTTTGCCACAAGTGGCCCCGGGGCACCCGATCAATGGTCACTTAAAAATCAACAATGCAGCAGTGTAATTGGGTGCGTTGGGCTGCCGCTTTCTCAATCAAAACAAATAGGGTGAATAAATTGGTAGTTGTTCCGGAGTTGGCCACAAAGTCGGTGCGGTTGAACGGAAAACGCTTTGTTGTGCCTGCCCAGGCCAGCAGCTCTTCCAGTAAAATGCTAGCATAGTATTTGGCCTCAACGTCGAGGAGAGCTATCATTCTGTAATTGTTAGGGGCGTTTCTCTTACCACTTTTGTAGATAGGATGGATGATAGTACCTTTCCAGGACTCCGGGATGGTATTTTTTAGTCTGCAGTGGAGAAACAGGGGGGCCAGTTGGTCTGACCTCAGGTCGATGTCTGATTTGAACAGGGCCTGGGGAAGGCCGTTGGGCCCTGGTGCTCCTTCAGCCCTGGCTTCCATAATTGAACGTGAGATCTTGTTTTTAGTGCCTCTAATGCCATTGGGATGGGATCTCCTTCTTTGAGTTGTCACTCTTCTCAAGGCCCTCCTTTGTTGGTTCAACCGTAACATTGTTGGCTGAGGTGAAGAGGCTAGACGAGCTTGGGCACTTTACTTCTAGGGGTGATGACTCGGGGTTGGGTGATGAAGGAAGATCGAGGTGGTCGTCACTGTGTCTGTGATCATTAAAATGCAATGATAGAAACTGAGTCCATTCATCTGCGCTAATGTTAGCACTACCATGACCGCTTCCACCATGATCCCCTGTTCACAAGAGACCAAAATTGCTTCGCGTTGAGATTCTTGCTTTCATGAACTAGTTTCAGCCAAAACTCATCAGAGGCTGCTTGTTTGTCCCTATGTATAGAGGACTTGAAGCCTCTTTGCGCTTGCTTGTAATAGTTAAATAAAGTTTTGTTTCCTGGACTTTTCCTGGACAGACAGCGGGCCTGATTTCTTTGAACCTTTAGTTTTTTTGTTACTAATGAGATGTGATGTGGCCTTACATGATGTCGGGTGCTCCTCTTAGTTGGAAATGTGTTGAGTAATTGATTTGTGAGGCTAGCCCAGCCGTGAATAACAGAGAGGTCTTTGTCTGGTGCGAAACGTAAAAGAGGTCTGCATCTATCCATCGTGGAGGAGGCAGCTCTATCCGCCCAGTTCATTCTCCTTAGGTTCTCTGTGTGACAGCCTGAGAGAGTTTGAGAAAGTTCCTGATGACGAGGATAGAGTTATAATTTGAGGACAATGGTTGCTCTCACCTTGCGATGCAATATAATAAGTCTCAATCAGGGGGAGTATTTCACTACTGCCTAAAGTGAAGTCTAGAAAAGAGTGAGTTCGACCGTCAGATCGTATACAAGCGGAGGGGTATCTGTAGGAAAGCGCCCATTCAATGCGGTGTACCCTGCTCTGCTAAACTGGAGGGCTGCGTACTCGCCCAGTTTCAAAAGTCTGTGTCCTACGGGTATTGATTGTGGGGCAAGGTGCGGGGGAGCCATTGAGGGAACGATCCCAGTGTCCTCTGAAGCATTACAGAACTGGTTTGTATTGAAATCCCCTGAGATGATGCTGGGTATACTCCCATAATCACTTAGTAGGTTACAGATGATGTCTGTCAATTGGTCCATTTTAGATTTTTTCTTAGTGGTACGAGGAGAAATATGCACATTGAGGAAGAGCAGCTGGTTGACTGAGGTTGGAGTTCCCACCACGATTCCGGCCACCCAATCTACTTCAAATTTTAGTTGTTTGATGCATTGAGAGAGAGTTTAATAGAGACGTAGGTTGAAAGTCAAACACACGGCCTGCTGAACTTGGACTGTCTAGAGGCAGGTGACATGAATTCCAAATAGCCTTCAATGGGAGTGCTGGATGCTGCCAAGGTTTCCTGGAGAAGTATAATGTCATTTTTTTTATAAAGCCAAGAGTGACTCCGGATTGACTTTTCAATCCCAATCTGTTGACGTTCCAGGAACATATTGTTAAACCATGGTTTGAGATGTTTCAATCTTTCTGCCTCCGAGATAAACCTCCTGGTAGCCATGACCAATCAGCTCTTTGGGTGACTAGCTGAATAGTTGTTTGCTCTGGGTCAGCAGCTGGCGACCGACTTCTAGTAGACGTTAGTTCTGAAAAAGGGGCCAGGCTTGTGCTAGGAGCAAGGGCTTATGTGTTTTCTATTATTGAAGGATAGCGAGGGATTATTATGCCCCAGTCTTTAAATTGGTTGGCTTTTAACTGAATCAATTCCCAGATCGCAGCGGACGCTAGTGTAATTTGAGCTGCTTCTCCTACTTGAGTACCTTCACTGGAAATAAATTCAATGGCAGTTATGTCTTTTGATTGCAGGGTACTTAGGGCCGGGAACGATTTGAAAAGTCTGAGAATGTCCCCACGATTTAAAATGTCATTAGGGCCTCTTGAGGCATATTCTGGAGTTAACAGCAATTTAGTCTCGGAGCGGTTAGTTGCTTGGTTGTGCGCTTCCTCTACTGCTGGGGACTTATTTGGCTTAGAGGTTACTACTGGTGCCATCTTGGTTATACATGTGTTAGACGTGGGGAAATCAGTTCTCGACGATGAGTGATTGGTGATAAAATGGGGGATATACTACACGTTGCCACCAGCAATTGATGGCCAGATTGGGTTGGCGGATGCTGACCATGGAGCACTTTTACTACTCTTTGCTGGGCTGGTCCATTAACTCCCGCTGAGAGTGGACAAGGTGCGATGAAGTCAGATAGTAACTTTTGGGGATTAGCGGTCCCATCTGGCCCTTTGCCAGTCGCTAACACCTCTGCAGATTGAATCCCGATGTGACTTGAGTGAGTGGCTGCAAGGGGAGCCTTAGGGCTTGAGGTGGATCTGCTGTTGGTGAACTATTCTAATGAAAAAATGCTTTTTGAGGTGTTAAGGGTTGTGCTACTGGTGGTGAACTGGTGTTGGCTTCAAGCGTTATGGGTGATTCTAGTGAAGTCTCGGAGTGATCCTTTGCGAAATAGCTGGTGATAGTGTTTTTAGTTTCCGCTGTTTGTTTATTCTGACTTTTACGCAATCTTTTTTTCCTGCTTCGACAACAGATGAGTTTTGTGGTGGGGTGATGGTAATGGTGCGTCGGAAGATGCGTTGAAATCTACAGGCGCCTTACTTTGCGGAGAGGGGAGTCCCAGTTGCACTAATGCGGGAGTTGGCCCTTCGGTCTTGCCCAAGGTAAGATCCGGAGGTTGAGGGTTGGGTGGCCCTTGGGATGGAAACTTATTAATTTCTGATAGTACTGAGGAGAGGATTTGAGGAAGGGAGGATAAAGAATGAATGATAGGAGAGCAGCAGCATACAGATTGGACGAGTAGGACTTGGGATTGGCTTTTGTTATCAATCGGTTCAGCGCCTCAAGTTTTGGTCAATCCCAGCTGTGTACACTGCAAAGGTGTTTAAATGGTCCACCTGTAAGTTCATCTTATCGGAGTGATAGGTCAGTGTTGTTGCCGTAGTTTGTAGAGTTTGTAGTAATTGTGACCAAAGATCATGTAAGTCCAGAGATGACGATTTTTCCTGGACAGTGGGCCTTTTGGTTTCATTGATGAAAAAGGACAGGTCTAAGAAGGTGTTATTTTTGTTGTCGTGGGCCTCCAGTGAGTTGGCCTTCTGATGGCGTTGGTCAGCTGTGTTTACTGGGCATGCTGGAGGCAACGTTTTGAGGTTGCTGAGATGAGTGCTTGCTGGGGGCATAACTTGTGGCGTCAGGACTTTAGTGCAGGCGATTTAGATTTGGAATAGAGGCTTTAATGCTATAGGGGATTATATAGGGAATAACTGGCTTGGGTTCTGAGTGGACGGGAAGTAGACAAAAATGCCTCATTTGGGGTGGTTGTTTGGAGGGAAGCAGGTGCAGCTAGAGCGTGAGTGTAAGCAGACGATGAATCTAAAGTTTGCTGATCAGAGGCCAGGGGTGTACAGCTGTCAACAGGACTTCCTTAGATGGAGATTCTACTATTACTGAGAGACATGGAGATGACAAGCATCCAGACCCACCAGTGACTGTGTGGATCATTGGCTGAACTAGTATTTGGTGCAAGACTGCCTCAGGAGTTGTTGTAGGGGGATCCAGGAGTTTGTCGAAGGTACTGGGGCTGTGCTTGGGGATTGTTGCTGGTGAAAAGTTCCTAAAATAGTACCTCAGTGAGGTTTTTTTGTTGAGGGGCTGGGGGGTTTGTGGGCACTAAGGAGACCAATTTTGGCTCTTCGTGTTTTAAGTTTACCTGGGCCGTGTCAGCCCCCGTGCACCATGGAGTGAAGAGGGGCCTTGAGAAGGTTGAACTTGAAACAAGGGTTGCCAAAATTTGGGCTTGTGTCCTGAGCCCGAATTAAATGTAACTATTGATGTTGAGTGTGTGGGGGACGGTGAAGCTTCGGCCGTGGTTTGCCGTGGTAGCCTTCATTTTTATGTTTTTTTTTAGGGGCTTTGTTGAAATTTTCCTCACTCTCCCGTATCTCATTCTTGGGAGGTTCTGCTGTTTGGAATACCCACTGTCTTCCTGCAGGTAAGCTCTTAAATGCTGAGGGTGGCCAAAGGCAACGCTGTTTATTTTTTTATTAATTTAAGGTGGTCGGAAGGCCGTTGGTTGGTATCTGCTAAGATCTAGAGGCAGAAAGCTGACCCAAGAGCCTACCCAAGGACCCGGTTGGGCCTGTTGATTATGATGGCTGGATGAATTGTGTTGGTTGGGCGTCAAAGTTCTGGTGGTTCTGGTTCGATGGTTCTAGGTGAGCTGGATTGCAAGGAGGGTGGCTTAAGGGCGACTTAAGACATGTGCCTAGGCTTTGTCCAGCCAAAAAGGCAACCACGGTGCTGATGTTGGCAGGGTTGTCGGAGCAAAGTGCTGGAGTGATGGAAAATCAAATCCGTAGTCAGTAGTTGATAAGTTGACGCATGGCGAAGTGGCATGATGCAGATGCACTGAGGGGGCACAGAGGAGCAGAAGAAGGGCAAGTGGGGCACTTGAGGCGGGACGGCAGGTTGCAACTGAACTAGTCAGGCCACCTCCGCAATACCACCGGGGGCACACACTCACTGCGACCGCCTGCTAAAGGGTGGCCGCACTTGCCACTGAAAGCCCTATCTCTATCCGCTATCGGAGGTGGACAGGCGGGCGACAGGCAATGGGCAACAGGCAGTGGGAAACAGGCAGCAGGCAACAGGCAACAGGAGCAGTGGGGTGACTAGCTAACGCCCGTACTTGTGTTCCCACGTACGCACCAGGCCACTTGTCACCTCTCACTCACCTGTCACGTCTTGCTCTGAGGGTTCCGAGGGCAGTGGGTGCGTCCACACACACCACCTCCAAGACAGGGCCTTCTGATAGCCAAGCCGCCTGCGCCCACGGCACTCTCAGCATTCTCAGCATTTGTCTCCAACTCCCACTCTGGCTCCTCACTGCTCTCCATTGCTGCTATCTCACCAGTGAACTTAAAGTATGATACAGAGACTGCCCAGAGATGAACCCTTTCTGCCACAATCCATGGATGCAGGTGGCTCTTACGAGGCTGCAGCTGTTGCTTTCGTTTTGCTGCATTAAGCCCTCCAAAGTCTTACCATGCAGATGACCAGTGGAATGACGATTAGTATCTTTTGCACCCACCGAGCAGCTCACAAACAATGAAAATTCACCATACAGTACTTAGACATCTTCAGTTATCAAAATAAACTTGAAATTAAGTTCCTTGAAGTCGATACCTCCATCTGGGTCTATCACGGCGTCATGAACAACAAATCCAAACAGTTCTGGCGGATGGCGGCGTCGCAAGCCAGCTACAGTGTCGGGAAGACGCACAAAACAGTACCTTTAGAAATACAGGATGTCGGTGACCTCTCGTTGAGCTCCGAAAGCACGGCATCTGCAGGTGCCGGTTCTGGACTCATTGGGCCCTTGAAGTTACACGTGTTGCAGATTGCACTTATCACAGCTAAGTCAGGAGCGCTGGTGTCGGCAGGCATCAGGGCTGCGGTGCGAAGTGCAGCGGTGCCCCGTGCGGTGTCCCCAGGTCACGGTGCAGGTAGCGGCTCGGTGGCGGTCGCCCAGCAGCGTCAGTGAGACTAGGGCTGCGGTACAAAGTGATGCGGTGCTCATCGCGGTGCTGGCAGGTCACGGTGCAAGCAGAAGCATTGTTGTTGCTGAAGGCTTTGGTAGGCCAAGGCTGCGGTGCGGGATGAGGACGGTGCATCGTGTAACTTACAAGCGGTGCCCTCAAACCACGGTGCAAGCAGCAGCGTCAATGTCTGCGTGGAGCGGCGTCATTGGGGATACCAGGGCGTCGACATGAAGCAAGGTGGTGCGGAGTGCGGCACCCACAGGGCGCTGTGCGAGCAGCAGCTCGGTGGCGGCGTCTAGTGGTGTCGTCGGTAAGACTAGGGTTGCGGTGCGGCATTGCAGCGATGCCCTCTGCAGTACGTTCAGGACACGGAGTCGGCAGTGGCATCATAGACGGCATCGAGTTGCTTTTTCTTCTGTTGCAGCATAAAACACACAGTCCCCAGTGCTGAGGGCAGAAGAACTTGATGTCTATGCTGTTCCTGAGACTTCTTGAACAGGGGCAAGCTCTACCTCAAGCCTGCAGAAGGTTCAGTTCAGTCGGTTTACTACCCAAGACAGAATTAGCCACTTCAGGCCAACCCAGAAAAGCACACAACAGTGGTAGTTTCTCCTCACAGCTTCTCCAGCTCTTCTTCTTGGCTGTCTTCTTGGTTCCAAAAGAGTTGTAAAGTTCTGGGCCCCAATATTTATACCCCAAATTCTTTTGCCCTCTCAGGCAGAAAGTGTCTGTGCTTAATCCAAACCATTTTTAACCTCTCTGGCAGGGGGTGGGGACAGCATTGTGCAAGGCAGACCAGGCCCATTCAGGCGCAAGGAAATCTCCTCCCACTACTCTAAATGCAGTCCAGGTCTACACAGTCCAGCCCTGACCCATCAGACTCTCTGGAGCCATGCTCTCCCCAGCCTTGGTCATCCCAAAGCCAGACTTTCAATCCATAATCCCAGCAGAGGCCCACAGGATGGCTAAGCAACAAAGTACCAGACATACTAAACTTTACATTTCGTTCTTGTTCCCAGGGGTAGTTATGTTTATAAGATGGTATAAAAAACTCCCTATTCTGTCCTATAGGAACAGGTAGCCTTGCAATAGTGAAAAACAAAATTGGCAGTAATTCACTATCAGGACATGCCACAGACATCAGTGCACGCCCTACCTTTCACATAGACTGCACCCTACCTACGGGGGTACCTTGGGCCTACCTTAGGGGTGACTGATACGTAAGAAAAAGCAAGGCTAGGGCCTGGCAAGTGGGTACAGCTGCCAAGTTGACAAAGCAGTAGCAGTCTGCCCACAGGCTCCGCAATGGCAGGCCAGAGTTACATTTACAGGCTGCCTAGGTGGGTGGTACAATCAGTGCTGCAAGCCCACCAGCAGCATTTGATTTATAGGCACTGAGCACAAACTGTGCTCTGTACTAGGGACATGCAAGTAAATCAAATATGCCAATCATGGAAACACCAATCCATAATAGCATTTTACAACAGGAGCACTTGCACTTTAACACTGAACAGCAGTGAGAAAATGCGCAGAGACACTAAACCAGCAAAAACAGAGTCAAAACCGGGAGGTCAGAAAGCAAAAAGTCAGGGGAAACACGCCAAAAGATGCCAAATCTAACAGTGAGTCAAGGGATTCTGGAGCCTGAAACAATGGACCAGGTCCCTAGAGCCAAGATAAGGGACAGGAAGGCTGGACATCCACCTTCCAAGAGTCTACATGCCCAGAAGAGGCCCAAAACTCCTAAGAAAGTCCTGTTGCCTGACGGAGAAACTGCTCCAGGGGACCTACCAGATCTGGCAGAGCTGAAGGTAGCAAGGGGTCCCTCCAGAGAGCACCTGAGCACTAGAAAAAGGACATGCCAAACTCTTGAGGACCCGCAACAGTTAGCTGACAGACAGGAACAAGGGGATATCAGTGGTACCCATAAGGTATACTGAGAGGGTGAGACTCCTGTACAGCAAGCCAAGAGACCCCAAACCAGGGGCAAGCAATATTCCCTTAGCTTGGGGCCGACCAAGACCTGAGAGAGGCTGGTCAGCCACTCCTGCTGGCCTCAGATATCTGAGAAGATAAAGGAGTTGTGTGCCTCCTGTGTCACCTGCCAGGCCAGTGCCAAGGTAAGGGGCTAGCCAAAGGCTCTCCTGATACCACTTCCTGTGGTGGAGCCTCCCTTTGAAAGTGTGGGAATTGACATTATTGTTCCCCTGGACCACCCAACAGCCTCAGGGAGCATGTTTATCTTTGTGGTAGTAGACCATGTCTCTAGACATCCTGAGGCTATTCCCTTTAGGACAGTCACTGTTCCAGCAGGAGCTAGAGTCCCCGGGGTTGGGTTCCCTATAAATGTGATGTCAGACAGAGACACACATTTCATGTCTGCCTATTTGCTAGCCATATGGGATGAGTGTTGTGTAACTTACAAGTTCACCACCCCTACCATGCACAAGGAAATGGTTTAGTTGAAAACTTCAACAAAACCTTAAAATACTTGATTACGGGTTGGCCTGAAAAACTCAAGAGTTGGGATGCTCTCCTCCCATTCCTGTTGTTCGTCTACAGGGAGGTTTCACACAAATGAGTTAGCTTTAGTCCCTTTGAGCTACTCTTTTAACACCTTGTAAGGAGTCCACGCAACTTGGTGAAAAATGGTTGGGAAAGAACCCTCAAGGAGCCGAAGCAGAAAAGAGCTGAGTGCATGAAGAAGGCGAATAATAAATGTATGGCAAGCCAGGAACTTGTCAAGCACTGGTATGACGAAAATG
The DNA here is from genome assembly GCF_964263255.1 of Lissotriton vulgaris. Taxonomy (NCBI): domain Eukaryota; kingdom Metazoa; phylum Chordata; class Amphibia; order Caudata; family Salamandridae; genus Lissotriton; species Lissotriton vulgaris. Next base: position 387,288 of record NW_028254874.1, on the reverse strand, counting down.
CATGACTGGACTTCTACCAGGACTGAGAGGACTTCAAGGGATGCTGCCCCATGTGGCCAGGATCAAGTCACCAAGCCCGTGGACCGAGAAGTAGCCGCAGAAAGTTCCCTGTCAACCGCACCACATTCACAGTAACCTTTAGCATCTTTAGCATCCTGTATCCCTTGCATCAGGACCACTTCATCTTGCAAGAATATAAAAGTGCCCGGAACTCGCTGAAGACTGCTCCTTCCTTCAAGGTTACCATTTCTGAGGACCTTGTTGGTTTTCTTGTCTGGCTCCCTGCTGGAATTATTTGCCTAAAGTAACCTAACCCCTCCGGTGCTTAGAACGTCCCCCGGCCGTCATATGTCATGGTGGGCGTGTGCAGACGACGGACGAGGTCGTCCAAACTCCACCCGCTCATTAATTCTCCCACACAATGTGAGAATTATTGCAGCGTGCAAGGGGTTAAAATAACCGCATAGGTACTTAGCCAAAATTTTCTTGAAAACGTTTCTGTGCAAAGTACGTTGAATTTGCCAATGCTGTTCACTTTTAAGTAAAAAGTGTATATTTACTGCTCTTTGCATCTGCTGCATCGCTGGAATCCTGTGGTGGATCTTTTTTGTTTTGGTGTCTAAAAATACATAAAATTGTCTATTTCTATAAATTAGTGTCAGATTTCTTGAGGGTCTCATGTAGTTCTTCTTCAGTTGTTTTGGTGCTGTGCAAATGCTTTCCACTTGCCCCTTTTTGTAAGCCTGATCAGAGACACAGCTGCCCAGGGTAAGCTAAAGGTTAAACAAACCAAACTTAATGGTCCAAAACTTGTTGATAAGTTCATTAAATGGTGAGCTCACACAACCACACAATATGATACACCCCATTTCCTCACAACGTCTTTCTTCACTATTGTTCATAAATTTCATGGGCCCACGTCTGCTGCTTTTGGATTCCATTTGCATATGTCGACAGGTGGCTGACTTCTCACCATCATGCCAACCCAGTCCATGAAAGTATATCCTACTGCTCATCATAATAGAAGATACGTAGATGCTTGTTTTTTTAGATGATTTTGTTACCTAATTAGCATGTATTCAATGATGTAAAAGGTCACACAAATTAGTCATTGTTTTTGATAATGGACAAAGTTGTCTACAATTTCCAATGTGAATTATGATGGTATGTCTGTTTTTTTTCTCCAAAAATAGGCTTATTAGTTTTCACAAATGACAGTCAGCAATGTTAACAATGACCTCTCTGGTCAGTGACTAAGTACAACCACTGGCTGTGAAAATGCCCAGGTTTGCAAGTGTAGTAAACAACAATTTTCTGACCATTCCTGCCATACCAAGTGGTGTAGATGCTATGACATAAAACATAGTTCTTTTTTTATTTTATGTTATGTGTATTTTATATGCATGCATCTCACTCTGGAAGGTTTACTGGTGTCTAGAGAAGGACCCTATCTGGAGCCTATTGGAAAAGCCAGGTTTTCAGTTACTTGCAGAATTCAAGGGCTGAGATGTTGACTCACATATGTAGGGGGAGGTCATTACAGGCTTTATCAGCTAGGTATAAGAATGTGCAACAGTTGGATCTGGTTCTACGAATGCGGGGGACATGGGTAAGCAGGCCGGCCTCCGAGTGGCGATTTCTGGATGGAGTGTGGAGTTTGGTGAGGCTTTTCATGTTGGTGGGACCTTGATTGTGCAAGGTTTTGTATGTGTGTGCGAAGAGCTTCAAGAGTAAGTTTTTCTGAACTGGGAGCTAGTGGTCAAGGTCACTGAGGTGTATGAAGATGCGAGTGTGGGGTGGGAGTTTGAGCATGAGTCTGACTGCTGCCTTTTGAATGACTTGGAGTCTCTTGGCGAGGTTTGTGGTGATGCTGACATAGAATGCGTTGCCTTTATCCAACCTGATGGTGATCAGGGGTGTGATGTTTATTTTGGGTGTTGACCGAGAGACATTTGAAGATTTTTCTGAGGAGCTTGAGGGTGGAGAAGCAGAAGGAGGTGGCGGTGTTGATATGGCTGGTAACAGAGTTGGTTGTCCACTACTATCCCTTGGCTATTGGCTTGGTTGGCTGACCATCAGACTGAGGTACACTGCAAGGTGGCTTTTCCGAAGGGTGCCACCTCTGTCTTGTTGGAGTTGAGCTTCAGACAGGAATTCATCTTCATCTAATTGGTGACTTTGGACACGCAGGTGAGGAACATTGTTCAGGTGTTAGGAATGTTGTTAGAGAAGGAGAGGGTAAGATGGGTAATAAGAGTGTCATCAGAAAAGGAGAGGATGAGCTAGGTGTCATCAACATAAAATATGATGCCAATTCCAAGGTTTCGATGTTGTTGGCGAGCAGTACCATGCAGACATTGAATAGCATGCTGCTGAGGGAGGATCCTTGGGGGACTCCGCAAATCAGGTTGGTGGCAGCAGAGGTAACGGACCTAGGCTGATAGACTAGATGCATCCATTGAGGAAGAAGGTGATCCATCAGAGTTGGTCTGCATATCCCTGTTTTGTGGAGGCACTGGAAGAGGATGGGGTGGGAAACAGTGTTGAAAATGGCAGAGGTCAAGTAGGATTAGTGCCACTGTGTCTCCTCTGTCTTCTGTTCTGGAGGTGGTTATCATTGAGGTGGCTGGCCAGTTGCTTGCTGACAGAAGCGGTAGTATGGTGGTGTGTTTCCAGGTGAAGGGTAAGGTGGCTGTGGTGCGGGACTCATTGAGTATGGGGTGAGTGCAGCACACATGGGGTTGAGCCCAAATGTTGATATGTGTCCAATTCGGCTTTCAAGTGGATTGGCCAATGGTGGTGGCAGTTTCAAAAAAAGATAATGGCGGACAAAGCAATTTCCAGGCTGCATGTCTTGTCATGTTGAAGGGCGACGAGGGTGGAAAGGTCATATTGGGGAGTAAAGGTGTTGTATATGGTGCTTGTTTTATCACTAAAGCAGTGTTAAGAGTGCATATATTGTGTCATTTGTGTGACAGGTGTGGGGCTGGCAGAGGGGAGGTGAAGTCCTTCACTATGGGGAAAAGTTCTTTGGTGCTGTTGAAGCTGTTTACAGTTCACTCATCGAGTGCTTGATGTATGTAAGTTGCTGATTGTAGAAGTGCTGATCTATTGGAGTTTCTGTAGTTTTTGCTGTGGGTGTGTCTCCAGCAGCGTTCTAGTTGCTTGCAGTACCAGTTACCTTGAGGTCTGGTCATTGGGAGGAGATGATCTTGAGCAGGGCCAGGGTGTCTGCACATGAGTTGATCCACGCGTTGTATTGCGACTTATATAGCGCACGTATCACCCGAAGGCATCAAGGCGCTTGCCTTGGGAACCCGTCCTGGCTTTTTTCCCTGTGAGATAACCCCTACTGGGCATCCCCAAGGTGAAAGCCAGGCATCCCGCAGCGGGTGGGCCGCCGTAGTGGAGATTAAGCAAGCTATTGCCCAGAGTTGCAGCGTGGGACCCCATGATTAGAATAGGCACCGAGGCGAGAATTATCGAGTCCGTGGACATTTTGGGCTCAGAACCCTGCCGCGTCGGGAATTGAACCCTGGCCCCGGGTCAGACCTCTTCATCAGGGTCTGCCGCTCTAATCAGTGAGCCACACTTCTCCAGTTAATCAGACACCAAATGTCATGGTAATTTGGGTTGTTAATTTCTTCAGACAGGAAACTGAAGGCAGAGGCTTGAGTACAAATCAGTTTTCACCTCTTAAAACTCGTAAAATGCTCAAATGTATCATGACATATGCATGAGGTCTATAGATGTCACTTCCTGTGATCTCACATACTGTGACATCACCTTCTATGATGTCATGCACCACAACTTCACTTCCTGTGATGCCACACGTTCTGCCGTCACTTGAATATGACCTAAATTGGTGAGTACCCCACTCCATTTTTTTTAGGACTTCTGCCCTGCTAACACTAGACCTATTTGTCAATGCTTTGATGCTATTACAATATTTATTTGCTATTATTTCTCATCCTTTCGCAACTGATCCTTTCTGCCGCCTGCTCCAAGAAAGGCTAGTCAGTGACAGTGCTGACAGTGGGGTGTACCACTGCAGCACACGCCCCCTCCCACTGTCCATGGATAATTTACCCCTAGAGCGTAAGGGGTCTGTGGTACAATCCAAGCGTAAGCGTGGACACGCAAGTTAAGTAATAAAAGGCCCAGGGCTCTGGGCGTGGTCAGGTTAGTTACTGCCACCAACAGCACCACATGTGTCCTGTGTCTGTCTATCCATAGGCCCCGACTGGGACACTACACTGGCGACGAGGTGGCTATTCGTCTGGCCCACTGTGTGCCCAGCCGCCTCCACTCACGGTGCCCTTAGCTGCCAACCTCCAGCCTGCGTGGCGCTCTCCTCGGCGCCCCCCCTGTGTCGCCGACGGCCCGGCGTGGCCGCCCCAGCGTCGCCGCCTGCCTACCTGAGCTGCCTTCTACGACGCCTGCCGGTGCCCCAGAGCGCCTTCCGCCTGCCGCCCCTGCTGGCCGCGGACCTCTGCTGCAGCGTGGCCTCTGACGCCACAGCCAGGTACATCGGCCCCCCTGCTCTGCTGCCCGCAGCCTCCGGCGCCCAGGCCGCATCTTGTTCCCGGGCCCAGCCCCGGCAGCTCCCTCGCGAGGCCTGCGCATGCGCTGGTGCGTCCAGCGCCACGTGGTAGACGCGCTGCACGGCCTCCCTGCACATGCTCACGCATCTCGCGTGACCACTGACCTACAAAACCTCACGCATCTGGCGGAACGGGGCCAAATAGCGTTCTCCAGGTGCCTGCTTTGTCCCCTGGCAGTTTGCAAGAGTTTGCAAGGACTCACACTGCCTCTGGCATCACGCATACGGCCCATCAAGCCTCGCTTCAGCCACCATGGCCAACGTGCCGCCCCTAGAACCTTTCTCAATCACGGGAACGCCCCCCTCACAGGCTGCCGGATGGAGAAAGTGGATAGAGCGACTCGAAAATTATTTCATAGCGGCGGACATCGCGGTGGCACGGCGTCGCGCAATGCTTTTGCACCTAGGAGGAGAGGCTATTCACGACATCTCCTAAGACATTACGGAGGGTGACCCGCCCCACACATACAACACCCTACGGGACGCCATCACGAGGTACTTTGAGCCTTTTACCAGCGCGGATTATGAATGCTTCCTGCTCCGACAAGCACGCCAACTCCCTGAGGAATCGGTAGATGTATTCTACGCTCGGCTCAAGAAACTAGCCAGCACGTGCACGCTCCCGGATGCCGAAGATGAAATTCGTGCCCAATTCATACAGGGATGCGCCTCCCTGAAGCTACGGGAGAGGGTGCTGGAAACGGACGCCATGCCCATGCGCGACATCCTAGCCCTAGGGCGATCTAAGGAACTTTCCAAGGCCCGCGCTGCCCACATGGAGCCAAAAACAGCAATCACAGTCAAGACGGAACCGGTGTGCGCCGTCAAATCGCAACACCCTGACAATCGGACGAGACCTCCGAGAAAAGGGCGACCGAAACAGACCCAGTCCACCCACGATCAAGCCTGCATGTGGTGCAGAGGTACCACTCCCCACAAAGGCGCCTGCCCAGCCCACGGCAAAATCTGCAGCGCATGTGGCAAGGCCAACCACTTTGCGAGCGTCTCTTTGTCATCGCAAAGGAAGAAGCAGAGTGGCCCACCCAGGAGGGCGCGACAGGTGGCGCCCTTACCGAACACGTCGAACAGCAGCGACATGGACGACGATGAAGAAGACGCTGCGTCAGTCCACGTGGTGCGCATGCTCAATACACTAGCAGCCGCATCTTCGACCGAACCGATGTGCACCGTCCAAGTACATGGCCAAGCAGTCAGAGCACTCATCGACACCGGCGCCACGATAAACCTCATGGCCGCCAGCGTGTACCAATGCCTCGAAGACGCCCCCACACTTCACCCCACAAGAGTGCAAGTGTTTGCCTACGGAACCCGGCGCCCGTTGCGCCTGTGCGGAGTCTTCCGGACGACTGTGGCCCACGACACAACGCAGCTACAGACAAAGATCTACGTATCCCAGGAGGGATCAGGATTCCTTCTCGGTTGCAAGACAGCACGGGAGCTCGGGCTCATACACTTTGCCCTAACAGTGCAAGCCCAAGGACTTGACCATCTAGTCGCAGAGCATTCCTCGCTGTTCGAGGGCATCGGATGCCTACGGGGGGCCCCCGTCCGGCTCCACATTGACCAGTCGGTGGCACCGGTAGCTCTCCGGCACAGACGGATCGCTTTTCACCTCCGGCCCAAAGTCGAAGCGGAGCTAAGGATGCTTGAACAGGCCGGCATCATCGAGCGAGTGACTGGACCCACGCCGTGGGTATCTCCCATCGTTGTGGCCAAAAAGCCGAAGCAACCCGAAGCAGTAAGGATATGCGTGGACATGCGCCTCCCCAACCTAGCAATTAAGAGGGAACGTCACCTGACGCCGACCATTGACGACATCATCGGGGAGCTCGCAGGGTCCAAATGGTTCTCCAAGATGGACCTGCGGTCGGGGTACCATCAGATCCCTCTTCACCCAGACTCGCGCCCAATCACGACCTTCTCCACCCACGCAGGCCTGTGGAGATACACGAGGCTAAATTTCGGAATCTCAAGCGCAGCGGAGGTGTTTCAAAACATCATTCACAATGTCCTCCAAGGCCTTGATGGTGTGCTCAATGTGAGCGATGATATCCTGGTGCATGCCCCCATCTTGGAAGAACACATCAGACGCCTCCAAGCAGTGTTCAACCGGCTAAAGGAGAGAGGACTAACTCTCCACAAGGACAAATGTGAGTTCCTACGCAAAGACATCAGTTTCTTTGGATACAAGTTCTCCGACCAAGGAGTGGGCCCCGACCCAGAAAAGGTCAAGGACATCCACAACGCGCCAGCCCCCACATCTGTGACAGCCGTCCGCAGCTTCCTAGGTATGGTGACATACTGCGGACGTTTCATCAAGGATCTGTCGGATTTGACAGGGCCCCTCCGCGACCTCACCAAGTCAAATGCCGCCTGGATGTGGGGCCCAGAACAGCAGGAGTCGTTCACGAACACCAAGGCAGCCCTGTCAGCTGACACGACCCTGGCCTATTTCAACCCGCAACACGAGTCACAACTGCTAGTTGACGCCAGCCCCACCGGCCTGGGAGCGGTCCTATCGCAGCGTCAGACATGCGGAGAATGGGCCCCCATAGCGTACGCCAGTTGCACGCTTACGCCTACCGAACAACGTTACTCACAAATTGAACAGGAGGCGATCGCCATTCTATGGGGATGCCGCCATTTCCATATCTACCTCTATGGACATCCCTTCTCAGTGATCACTGATCATAAGCCCCTCATACCACTCTTCCAAGGCTCGTCCTCTCGCCCACCACCGAGAATCGAAAAAATGGTGCTGCAATTGCAGGAGTTCCAGTTCACAGTGGAATACCGGCCCGGAACGCGGAACCCCGCAGATTATCTGTCAAGACACGCCCGTCCAGTTACTGAAGCGGAAGCAGCTGAAGCAGCAGCCACGGAAGAGTACGTCCGGCTAATCGTCGAACGGTCAAGGCCACGTCCCATGTCCCTGGAAGAAGTAGCGAGTGCCACTAAGGACGATGACTGCCTCCAGCTCGCGATCCATGCCATAGAATCCGGCGACTGGAAGGCGCTGCAAAGCCCGGCATCCTTTCGCACTCAGGACGCCCAAACGATCCTGAAGGCCCTGTACCAAGTCAAACACGAACTATCCGTTTCAGCCGAAGGATGTCGCCTGAGAGGCCCGCACCTTGTACTGCCCAGCAGCCTCGCCCAACAAGCTGCCTTGCTGGCACACGGCTCACACCAAGGGATCGTCAAGTCCAAAAACAGACTCCGAAGCAAATTTTGGGTCCCTGGGCTCGACAGAGCAGTTGAGGAAGTGGTTCATAGCTGCCCGGTGTGTCTAGCGACGAGCCTACCTAACCCTCCAGCACCGGTGATCACCGAAGAAGGACCAACATCCCCGTGGGTACGAGTGAGTGCAGACTTCGGCAGCATTCCCGGAGGCAAGTACATGCTCGTCGTGGTGGATGACTTCTCTCGCTACCCCGAAGTAGAAATTGTGACATCGACAGCAGCATCTGAGGTGATCCCAAAGTTTGAAAAGATCATAGCCTCCCACGGGATCATGAAGGAAGTCCGCACAGACAATGGACCCCCGTTTAATGGCAGCGAATTTACAGAGTACCTGCAGAGCCATAGCGTCAAGCACAAATGGATAACACCAAGATGGCCGCAGGCCAACGGAGAAGTCGAAAGGCTAATGAGAACTTTAAACAAAACAATCCAAATTGCAGTCGCCGATGGCCACTGTCTGGAGCTAGCCATCTACCAATTTCTCCGAGAATATCGCCAGACCCCACATTGCACTACAGGAGTCTCCCCAAGCTGACTCTCCTTCAACCGAGCTATTGCGGACACCATCCCACATCACCCCATGTGGGAGCTAGCCCCTAAGCCCAGAAACCGGTCCATGGAACAGCGCACCAAGAACAACCAAGAGGCATCCCGAAGACGGAGGGCCGCAGACAGCCCCATCCAAGTCGGGGACGCAGTTCTTGTAAAAGACCGCCATCCTGGCGGGAAGTTCCGTCTGCCATTCGAGCTAGACCCCTGGAGGGTGACAGAGGTTAATGGGACAATGGTCACGGCTGTCAGGAATGGGGAAGTAGTCACAAGGAACATTTCGTTCTTTAAACGAGTACCCGAGAGAGGAGAAGACCCGGAACCGGATGATTGGCACCTGAACCCCCCGCGCAGAACATCTGTAACAACCGGAACAAACACCACGACCACGACGCACCTAACTGGAGACATTGCCTCGAGCAACACGGAGCCAGAAAGACCAGCCGAAGAGCCCAGCGTCAACGAGACTAGAGAGTCAGAAGAACCGACCCCAGTCGCGGCGGAAGGTCGTAGCCAAACAAGTTACAGTCTACGCCCGTGCCCCAAACCTTCCCAGAGATACCGAGACTTTGTGGCCCAATGCTGGCGGTGAATTGATCGAGATGGCTGACCCCGCCGAGCTGACCCCGCCGAGAATAAAGTAAGACTGTTCTGTTTTTGTACCTTACCTGTTATGGATTTGTCAGTACATTCAGAGACTGCACCAGAGACTGCTTGGTGAACTTTGTTGAGTATAGCAGCGTTAACGGTCACAGCACCCCTGCTGACCAGAGAGACGTTTGTGTGCACTTGTATTTTTCCAGTTTGTTTTATCCCTAGGTAAAGGAGGAATGTAGTGTTGCTGACAGTGGGGTGTACCACTGCAGCACACGCCCCCTCCCACTGTCCATGGATAATTTACCCCTAGAGCGTAAGGGGTCTGTGGTACAATCCAAGCGTATGCGTGGACACGCAAGTTAAGTAATAAAAGGCCCAGGGCTCTGGGCGTGGTCAGGTTAGTTACTGCCACCAACAGCACCACACGTGTCCTGTGTCTGTCTATCCATAGGCCCTACACTACACCACACCAGCCATTTTAGCTAATATGGGCTTTTACGTTTATTATCTAGCGGTGCTTGACACAAGAGTCGCTCAAACTAATTTGTCTTTCCACCCACTGGCACACATTTTGTTCAACGCAATGGGACACACAACAAGTCCTGCTGGTAGATTAATGTATTGAGAGGTTTGCGTTTCATCACAAATATCTGCCGGAGGGGGGTGCTAACATTCTCATGACCCCGCTTCTTATGGCCAAAACGGTGTGGGGTGGGTATCCGAACTACTGCGAGAAGATCTTCAGCAGGCTTCTATGATTCCACACACAGCAGTCTCCATCCCAGTGGATCAAACAATTAATGGCAACACCAGCAGGTCTGCACTTGCCAATCCTAGGCTTTTTATCCAGATCTTTTTTTCAGACATATTCACTACAAATTAAAATTGTAAAAGTAAAACTGATGGTGCCCATGTGTTTGCAGAAAAAAAGGTAAGAATGAAAACATGACAGGATTAAAGAAATTAATATACAGAATGCCCGAACAGCCCTCACACTGAAATGGATTACTTCCTAGGTGTAGGTGCACATGTGCATAAGCAAAATCCTGTCCCTCATAGTGGAGATAGCCAGTAAATGAAGTGGTCTGACACCTTTCTATTCTATTCTAAGGGCACCACCAAACTTAAAAAATAGTAAACAAAAGTATCCTTATAGGGCATCATGGAGAACAGATAGAAGGGTCATTGAGTAATAAATGATTGGCTCCCACAGCTCATTATTCATTTTCGTTTCCCAGTGCCCACTCACAAAGCACTTTAAAAAAAAATATTTGAGAAGTGGTCGGGGATCCAATCCCAAGGGATCCTTCTTTTGTATTAAGGGGAGGGGGACACATGGCTTCATCTGTTCAAGCTAATTTGGGTCCCAGGGACCCCAATGCCCCGGGCCATTCTTTTTAATAGGGGAGGAGTGCACAGCCCCGCTTCTTGAGCAAAGTCCAGCCCCAGAGACCTATCCCCCTTAGCCTTTGTTTTTTTAACAGGAGGGGGTCATGCAGCCCCATCACTGAGCCAATAGTGGCACAGGGCATCGGGGAGCCCCAAGGCCAATGCAGTCAGCACTACCCTGGGTGCTGGCAAGAGCCGGCACCTTTTCTTTGCTCCCACCTGGGAGAGAGCAGAATTGTTGTACTGGTTCCACTGCACGAGAGCTAAGCGGAGTCCTGGGCAGGGAACCACAATAGCCCAGGGTTAGACTCCCTATCAGACTGTGACGTATCATGCCAGGGGAATACCAGCACTGGGCGGGGACATGCAGCTCTCCTACTTTAAGGAACTTAGCCCTGGGGGATGGGCTCCCTGGGACCTAATAGTGGCTCGGGGAGTGGGGGGGTGCATGCCCTCCTACCCTATACTAGGTAATTGCCCCAGGGATAGGGAGACCTAATAAAGGCACAGGGAAGGGGGGCCACATGAACCCTTCCCTGTTATTGTGAATTTGGCCCTTGAGGATGGGGTCTCCGGGTCAGGAGTGGCACCCTCCACAAATACTACAAAATAATGATCCCTAGGCACTGGCCCACTACAGGGGTCTACTGATTTAATCAAAAAAGAATTCCAGATGGTGTTTTGCTTTTGTTTTACGCTGCAAACCGGAAGAAGACTCACAGAATTGCGGCTCTAAAAACCTTTTATTTTGAGCCCGGGAAAGGCCAGTCCCTTCCCACCCTCCTATGGGAAACATCCTTTACAACACAATTGTTACAACACATGCCATTACATCGCATGCCGTTGCAACGCAAGAGGTGTGCACTTATCAACCCAAAACGGGTTGATAAGTGCATTACTTGGTCAGCTCACACAACCACACAATATAATACACCCCTATTCCTCACAACGTCTTTCTTCACAAAAGTTCATACATTTCATGGGCCCACGTCTGCTGCTTTTGGATTCCATTTGCATATGTTGACAGGTGGCTGACTTCTCACCATCATGCGGATGACAACCCAGTCCATGAAATCATATCATAACAGAGGATGTGCAGATGCATTGGATTTTTTATGTGATTTTGTTACCTAATTAGCATGTATTCAATGATGTTTTTTCGATAATGGATAAAGTTGTCTACAATTGCCAATGTTAATTATGATGGTATGTCAGGTTTATTTTTCTTTCAAAAATAGGTTTATTCGTTTTCACAAATGACAGTCAGCAATGTAACCAATGACCTCTCTGGTCAGTGACTAAGTACAACCACTTGCTGTGAAAATGCCCAGGTTTGCAAGTGTAGTAAGCAACACGTTTCTGCCCATTCCTGCCATACAAAGTGGTGTAGATGCTATGAAATAAAACAGTTTTTTTTTTGTTATGTGTATTTTTTATGCATGCATCTCACTCTGGAAGGTATACAGGTGTTTAGAGAAGGGCCCTATCTGGAGCCTATTGGAAAAGCCAAGTTTTCAGTTTCTTGCAGAATTCAAGGGCTGAGCTGTTGACTCACATATGTAGGGGGAGGTCATTACAGGCTTTATCAGCTAGGTATGAGAATGTACAACAGTTGTATCTGGTTCTACAAATGCAGGGGACATGGGTAAGCAGGCCGGCCGCCGAGTGGCGATTTCTGGATGGAGTGTGGAGTTTGGTGAGGCTTTTCATGTAGGTGGGACCTTGATTGTGCAAGGTTTTGTATGTGTGTGCGAAGAGCTTCAAGAGTAAGTGTTTCTGAACTGGGAGCTAGTGGTCGTGGTCACTGAGGTGTATGAAGATGCAAGTGAGGGGTGGGAGTTTGAGCATGAGTCTGACTGCTGCCTTTGGAATGACTTGGAGTCTCCTGGCGAGGTTTGTGGTGAGGCTGACATAGAATGTGTTGCCTTTATCCAACCTGCTGGTGATCAGGGGTGTGATGTTTATTTTGGGTGTTGACCGAGAGACATTTGAAGATTTTTCTGAGCAGCTTGAGGGTGGAGAAGCAGAAGGAAATGGCTGTGTTGATATGGCTGGTAACAGAGTTGGTTGTCCACTACTATCCCTTGGCTATTGGCTTGGTTGGCTGACCATCAGACTGAGGTCCACTGCGAGGTGGCTTTTCCGAAGGGTGCCACCTCAGTCTTGTTGGAGTTGAGCTTCAGACTTGAAGTTCAGACAGGAATTCATCTTCATCTAATTGGTGACTTTGGACACGCAGGTGAGGAACATCATTCAGGTGTTAGGAATGTCATTAGAGAAGGAGAGGGTAAGTTGGGTAATAAGAGTGTCATCAGAAAAGGAGAGGATGAGCTAGGTGTCATCAGCATACGATATGATGCCAATTCCAAGACTCTGATGATGTTGGCGAGCATTACCATGCAGACATTGAATAGCATGCTGCTAAGGGAGGTTCCTTGGGGGACTCCGCAAATCAGGTTGGTGGCAGCAGAGGTTAACGGACCGAGGCTAATAGACTGGATGCATTGATTGAGGAAGAAGGTGATCCATCAGAGTTGGTCTGCATATCCCTGTTTTGTGGAGGCATTGGAAGAGGATGGGGTGGGAAACAGTGTTGAAAATGGCAGAGGTCAAGTAGTATTAGTGCCACTGTGTCTCCACTGTCTCCTGTTCTGGAGATGGTTGTCATTGAGGTGGCTGGCCAGTTGCTTGCTGACAGAAACGGTAGTATGGTGGTGTGTTTCCAGGTGAAGGGTAAGGTGGCTGTGGTGCGGGACTCATTGAGTATGGGGTGAGTGCAGCACACATGGGGTTGAGCCCAAATGTCGATATGGGTCTAATTCGGCTTTCAAGTGGATTGGCCAATGGTGGTGAAGGTTTCAAAAAAAGATGATGGCGGGCAAAGCAATTTCCAGGGTGTATGTCTTGACAGATTGAAGGGCGACGAGGGTGGAAAGGTCATATTGGGGAGCAAAGTTGTTGTATATGGTGCTTGTTTTTATCATTAAAGCAGTGTTAAGAGTGCATAGATTGTGTCATTTGTGTGACATGTGTAGAGCTGGCAGAGGGGGTGCTGTTGAAGCTGTTTACAGTTCACTCATCGAGTGCTTGATGTATCTAAGTTGCTGATTGTAGAAGTGCTGATCTATTGGAGTTTCTGTAGTTTTTGCTGTGAAGGTGTCTCCACTGGCATTCTAGTTGCTTGCAGTTTTTCTGAGTGCCAGCTACCTTGAGGTCTGGTCATTGGGAGGAGATGATCTTGAGCAGGGACAGGGAGTCTGCACATGAGGTGATCTAGGCATTGAAGCTGGTGATTGATTGGGAGAGATTGTCTTAGTGTAGCGGATGGCAGATTTGGAGCTGTGTGGTCAATCGTCCTTACGGATCATGTTCCAGTTGCTCCGGGGGGCTGTAGAGGATGTTTTCTAATTGATTTATACTTTTAATATTTTTCAGTTTTATAGTTTTACTAGCAGCCCGTCCCGACCTTGTCCGGGAGCAATCAGGCTTAAGGGCCCCGCCCGCCCCGGCCCCCGCCCGCCCCAACATTGTCCGTGGGTCTCCCGGAGTAGCAGCCCGTCCCGACCTTGGCTTCAGGGCCCCCGCCCACCCCGACACTGTCCGTGGGTCCCCCGGAGCCTTACCTCATCCGCCGCACCTCCCCGCGCCCCTGAGTTCACTGGTCCGCCGCTCCTCGCCGCTCCTCCCCTCTCCTCCCCGCCTACCCGCGCTCCTCTCCACTCCTCCCAGCCTGTCCACTGCTCCTCACCGCTCCTCCCCACCTGTCCGCCGCTCCTCCCCGTGCTCATGTCCGCCACTCCTCCTCGTGCTCCTGGACGTCGCTCCTCCCCGCGCTCCTGATGTCAGCACGCACATCGCGGCCGGCGCTACTTCCATGGGACTACTTTTTTTTTCTCGTAAATTTTTTAAATAACGTATATTTTTTTTATTTATATAGCCTATGTCCATCTGCACACCCTTACAATTTCAACGATGTATCGGGTGTATGGATTGGCGCTGTGGTTCCCGAGTTTACCCGCCTCAAAGGTTCAAAGTTCTTCCTTTATAACAGTAGTATAGATTATTTTCAACTGCAGCTTTTGGCATATTTCATGCATTGTGTGAAGTGTTCTTTGTTCTTGTTACCAGGTTTAGTGTGCATTGCTTGTAGTATATCTACTGAGGTTAATCAGACACCAAATGTCATCCAAATGTGGGTTGTTAATTTCTTCAGACAGGAAACTGAAGGCAGAGGCTTGAGTACGAATCAGTGTTCACCTCTTAAAACTCATAAAATACTCAAATGTGCTCATGGCATATGCATGAGGTCTTAAGATGTCACTTCCTGTGATCTCACATACTATGACATCACCTTCTGTGATGTAATGCACCACAACATCACTTCCTGTGATATCACCCGTTCTGCCGTCACTTGAATAAGACCTAAATTGGTGAGTACCCAACTCTAGTTTTTTAGGACTCGTGCCCTGCTAACACTAGACCTATTTGTCAATGCTTTGATGCTAATATAATATTTATTTCCTATTATTTCTCATTCTTTCGCAACTGATCCTGTCTGCCGCCTGCTCCAACAAAGGCTAGTCCCAGCCATTTTAGCTATTATGGGCTTTCTATTATCTAGCGGTGCTTGAACCAAGAGTGGCTCTTACTAATTTGTCTTTCCACCCACTAGCACACATTTTGTTCAATGCAATGGGACACACAACAAGTCCTGATGGTAGATTAATGTATGGAGAGGCTTTGCGTTTCATCACAGTTATCTGCCGGAGGAGAGTGCTAACATTCTCATGACCCCTCTTCTTATGGCCTAAACGGTGTGGGGTGGGTATCCGAACTACTGCGAGAAGATCTTCAGCAGGCTTCTATGATTCCACACACAGCAGTCCATCTGCAGCAATTCAGTCTCCATCCCAGTGGGTCAACCAGTTAATGGCAACACCAACATGTCTGCACTTGCCAATCCTAGGATTTTTATCCAGATCTTTTTTTCAGACATATTCACTACAAATTAAAATTGTAAAAGTAAAACTGATGGTGCCCATGTGTTTGCAGAAAAAAAGGTAGGAATGAAAACATGACAGGATTAAAGAAATAATATAGAGAATGCCCGAACAGCCCTCACACTGAAATGGACTACTTCCTAGGTGTAGGTATACATGTGCATAAGCAAAAAGCTGTCCCTCATAGTGGAGATAGCCAGTGAATGAAGTGGGCTGAAACACCACCAAACTTAAAAAAATAGTAAACAAAAATATCATTATAGGGCATCATGGAGAACTCCTTGAAAGGTCAGTGGTTAATAAAGGATTGTCTCCAGCAGCTCATTTATTATTTATTTTGAGGTCCCAGCGCCTACTCAGAAAACCCTTTTAAAAAATATATATATTTGAGAAGTGGTCGGGTATCCTATCCCATGGGATCCTTCTTTTGTATTAATGGGAGGAGGGCACACAGCTTCCTCTGTTCAAGCTAATTTAGGTCCCAGGGACCCCATCCCCCAGGGCCATTCTTTTTTATTAAGGGGAGGAGTGCACAGCCCCCCCTTCTTGAGTCAAGTCAAGCCCCAGAGACCTAGCCCCCTGAGCCTCTGTTTGTTGTAACAGGAGGGGGGCAGGCAGCCCCATAACTGAGCCAATAGTTGCACAGGGCATTGGGGGCCCCAAGGCCTTTGCAGCTCCCCAGCCAGCACTACATTGGGTACTGGCGGGAGCCGGCACCTTTTCATGGCTTCCGCCTGGATGAGATCAGAATTTTTGTATTGGTCCCACCGCGCAGGAGCTAAGCGGAGTCCTGGGCAAGGAAACACACAGGCCCAGGTTTAGGCTCCCTATCACACTGTGACGTATCATGCCTGGGGGATGATATCCACTTGTCAGATACTAGCACTGGACGGGGTCTTGCAGCCCCAGCTCCTCTACTTTAAGAAACTTGGTCCTGGGGGATGGGGTCCCTGGGACCTAATAGTGGCTCGGGGAGTAGGGGGCGCCTAACCTCCTTCCCCTTATTAGGTAATTGCCCCAGGGATAGGGTCCGAAGGGTCCTAATATAGGCACAGGGAAGGGGGGGCCACATGGCCCCTTCCCTGTTATTGTGAATTTGACCCTTGAGGATGGCGTCTCCGGGTCAGGAGAGGCACTCTCCCCAAATATTACAAAATAAAGACTTCTAGGCCCTGGCCCACTCCGGGGGTCTAATAATTTAATTAAAAATGAATGCCAGGTGGTGTTTTGCTTTTGTTTTATGCTGCAACCATGCAGGAGACTCACAGGATTGCAGCATTAAAAACATTTTATTTTGGGCACAGGAAAGGCCAGTCCCAGCCCTGACCCCATACCCTGCCCTCTTATATCTTTTTTTATTAACAAACTATGGACATGGGACTAGGTCACTGAGTTCTGTAGTGGTTGCCTGCAACATTTTCCCTCAATTTGCAGGCATTCAATCAGGGCGCTTGCTCCCACAGGAACCTTATTAAAATTGGGTTTGAATGAGTCCTCGAACCCAACCATCCGGATATACAAATATTTTTTTTTACTTTAATTTCTCAAAAACTACTTAACAGATTAACACCAAATCACAAAAATCATTCTTTTGGATCTACACTCTATTTTATGAACACAAATCTAGATTCCAGCCAAATGAGGTGTAATTCTGTTGAGCAGTTTTTTCGGTTTCGCTGTTCTAAAATGTCTACGGAAAATGCATGGAGATTTTGCATTTTGGGCCCCCCACCTCCTTTCTGTCAGCCTTAGCTTTACAGATCACCCTGAAACTTTCTTAAAGTTTAAATTGAGAATCCTTTTGGAACGTTTTTTTGGAGAAGTAACAAACGGCAACAAAGTTATTAGCAAACTAAAAAAGGCATTTTCTATGGAAATGCAGACCTAACTATAACTAGTCTGTGGTGATTGTGGTCGCCAGTAGGTAGTTATTGTTATGATGTTGTTTCCATAGGAATAGCTTATTTTCATTTGCCAATAACGTTGGCGTTACATGACAAATCTTTACAAAAATTTCAAAAGTAGTTTGCCCTCACTTCAGCTACTATCTTGAAAATGTAATTGCGATCTGTCAAGCGGGGGCCAAAAAAGAAGGGGGAGTCCCAAAACGCTTTCATCCTATGTTAATTTCTTTCAGAAATTGTAGACAAAGCTACAGCCTGAACTGCTGAACGTAATTACACCAAATGTATCAAAAAATGTAGCTCCTGGTCCAGAAAGCGCTCTTTTTGTTAAATGGTGTAAATCTGTTCAGTAGTTGCTGAGAAATTTGAAGAAATTCCCAGTTGTAAATAAAGGGACGCAAAGGGTCCACGAACCTGCCCGATCTCGTGCCTGAGATCTGATTGGCTGCCAACACTTCAAACCAGGAAGTGTAGGCAGCTATCTTGTGACTCGGTTGAACCGAGTCACAAGAAGATTAAAAGAAAAA
This sequence comes from Lissotriton vulgaris, assembly GCF_964263255.1. Classification (NCBI taxonomy): domain Eukaryota; kingdom Metazoa; phylum Chordata; class Amphibia; order Caudata; family Salamandridae; genus Lissotriton; species Lissotriton vulgaris. The sequence continues at coordinate 369,455 of NW_028254874.1, read as the reverse complement.
AAAAGGGGGCATGGTCGAAACACTCTGACCCCCTGGACCTCTAGGGGGGTTCCCAGAGGGCCAAAAAAGCATTGTTTTAAAAAACCTTTCAGCCAAATTCGTGCTGGCTCGGCGACTCCCGTCGAAAAAAAGAATAGTGAGTCACGGTCTCATGTGCCTCATTAAATAATGGCCCTTGAGTGGTCCAGGTACCGGGTGCAGTTTATGTCCTAATGTGGGGGTTCCTATGCGGCACCCCTGCACCACAGGGACCACCACCTTCCTGGGGCAGTCACAATATTATATGCTGGGTAGCCTAACAGCTCCCCTGCTCCAGTGACCTACACCTCCCAGGGGCAGAGATCAAATTTACAAATAATGTGGGGGAGGCCATATGGCCTCCCCGCTGCCCCGCCAAATGCTACCTCCCGGAACTATTTCAAGTAAAAATGTGTGGGGGGCTCCGGATCACCACCTCCCATGGGCACTGTTTTTAAAAATAAATTATGGGACCACACGGCCCCTGCAGACTAGACGACCACTACCTCCCTGGGGCTTAATTACATTGGAGGGGGACTGCACAGCCCCCCTCCTGGAGCCGCAGATGTCCCTGGGGACCCCCACACCCCAGGGCTGGCTCCACCAATTTCCTGGGATGCCCACCCCTGGGATATTGCAGTTTGCTATGACATGACAGGGGCACTGCTCCCGCCATGCCATAGCATACCAGCTCTGCTTTCAGCAAGCAAGAGCAAAAAGAGCTGCTGAAAGCAGAGCTGAGTCTGTTACCCTGCTCGCTGTGAAGAGAGCAAGGAAACTGACACTTTGCTTTGGGATCCAGGGAGCTATGTGAGCAGCTCTCTGGGTCTCAAAACAATGCCGGCTCCCCCAGGAGGTGGTGAGCCGGTAGGGACCACAGGAGCTTTGAGGCTCCCCCCACTGTCCCCAACGAACATGCCAGGCCCTGGGGGCTATAATTAGTGATGTCACTGACCATGCCATGTGTGATTAATAAATGAGGTCCTAAGTAGTGCATTGCGAGGGTGTAAGTTATAGTTAGCTCAAGTAACTATTGCTGCTGAATTTCACTGGTTGTGTAGACTGAAATTTGACCCTAACTATAATGTCCATGTAACCTTTGGTTTCTTCAGTGCTTCAGTGAATGTTTAAGGTTTTTGTTAAAGCCAATTTCGAACTATAAAGTCCCTGGAAGCTTAGTATGCTAACTACTTGCACTTACCTTCCGATATTTTGTACTCCATATTCTTGTACCGTGATATTCTGGAAGGGTCGATATTCATTAGTACAACCCTTCCAGATTGTTTCTGTCCATACCAACAATATCCAGACCTTTACCACAACCAGTCTGCTCCAATATGTCCCCTTCCAGACCATCCTCTCAGCTAGATCATATCCATGCACAACATTTCTTCCTCTTCCATTTCGCTCTCATCTGGGCCATTAACCTGTAGATCATTCCTTCCAGACCAACCCCCTCCAGACCATTCCTTCCAGACCACTCTCCTCCAGATCATTCCTTCCAGACCACTCTCCTCCAGACCATTCCTTCCAGACCACTCCCCTCCAGACCATTATTTCCAGACCACTCCCACTTGTATCCAGACCAATATTTCCAGACCACTCCCACTTGTATCCAGACCATTCCTTCCAGACCACGCCCATTCAGACCATTCCTTCCAGACCACTCCCACTCAGAACATTCCTTCCAGACCACTCCCATCCAGGCCATTATTTCCAGACCACTCCCACTTCTATCTAGACCATTCCTTCCAGACCACGCCCATTCAGACCATTCCTTCCAGACCACTCCCACTCAGAACATTCCTTGCAGACCACTCCCATCCAGGCCATTATTTCCAGACCACTCCCACTTCTATCCAGACCATTCCTTCCAGACCACGCCCATTCAGACCATTCCTTCCAGACCACTCCCACTCAGAACATTCCTTCCAGACCACTCCCATCCAGGCCTTTATTTCCAGACCACTCCCACTTCTATCCAGACCATTCCTTCCAGACCACTCCACTCCCATCCAGACCAATACCTTCCAGACCTCTAACTCAAGACCATTCCCAGGTGAATCCACTTCAGGCCTTTTCATCCTCATCATTTCCTATTAAGGTCATTCCCATTGAGACCTCTGTTAAAATCCTCCCTCTCTGATCACTAGTAAATCAAAAGACACCGGATTAAATTAGAGTCTTTGCCCCCAAATATCCATTCCATTCCAGTACAATTTGCAGGCGCCCTCCTTTGGTGTAGGTGCCCCCCCCCTGTACTAGGTGATCGGATAGTGCAGTCAAACCTTCGCCTCATGTAGCACATCCGCATATCTCGTGCATGCCCTGTCGGATGTTCACAGCAACCCCCCCCCGCCAGAGACCAATTGACAAGCAGTGTGCCACTCTCCATCGTACACTCACACCACAGCCTGCCAATCCCTTGTATGTCCCCTGTTGATCTTCCTTCCCCAAACTCTCATGCACACCCCATCTCCCATTCATGTGGAACGGGTTCACACTCGCAACACCAGGCCTGTTCACATACAACCACGAGTGTACTCTCCCACAACTCTGTCTCACTGTGACAGCATGTTGTGCACGTTCTGCTCTTTCAGGAAACACAAGTGACGCCACGTCCAGAAACGAAACTGAAACCGGAACATGTTAGCTTCTTCTGGCTGTACATCCGGCCTCCTAAGGCCTCGTGAAACCCAGAAGACGTCTTGCTGCGCACATTCAGACAACCCGTAGGTGCTGTGAAGCTCCATCAGTGGCAGGTGGGTGCTAACAACCAATGCTTAAATTAAGTAGAAACAAGTTAAGTGCAGGGGGACAAGGTTTATCGGAGAAACCGCTGTCAGTGCAGACGAATGCCAGACTTCAGGAATACCAAGGCTGCCTCGTCTTAATTGCACTTCATACCTGCACATCCTGCCTGTTTGTCTCTTCCTATAGGTCTATTCACATCATTAAATGCTTTGGGGTACATCAACACAGTCACAGTCAAAGCACACTTACTACAGTCGTATGTCTGCTCCTCGCGCCTTTCTTTGCTCACTCGGTTTCTTTGAATGGTATCGAAGAGCTGGGGCCACCCCGAGTCATCCACTGCAAAAAGAGAACAAGAATGAATGGTGTAATGCAGGAAACAGGAAGGGTTTATGTCAAGAATCACCCCCTCGCGTATGAACACAGGGCACTACTGGGTGGAAGAGATGAATCGCCATCTACTGAAGTGTTTCACAGAGGTATATCAGACTGATGGAAGCATGTGCTTAGATGTGGGCCCTGAGGCGCTGTGTCAGGAGGCTCCTGATGCAGGTCACCAATGAAGGTCAACAAGGTTGAAACCATTCGTTTTTGTTTGTGTTCCAATTCAGAGAGACCTGATCTAGCACTTCAGGCTGAGCTGCCCCTTTTGGGAAGGGCAGGCACTGATTTGCATATAGTTGCACTCTGTGTATAATGGCCCAGATGAGCTAAAAAATGAAAACATAGGATGAGTCCTGATGAATTACCAGTAGCTGACAGTAATTCATGCATTACGTACATCCATCGAAGCAACAGTGGAGGCCGCTCCTTCTATACCTCTCCGCCAAGTCCTGGAACAACCTCCCCCTTGTACCTCCAAACATCATCCCCTCTCCCTGAATTCAGAAAAGGACTCAAGACCTGGCTCTTCGATTGATGATCCTAGCACCTGGATACCCACACGGGTGATAGTCAAACTATAGAATTAGTGAGGGTTCCACAACTAATCATGCACTTCTTACCCTTATTTGGGCACCTGACTTACACCCAAATCCTACTAGAATAAGCAATGCAAAAATGTGGTACAGTGTGCCAGTCAGTCCGGTTATGTCAGAAAGTCTGATATAATATGTGCCAATCATGGAAAAATGTTTAATCCAAGAAAAGGGAGTGCAGTGGAAAACAAGTTGAAAATCCAAAATTTGACCTACCCTAGCATTATGTGCAGTGCAATCTGAGAGAGTTAAACTAATATCCTTCTATCTTGAATATACGTGTGCACATACCAACATGCAAAGATATGATGTACACTTAGTGTATGCGTAGTAGAAGAATGCACATGCTCCCTAACCAATAGTGAGTTATACTCATACACTGGCACAGTTTGCATAGATTTGTGATTAGGCTCCTGGAGCTCAGAAGAAGGGATGATGAATGAACAGAGAGGATCGAGGAAGGTTTGGAGAGACTTAAGAAGGTAAGGGAAAGAGTAGTGAGAGAGGAAGAAAGAAAGATAGAAGGAGTGGGAAGCAAGGAGGTTGCAAGGACAGAATGATGGGAAGGAAGTGAGGGAGACAAATTAGGAAGACCAGGAAGGTAGGAGGTAAAGCAGATACAAACAAAAGAAAGTAGTTAGAAAGAAAGGGGTGAAGAGACAGGAAAGAGAATATGATGTGGAGAAGAAAGGAAAGGGCAGAGGAATGAAGGCATAGTGGAGAGGAGGGAATGAAGAGGAGAATCAATGTACTTATGAGGCAAGGAAGAAAAAATGAAGTTAAAATAAAGGAAATGTGAGAGTATGAATTTAAAAAGGGATGGAAGAGCGGTCTGGGGACATGGAGGAAGAAAAGAAGTAATGAGGGGAGGAGGGACACAAGGACTGAAATCAGAAATAATGGAATAACTGAGTAGGTGAATGGAAGCTGGGTGTTAAGAAGGAGAAGTGGAGGGAAGGAAGGACAGGCTATAAGATAGAAAAGGAAGACTCTTCAGGGTGTCCAATTACCTCAGCTGACAAGAACAACAGTATCACCTGGTTGGGACTATTAGGGGCAGAAAGGGCCTTAGACCAGAACTCTTTTTCCACTGAAACATACAAGGTAAGATAAAATCTTGTGAATCACCCAACACCCCGTACTTCCAATCCCCACAATCACATTCAGATCTAAATGACCCAGACACTCACTTGCATGGTATTAGCATGACACATAGACCCAGCATCGTACACATTCCAGTAACTTCCATGCACCAGACAATGCACACCTTAACATCTGTCACAAACTTGCCACCCTCTTCATCACAGAAACAGGTGTCCTGGGTTTCCTTCTTCCCACAAGCTGGAGCATCCATTGTGTGGACCAGGCACATAAGAAAGGAAGAGGCCTTGCTGTCATCCAGAAGACATTCTGGTCCTGCACCCTAGGCAAACAAGCAACACTCAATTCCATAGAGCTGCTAATATGCCATTTCCCAGTCTCTGAAACTCAGACCAATGTCTTCCATCCCATCTACAGACATCACAGCTAGAACAAACACTTCTATAATGAATTCTTGAAACTTCTCACCAACTTGTCCACCAAACATACCCACACCACCCACTTGAGTGAATTCAACCTTCCAGACATCACAAGCTCAAAAAACAAACACACTCTTTGATCTCATGGGCACACTCAATGTGGTACAACATGTCAGATAAACAACTCATGGCAAAAGCAACATACGGGTATTTTCAACACCACCAATAGTCCAATGCAAACTGCAATGGACATACTCATGTGTTTCCAACATCACCAATAGACCAATACAAGCCACAATGGACAGGACTGACCACTTTGATATCCGTATCTCCTGCTCAGCATCCTACCAAAAAACAAAAGTCAACACAAACGAAGAACAAACCTTCAGATCTTTCAATTTTTTCTTTATAGATAACCTAATTCATGAACTCCTCTCTCACCCTATCACCTCCACATCTGATGCCAGCACCCTTCTGAACAACCTCAACACTTTTCTTGAAATTTATGTTATCATTCACATCCCAAATAAAACATGTAGGTGCAATACGATGCCTTCAGCAACCTTGCTACAATAAATTATCCATATATAGACAGGAAAGAAATTAAGAAAAACAGAACTCCCGATAACCTCATAATACTGTAGTCCCAAGTGTAACATGCAGATACCTTACCACATCAACCAAAGAAAAGTACAAACCTACACCAACACCACCTTTGAAGCCACCAACAGGAGCAGAATTATTTTCACAAAAATAAAGCACTCTATCAACCACTTGCCAGATTGACCTAATCTCTACTCCACAGGAAAGTGCAATACCATCAATTCATGGTTCAATGAAAAAATAATGACAATCCAACAGCACATCAACAACACAAAACCTGCTTCATCTCCTATGCCCACCCCTTAATGGGGTATCCCACATAAGTCAGCCTTTAAAGCCCAATCCCTCGCAGATCTTAACAACATACTCAACTTCCTTATAGCCAGTTATTGTGAGGTAAATGACTTGCCTTCATCCTTCATCAAAGCTCTCTCTGGGGAGGCCCTCTCACCACTTCCCACTATTGTCAATGACTCCCTCACTCAACTTATTTTCCCAGAAGCTCTCAAACCAAGACCGATCGTCTCACTCCTAAAGAAACATACACTAAACCCTAATGACCTTGCCAACTACTGGCCCATCACTTACATACCATTTATTGGCAGGATCATTGAAAAAGCAGGATGTGTTCAACTCCAAGATCACATCATTGCGAACCATCTCCTGCATGATTACCAGTCTGGCTTCAGATCACGCTGCTGTATGAAGAACCCTACTTTACACATCATTGACAGTGTCCCACTCATCACAGATGGTGACTCCTGCCTCCTGATATTGCTGGACCGCTCAGATGCCTTTGATAATGTTTACCATCCCACCCCCTTACATACCCTGGATTCTCAAATGGGATTCACTAGCAAAGTCCCTCACTGGATCTCCTCCTTCCTTTCCAACCAACACCAGTTTGTTCACCTGGGCACCTTGAGATCCCAAAAGATGCACATGACCTTTTGAGTCTCCCCAGGCCGCCATACTGTTTCCTGTCTTCATCAACCTTTACATGAAGCCACTGACAGATAACAGCATCAAGGGTCAACCATTCCACTTGAAACTCTCCCCTGTTCCAGACATCCAGTGCCGCAAACACTCCCTGTACATCATCCAGTTCTGGAGGCCCAATGCCTCTATGAAGATCAACCAAACCATGACAGAAGTCCTTATTTGCCAAAGACAATAAGCAAGGAACAGTGCCAACCTAGGTCACCAACCTCACCCTCAAGGAATGCCTTAACAAAAAATAAATACAACCAGGTACCATCTCTCATCCACTAATAATTACTGGGGTTGCATCCCAGTCCATCATTATTTTGCACACCTTGCCACCTCAGCTTGGACCCAGCCATATGCAAATCAGTCTTGACCCTGCTCCTTATTTGATGAGTCCAGAACGAACTGCCAGGCCAGGTCCTCCCGGTACCGGAACACAAGCAACCCAGGACAGGTTTCACCCTAGTTATGGCTCATCAGCCAGATATAGCTTGGTTTATTTGCAAAACCATCACACCCAGCACCCTTGCATATCTTGAAGACAAACTCACCTGTCTGGTGGCTTTCAGCACACCCGCAGTAAGTGCACAATCAGACTTCAAACGAAGAAGCATATAAAAAAAAACAAGGCTACAGGCCTTTTCCATCTATGACTCAATACACAAAGGGCCCCCACATCTATTGATGTGAAAGGAAGCAAAAAAGGGGGGGCTTGCTTGCAGGGGGGTGTCCCCTTTATGAACGGTTTCCCTCACCGACCAATGGTGGCACGTTTCATCATTGGGAATCCTCCTCGCACAGCGAAGCCTAGTCATGGTGTGGGCTACAACCCGCTCGCTGCGAGGGAGGAGCTCTGGGTGTTTTAATAGCGGGGTTACTACTGAAACCCAATGTGAGCTAACGGGGTCTTGTGAGGGGTGCAGGGCAGGTGAATGAGTGAGTTAAATCTAACTACAAGGTTCGCCTTCTAACCTTTATTCTGGCTACCTTGTGCTAGGACTAGAAACAAAGAAAGCACTGAAACCATTGGATTCAGTCGTACTGGCTAGTGATCAATCCAATGCCATCTATGAACGCAAGGTCCATCAGGACCACCCAACACTGCTCCAATGTAGGATAGACCTGAAGATGCAGCTCTAGGAGGACCCCATGAGGATGCAGTGACCATCCACAAACCTGCCACCTCGCCTATCACTCGCTGACTGTATGTTTGTCTTTGACCATGTACAGCGCTCCGATGCTTTTGGCTAGGTTCGCACTACAGAAATACCACATGCATACATACAAGATTTGGGGAAATGGCAGAATAGATTAAAATACCGTGAAGAAATATAAGTAACATGCTTTATATAGAACATACTGGGTCAGGAAGAAACAAAGAAGAATAGAGAATGAAATCTGGAGCACAAGAGAGGTTGTTGTGTATGGAGTGCAAACAAAATGACGGCGATAAAAAAGATGAAGACGTTCTGGCACGCTGAGCACCTTGAAGCTACACCTGGGCAGCACGCAGCGCTTTACGTGTATAAAAAGAAAGCTACTTACCGCAGTTCTCCTCGTCGGCTCCGTTCTCACAGTCATGCATCCCGTTGCAGTGCAGGAGCTGGGGCAGACAGACGGACAGGTTCCCACAGGGGAACTGTCCGAGGGGGCATCTCCCACTGTCCAGGTTGGTGGGAATCAGGAGCGACTCTGCCAAGAAAAGGAAAACAGCATCTCAATGGGCGGGAAAAACACTGAACACCTGAAATGTCTAAAAAAAGACATATGCATGCAGGGGGAAGGTTTGAGGGGGGGGGGGGTCGTCTGAACAAGTTCTGACTGAGGCCTGAGGGATGCAGCCATCTAGGAAGACACGGCCCAAACTGCAGTGACACTGCTATGGGAAGAGAGACAACCAGCAGGTAGGCTGCAGCAGGATAGGTAACTCATCGGGTTAATGCGCCAGCCGCAGAGATCTTTTACATTAATTTGTTCTTCGGAGATCATATACCTGATCCCCACAAAAATCGATTTCAGTGATACCTGAAATGCATGGCTATGAATGAGCACGTCTGTGTCACCATAGGCTATATAGTTATAGATCTGAAAAAAAGCTTTGCCATTATAAGCACCATGCTGGCGCTGTGGTGGAATTTCCACATGGGCCCCACAGAGGTTTTGTGCAGGTCTGGGTGGCCCTATCTGCAACAGTAGGCGAACACATGAAAACTCATAACTTGGTCGGTGTTCACATACCCCTTGCCCAGAGTTTGCACCCTAGTAACTCTGACCGGGGTAAGTATGTTTCCATGGTGAGAATATGCAGTGAACACCACCACTTCTAGGTTCTGGGTTCTAGGAGGGAAATTCTTTTACCCATAGAGAAAGAAATTATAAATATACATTTATGTCACATTTGTGCAATTGGAATTTTCACCATGTGGAAATTACGCATGTTACATATGCCAGTACTTCGGAAAACCTAAGACTGATTATTCAGAATTCAAACAGTACTCAAACTGTCCTTGGAGAATCTTTTCATAGTCAGAAGTTTGTTCCAAACTTGTGGGTAACCCCTATCAGAATTTTTTCCTGAGCTTTACCAGACGGACACCTGATAGAAAGTTTCCCTGACTAAAATAAATACATAATATTTAATTAAATTCCTCCCCTTAAAGACGAATAAATTACACAATGTGAGTTTCCATGTTCATGTGATTTGGAATACAGGCATAATCCAACACGGTTTGTGAATATAATGGCCCTCAGTGCGTAAATCACTGCATGGGAACTATAAACATTAGTATGGGTACCGTACATCACACACATCTAACATTTTTAGGTTGAGCATTTGAGACCTCTTGCATATACTTTAGCATATACTTATATGTGTATGTAGTTTCTGGGCTCTGGAGATCAGTCCTAGGACTTGTCTGCTTCCCCTTAGGGACTTTTGTTTCTGTTCAACTGCCTCTATTTAACTGGATTGATAGAAAACGACCAGTAGAGGTCAGTAAAATACTAGAATTGTTGTCTGCTTGTTCAACTGACTCTATTTAACTGTCTTGATAGAAAACGACCAGTAGAGGTCAGTAAAATACCAGAATTGCTTTCTGCAGAGGGACTTTGTTTTTAAAAATTTTCTGACAACTGCCTCTATTTAACTTTCTTGATAGAAAACGGCCAGCAGAGGTCAGTAAAATACCGGAATCACTTTAGCATTCTCTAGATTCAAACCCATAGAAATTGCCTTCCACGAGCACCCGTAGACAATAATATTTTTTTCAAATCTTGTATTTTCAGTGATACGACCCCCTAAGGCCCTGATTTTATATTAAAATCAGAGCTTTGGACTCTACCATTTCCAGCTGAAAGGCAATAGTTCTCTCCATGTGTTCCCATACCTGGCGTGTCACGCAGTTTGGTGCTTACTTTCCCTCCATGTTAAAGAACAGTAGATGTTTCAGCACCCAGGCTAATGTGCTGCATAGCTACATACATAAAAGGTCCCAAAGGTGAGACCAATTGCAATGCAAATGCTTGATAAAGTTCTTGGTGAATCAGTCAGTCGGAGGTTAGGATCCTGGATTGTAGATCTGAGGAGAGGGTCTGGCTGCCACGCAAAGCGTCAGCGCGTACCAACAAATTATTATTTTATTTTTCGATTTGTTAAGCGCGGTTGCTGCCCAGGGGCGTCCAAGCGCTAAGATTAGACAGAGCCGAGACGGAGCACAGGAGGAACTAAAAAGGCTTCCTAAATAGTATGGTTTTCAGTTTCCTGCGAAAAGGGAGTAGGTCGGGTGTGGATCGAAGATCAAAGGGAAGTGAATTCCACAGCTTGGCGGCGTTCAGTGAGAACATCCTGCCCCCCGACCTAGCTCTCCTTACTCTGGGCACCACTGCCAGAAAAGTACCGGAAGACCGGAGGTTCCTGTTAGGGTGGTAAGGGATAACAAGGCTGGTGTTGATTGCTGATCCAGTCTTCCAAAAAGCTCGATGTGTGATGCACAGAGCCTTAAAAGCCACTCTCTGTCTCACCGGTAACCAGTGTAGGCTTTTCAGTCCCTGTCTAACGGACTGAGACCGTGGGATTTGGAGTATGGTACGTGCTGCACAATTTTGTACCACCTGCAGCTTTCGAAGAGTCATCTCAGGCGCCCCCAGATATAGGGCGTTGTTTGAGTCTAGACGGGACTGGATAAGGCCTTGTACTGCCACCTTCTTGGCATCCAGAGGTAAGAGTGAAAGGACCTTCCTCAGTGTTCTTAAAAGGCCAAGGTAAATTAGGCATTTACATCACACCAAGGGAGGGGGGGTAGCAGATCGTAAAATTGTAAATGCATCCTTGGAAAAAGCGTTGCAGACAGACAAAAAAAAACTCGTAGTATGCTTAAGCGGTTTGTAAAATGTACCAATGAACAGCATCAAGCTGTATACTCGTGAGGGAGTCAGTATGCGGCTGCTGCACTCAGGGCATGTCTGTCCCTGCATCTCAGGTTGTCACATCACAAGTCATTATTTATATAACATTTCTATAGTAACATGTTTCAATGTAAAAATATCTTTCATTTCACTTATCTCAATTATTGTAAACACATGTTGCATCACTCATCTCTGCACCTCTGGCTACCCCTCTGCACTCTCTATCTCTGGACCCTAAAACCCCTTACTACTACCGCACTCTATAGATCCCTATACTATAAAACGACTTCCTATCCCTACACGCTTGCCATCCCTGGACCCTAAACACTCCTTTCCACTGCTATACACTATACATCCCTATACCATAAAGCACCTTCCAATCCCGGCACACTACCCATCCCTGGATCCTAAAACTTCTTACTACTCCTATACACTATACATCCCTATACCCTAAAACTTCTTCCTATCGCTACACACTACCGACCCCATGACCCTAAATAACCCCTAATCAGTGAACCTTCTCCCAGAAGCGCGGAGTTGGGATTCCGAAGCAAGGATGCCATGAGAAGTAAATACACATCCAAAAACATGGTTTGTAGGTCTTCACACACTTTTTGTGAGGCATATTCCTAACAACCGGATATTTATGCTCGTGAATTCCAACAGTGGATCTGTATAGAAATGAGGAGAGAGCTCCTCCCTGAATTACTTGGATGAAGGGGTATGGATTGGAGAAAAAAGTTAGCAAGTACATTTTTAATACACGTATATTTTTTGCAAATTCACAAGTGTACCCAAGAGCAAATACACAAGAGTAACTCACATGTGTATCTTTGAGCAAATACACGTGTATCTTCCAGCAAAGACACATGCATCTTTGAAGAAATGCATATGTTAAACTTTCAGCAAATACACGTGTGTATCTCACATGTGTATCGTTGAGCACATAGGCATATGTATCTGTGAACAAATACACTAGTGAATCTTTGAGCAAATAAACAAGGGTATCTCACATGTGCATCTTTGAGCAAATACGCATATGTATCTTTGAACAAATACACGTGTATCTTTGAGCAAATTCAGTAGTGTATTTTTGATCAATCCACAAGTGAGTCTTTGAGCAAATACACAAGTCAATCTTTCATAAAATACATGTGTGTCTGCTGATCTGAAAAGGGAATTGACAAAAGGATGTATATATCACTCCAGGGAAAACTGTGACCCTCACAGCTCCAAATGGAAGCTCCTCCTGAAAGCCTTTTTTTGGCTAATCTTGTCCTTTAAACTTTTTATAAATGTGTTTTGAGGGGCTACATCCTCAAAGCAAAGTCCTTCTCAGTAACAGCCATTCTGAAAGGCTTTCAGAAGCACCTCCTGAGGCCTGGCTCTTCTGAGCCATGATTGGTCCCCTCTTCCCTTTAAAGCCTCAGTGAGGTCAATGGATGCTCAGGTGCATCATCAGAGGCCTTCTCTTCAAGAGCTCTTCAATCCCCGGACCCTCTTCAGTTGCCATGGTGATGGAGATGGTGAATAGGGCAGGTGACAACGAGAAGCTTTGGTGCAACTTTGACGGAATCTCAAACAAAGCCATGTTTTGATCCCATGTAATAGAAAACCCTACTACCCACATGCAGCTAGGGATTGAGGTGGCGTGAAGCCCCCTGTGATAGGATTCCAACTCCTTCACAAAGTACTGTGGAGTTTCTGTACTTTGAGGTGGTGCCGCCTGCAGGATTCCTATGCTGTCATTCGAGGCGCAGGCTAATACAGTCATTGCAAATCAGTCACCTCCATTTTTGCATATTTATTTGTATGTTGGAGCATCTCGCGGCCCTTCTGGTAGGACTGCTGTCGTGGAGAAGTGTGGCTCAGGGGTTAGAGGCGGCAGACCCGGAAGCTGAGATCGGCCCTGGACCAGGGTTCAATTCCCCGCCTCGGCGGGTCTTGGGCTAAAAATTCCACGGACTCGATAATTCTCGCTCCGGTGCCTTCTCGACTCACGGGTTCACACTCTGCGACTCTGGGCAATAGCTTGCTTAATCTCCACAACGGCCCCTCGCAGCGGGATGCCTGGCTTTCACCTTGTGGATACCCTGCCGGGGCTATCTCACAGGGAAATACCAGGACGGGTTCCCTAAGCAAGCGCCGGGACACCCACTGCGGGTAGCTGTGCGCTATATAAGCTCAAATACATACATACATACATACAGAGCGCTCTCTCGGAGAGACTCACACGTTCACTTTGTGTGCTGCACTCTTTCTCAGTATGAATCTCATTTCCTTGAGTTCTTGCCCACCTCATCATAAGCATGTACCATGAGGTCAGCTCATGTTTGAAGGTATGTAACTTGCTTGTCCATTTCAGTAATCTCACGATTAATTACTGCAAAGCCAGGGTTCTACTGACCAGGTGATCAGCATGCCTTCTGCTTCCCTCCAAACTCTTTTTCGGTCCATCCAACATGGCTGTGACCAGTGCAAGGCTCGGGGTTCACCTGGGAATGTGGGGGTTCCCAAGGACTAGTGCAGCTTTTCAACACTCATCGCAGTGATGACACCCGAGTAATAAAACATGACCATTTTGATTATCTTTTATTCTGGTGATTAATGGGAATGAAAAACTACAGGATGAAACAGATTCTGATGGACATGAAATGAAGAGACAGCATGAGCTCTGTTTAATAGGGTGTGCGTTTTTATTCCCAAATGGCCATACATGTCACCCTGTTAAGACAGCTCTCAGAGGCATGACCCCTGTGCACCTGCACAGATGAGAGACACATGGGGCTGGAGTGTAAGATCTATTTGTGCAGTCATCTTCAGAACCTAGAACTTGATTTTAGATGACATAAATTTCATGACGGCTTGTGCTGGACTTATTGATACTACCTGGGTTGTGTCTAAACCTTAAATGTATACATTTTCAGGGGAGAGAGTTATCAGAATCAGACTTGTGTACTGGAAAGTGTGACCCGCGTCTTCTTCGTTGGCCTGCTAGATCTGCTGGTTGCCTTTTACACAATTGACCACCCCGCAGACCACTCCGGCTACTGGAGCGCCGCCTTGGCAGTTTTGTGCGGTTTCACATTGTTCCTGGCAAAGAAACATTAACTGGAGAAGATGGTAGATCACGCCTTGAACAGAGCGGAAAAGCTATGCAGTGTCCGCCAGTACTCAGTCCCAGCTCCCACTGAATTTAGTCCTAATAAGGAACCTCTCAGTCTGAGTCTAAACACCTCAGGCACCAATATCAACAACCAAAGACATTGCTATCCTGAGAAATGTATCTTCCAATTTCAAACCTGGATGATGCCTCATTTTCTTGCTCTACAATCCTAGAAAGTTGATTTCTTGATCTTGGATTCCTGGACATTGGAGGGATTCCTCGCCTCCTCAAAATAACTGGATTTCAGTGTGGACTCGACACTTGTACTTATCCCACAAATCAACAAGGAGGTAAAAGCAGATCACTTCCATGTCCACGCTTTGTAGAAAGTAAGCCACATCTTACCCGGAACATCTCAAAACAACTATTCGCTCGCCATTCATTGCCAGAGTTCCCTTCTTGATAATTACTGTTCAAACATCCATCACTCCACTCACATCTGAGCGTCACTCATCAGCCAGGGATGTCCACTCCGCACGCCAGCTTGATCAGATCACCCCTAAACCGCAAGACCTCCACTTGCACCCCAGCACCTTCAGAGTCCAGTTTAAAGTTTGCTGTCTGGGTTATAGGACCATTCAGGAGACTGAGCACCCCACCACCTCTAGCATTTCTGCAGTCTGAAGAGGTCTCAGAAGCCGAGGCAGGCTTTTCCTAGAAGTCATCAACTTCAAAACCTCTACTGCAAGGATTCAGCCACGACAGCCTGGGAACTCTCTTTCCCTAGAATTCAGAACCCCACCCAGCACCTTCTGGAAACAGCTCAAAGCCCATGGCTTCAGACAATTCCTAAACATTGGCCCAGGTGGACAAAGGATGCTGGTCTCTGAGTACAAGCAATGTTCTTTTTTCTGTTCTCGCGACTGTTCCCTGAAATGTTTACCCGTTCCCCATTTTGAGGAAACCCTTGTTCCTTCAGTCAAAGCACTCTAACACCTTTTCAGTCCAGTTGCACAATATAAATGGTTAAAATATATATATCAATAAAACAAACAATGGGTAATCTAGATTAACATTTCCAGTTGTAAAGTTAATTTCCTGCAAGCCACTGTGTAAGATTACGTTATTTCCAAAAGTTCATTCCAAAATGCATATACGTTTCTGCCTGGCATCATGCTTACATCACAGTCTTGTGGCCTGTACTTGCCAGCTGCTGCTTCAACGAACTGGCCCCACAATGCCCAGGAAGAGAGAGGAAAGCATGGCGGGCCACCATCTGTCTTTCGCAAGGCACCTTTTGCCTGGACTAAATGTTGGCCTAGGATAGGTGATTGTTCTGAGATAACTATTGGTCTTTATTGGTAGGGCTAGGGGTGAATGGGAAGGCTCTAGAAAGCTCCACATAGCCGAGACGGGGATGTATGTGTGGTGCTTGGTACTCTGGCACAGTTTTGATGCCATAAACCATGTAAATGCAGTGAAATACTTTGCTTCACACTCCAAGTGTGAAGCTTGGGAATGACATTAGTACTGGCTTGGGCCTAGTTACAGAAGATCACTGGTTTATCTTTTAGAACACGCAGCCCAATCATTTCACCTTTTCATAAACTTTATGCGTTTTTACAATGTAAAAACCATAAAAGTTACAATATATATACACATCTCATAAAAGAAGTACATTACATATTTACAGTTCATAGCCATAAAAACAAGAAATACATATAGTTTACAAGGGGCAAAAAAACATGGGCTGTAAGTTTATAGCAAAAAATACACTATATCTCCCACTGAGATTGAGGGGTTTATAATTAACGAGTCCATGTTCCCACCAAAGGTTACGAGCAAAATTAACAGGTACAATAAATATATTTCTGTACTTTATTTATTTATTTATTTTATTTATTTATTTAAAAAGTTTTATATAGCGCTGCTGGACCCAAGAGTATCAGAGCGCTTTACATAGTAAATAAAAATGCTAAAATACAGAATAAAATAGTAAACGCGCAGAAAAATTAAAACAAGATAAAACATTGCGTTAAATGGGAGAGGGGGCAAAGGAACAAAGGGATAGTGGAAGGGACAAGGGGAGTTAAAAAATAGGGCGAGAGCGGGGGAGAAGTGAGGGAGAGTGAGTGGAAAGGGGGAGAGGAGTTAGGTAATAATAGCTAATCAGAGCAAAGAGGTAGAGAGCGGGGACAAAAGTCAGTAACATTAAGAACCCCAATATTTATTGAGGAGGAGAACTTAGAGTCTTTTTTTGAAGAGAGGGTAAGAGGGGTTGCAGCGTAGATCTTTGGGGAGTGAATTCCAGATTGTAGAAGCGTTACCAGAGAATGCACGAGATTGGGTCTTATTGCATTTTAATCTGGGTGGGATAAGGACAAGGAAGTTTGTGCTCCTCAGGGACCTGGAGGGAGCACCCTGCCTTTTGTAGTTTGATTAAAAGGTAGGAAGGGGTGTTTTGGTGAAGAGCTTTGTGCGTGATGCAGGCGATCTTGTAGATGAATCGACCTTCAATTGGAAGCCATTTTAGGTTTTTAAGGACAGGAGAGATATGGTCAAATTTTTTACAGTCAGAGATAAGTCTAGCCGCTAGGTTGAGAACAGATTTAATCGGTGCTAGATGGACTTTATGGGTGCCCGCAAGAGTGGCGTTACCATAGTCAATTCTGGAAAGGACAAGAGATTGGACCACGATTTTGAAATCATCTGCTGGAATGAAGGGTTTGATTTTTTTGAGGTGGTGAAGAGAGAAAAGAGCACTTTTTGCTGCATTTTTAATGTGGGGGATGAGAGTAAGATTATGATCGATGCTGATACCTAGGGATTTGACAGAGTTAGAGGTGGAGAGGGAGCAATTAAGTGCTTTGATATCGTTAATCCATAGATGGATGGGAAGGGAATTGTTTTTGGGAGAGAAAAGGATGATTTCGGTTTTTTGGGGATTAAGTTTGAGATGATTATGATGGAACCATAATTGGACTTTAATAAGCGTGTCGTTAATGTGGAGGATGTCATTGTGGGATTTAATCCTGTAGTATAGTTGAGTATCGTCGGCGTAGAGGTGGTAACTGATTTTGGCTTCTTTGAGAATGAGGGTGAGTGGTTCCATAAAAAGATTGAATAGGGTTGGTGAAAGGATAGACCCTTGCGGGACACCGAGTGAAACCGGTTGAGGTTTGGAGAGGCAATGACTGAGCTTAATTTGTTTTGAAGGAACGAGGAGAACCATTTGAGTACAGTGCCTTTAAAGCCAAAGCGATCTTTGAGGGTGCTAAGAAGGGTGAGATGGTGGACAGTATCGAAAGCAGCTGAGAGATCGAGGAGGATTAATAGTGAGGATTCAACTTTGTCTAAAGAGCGATGAATGTCGTCATTAATATTGAGCGGGGAACATCCTTTACAACGAAACTCTAACAACGCGGTACCATTACAACGCAGGTTTTACAACGAAAGTCGTTACAACGACTTTCGCTGGAGGGCGCTCTAGTATAGGGAATAGTTTAATTTACTATCCAACACCTTCCCTACTATCCACAGGGACTGGAGTTGGAATAGTAAATTAAACTATTGACTATCCAGTGCCCCCAACGCAAGTCGTTGTAATGACTTGCGTTGTAAAACCTGCGTTGTAACGGTACGCGTGGTAATACCACGCGTTGTACCGTCATACATCCATATTGAGCATAGCAGTTTCGGTGCTGCACCCCTTTCTAAAACCAGATTGGAAAACATCAAGGAGATTGAAGAAGATGATGTGGTCATCTAATTGAGATAGAACACATTTTTCAAGGGCTTTAGAGAGGAGAGGAAGGTTTGAGATAGGGCGTAGATTGTTCAGGTCGTTAGGGTCAGCGGAGGGGTTTTTAAGAATAGGGGAGATTTGACCTAGCTGAAGGGAGGCAGGAACACAGCCAGTGGACAGTGAGGAGTTGATGATATCGGTCCATAATGGGGCAATGATGTATTTGAGTTCTTGAACTAAATGGGCGGGGAGGGGGTCTTTGGAGTGAGAGGATGGTTTGAGTTTGGAGATGATGTTAATGATGGTGGCTTCTGATATTGGACTAAATTCGTTCCATGAGGCCTTCTTTTTGGGAAGGAGATCAGTCCGAGATGAGTCAGGATGGGGTATAGCGGAGAGGGGTTGAGATGAGTCAAGATGGGGGGGAGAGGAGGCCAAAAGTGGATTATGAATGTTCGGGAGGGGGTTTTGGTTGAGGGGAGGTTGGAGACAGAGAGGGGGGCAGAGAAAGATAGTTCAATGTTGTTGACTTTATTCTTAAAGAAGGTGGCAATTTCTTCGCACCTTTCCACAGAGGCTGCTAATTTCGGAGGGCCAGAGGAAGTTTGTTTTTTAACGATGTTAAACAATTCTCTGGGGCGGTTTCTAGCCTGGTCAAGTTGTGAGCGGAGAAAGGAGGCCTTTTCGTTGAAGATATGTTTTTTGTAATGGGCTCTGGTCGTTCTTAGGAGAGCTAGGTTGTCAGCGGAGGGATGACTCCTCCAAGCACGTTCTGATTGTCTGAGGGCCCGTCTTTCATTATTGAGTTCGGTGTTGAACCAGGACTTGGGAGGGATATTTTTTAGTTTTTTTAGTTTAATTGGGGCTATTAGGTCAAGGGTACTAAGAATAGAATTGTTGTAATGGTCAGTAAGGTCGTTAGTGCTTTGAGAGGGAGGGGGGAGAAGTAAGCGAGTTTTAATTGCGGATTCCAATTTGCCAGGTGGGATAAGGTGAAGATTGCGAGTGGGTTTACTAGGTAAAGTACTAACTGGGGCGGGGCGAGAGATGGGGAGACTAAGGGTGAAAAGGATGAGGTGGTGATCAGACCAGTCTACAGGAAGAATATTACAGTGAGAGGCCAGATCCTTGCTCGTCACAATAGCATTGAGGGTGGCACCTTTGGTGTGAGTCGGTGCATGGCAGAGTTGGGTCAGGTCAGTAATGTCTAAGGTTTCTTTAAATAGGATGACAGTAGGGTCATCAGTTTTGTTCCAGTGGATGTTGAAGTCACCAAGGAAGAGATTCTTGGAGTGGGAGACTAATGCTTGAATAATAAGATCGGTCATCTCTTCAGTGAAGGAGAGACCATTTCCAGGGGGGTGGTAAATGGTGTGCAGTCATGTGGTGGGAAAGCCCGGAAAGGAGAGGTCGGCGCAAAGGTATTCAAAGGACGAGGGGTCTTGGAGCTGGATAAGTGAGATGTCGAGTTCATCCTTAAAGATAAAAGCAAGGCCTCCTCCAGTTTGCTCGATTCTATCTTTCTTAATGATAGAATAGCCTGGTGGGATGAGCAAGTCAAGGATAGGAGTGGAGTGGGTGGTGAGCCAAGTTTCAGTTAGGAATGCAATGTCTATGTTTTCAATGAGAATGGTTTCCGCAATCTCAGTTGCGTGGCAGGAGGCGGATCTGCAGTTTATCAACATACAGCAGAGGGGGGGGGGGGACAGGTAATGGTATGGGGGGGCATGGTGGGATGGGTCTGAGTAGTTGGGGAGGTCTAGGAGATGTCGGGAGAGGGGGGAGTCGGTTCGCTCCTAAGAGAACTGGGATAAAAGATTGACAAGTAGGGGGGGTAGTGTGCAAGGTTGAAGAGGGAGGGACAGGGGAGTTCCTAGAAAAGTTAGCTCCTGAGAATGTAGTAGTAATACCAAACAAAATGCCAATACTGCCAGTTGATTATAAACACTTATTTCGTTCCGTGCATATGAACAAAACTATATGCAAGAGAGAGTCTTATCATTGAGTTAATCCATTTGAATTTGCATTTTATTTACAAGTTTTTTTCCTTTTCTGTATTTTTTCCAAAATATTTCATATTTCAACAAGACTTTTTTGTGAAGCACAATACAAAAGAACAATACACAAACAATAATCATGAAAATAATAACTTTTATACAACATTCATACTGAGGGGCATTTCAATCATACTCCAAACCCAATCATACAACTACCAGTCTAGAAGAACAAACACTTTTTTACAATTTATATACAATTCATATATAGGAAACCCTAGATTCTTATTTTTGAATATAACTCTCTTAAATCAAAAAGATTTGTTCAGTTTTCTTAAGGTTTCCACGTAAAAAACGTGATCTGGGAAGGTCTACGCGTTTCGAACTCCTTGGTTGTGGAGTTCTCGTCAGGACCATAGACTGTGAATGAAGAACAGGGGGAACCTGTATTAGTGCGAGATCTATATATGCATGGGCTACTATTGGTTCGACACCCAGTTCTATGCTTCTTACCTCTCCAAATGCGAGTCAGATGTGCCTCATAAATTCATCACTTTCCGCGGAGCGGGACCACCTATACAATAAGTGTACACACCTTATTTAGTAAAGTTTAGTGACAACATTCAGCGTTAAACATACTCAAAACACATACTCACTGGTGAGGGTGTGTCTTTCTCCTTTGTTTCTACAGTAAATGGAAGAAAGGGGGTGGAGAAGGAATGTATCAGCGACCTCTGTCGAACTTTATATTGAACTGGGTTTGTACGATGTTAGGCGGCTATTCTTACCGGTTAGCTTGTTTTTGAGCGCCGTGAATGGGATTCCGTTTGAGTTCGGCGAGCAATTAACAATGCGCCTGCGGGAGCCAAAAGAGACAGCGACCAGCTAATGCAACTTAAGTCTGAGACACTTTCCCTGTCATCTATAATTCAATGTCAGACAGTGAATGTACAATGTGAACAATGGAGTCTTAATTGCAGCTCTTTTGTCATAGTGGTTTATAATGATTTATCTTGAACTATCATATGCGTCCCTACCGGTCATGTCCCGGATTGAGTGGAAATTCCGCTATGTAGGGTAAAAGTAAGTGGTCAATACTATAAAAGCTCCTTGAAGAGGCAACCTAGGGCCCGATGTAGGTGGCCATTTACCGGGGGACTTATGACAACAGCTAAATTGTAAATCTATTACAGTAATAATGTTTGTATGTATGAGGCTGGTCCTCGTTTTATAAATTGGTTTTATAATGTTCTTATCTTACTATTTTTAGCTGTTTTCAATGTAATGTTTCTTTGTATCTTTTATGGCAATACGTTGCCGAAATAAAGATGATGAAGATGATGATGATGAGAGCTCCCTGTGGAAAAATAAATACTTTTCAAAAGCTTATGCCTATGTTGCAAAAAAGCAGCTTAACCTTTTGTGTGAGTTTTGTGGTGTAGCTAAAAACTAGGCCTGGCTGACATGTTCATCAGCCTGGCATAATTTGCATAATTTTGGAAATTTCATGTTATGCTTGTTAAGTGAAATTCCAGAAATTAATCAATTACCCATTTCGGGCAATTGAGCACAATATGTTGTACAAATCAACACAAAGCACGGCATTTGCAGTAAGAAATGACTGCAAATGCACAAGACAAGAAAAACCAAACATGAGTGGCTGTTGTTTCTGGTGCTCTTATTATTATGCCCCATTGTCAAAAATTGACGTTAGGAAATATTTAGTGCTATCTTTTAGACTTGCATTTTGCTGAGATTTCACGTAATAATGCATAAGCAAATAAAGCAAATTTCACACACTTGTGCTAAAATTTATCTGCTTGGAGCCATGTCTTCATGGCCCATGCTAACAGGACTTAGACAATGTCCTCCCTCGGGCACGCACAGAGTTTGTAAATGCGGCATCCGAAAGATGGTGGCGAGGGAGATGACCTTGTGTGTGTTCCGTCCTGTGGACATAAGGAAGAAAAGTAGCAGCAGGTTTCCACTTATTCTTTCTGGACAAAAGTGTAGGTGAACTAAGCTGCATGATGATGTTGATGATACAGCAGCCGAGCATGAGCCAACAATCCCTTCCATGATTCAGAAAGGTGTGCTTGGCGTTGGTACAGGGGCCAAGTGAGACACATGGACTGGTATGACATTACAACGCATACTTTTACAACGCATTTTTTACAACGCAACATCCATTACAACGCATTCCATTACAACGCATGCCATTAGAATGAATTTTTTAAAACTACCTTTACAACGCATTTCATTACAACGCATACTACCTTACAACGCATACCATTACAATGCATACCATTACATTACATGTATGGTAAGTATTGGATAGTGTAGGGGTAAAAATTACTATTCTAACTCCAGGGGGGTGCAACAGTAGGGTAAGTGTTGGATAGTGTAGGGGTAAAAATTACTATTCTAACTCCAGGGGGTGCAACAGTAGGGTAAGTGTTGGATAGTGTAAGGGTACTATGCGTTGTGATGGTATGCGTTGTAATGGTATGCGTTGTAATGACTGCATTGTAATGACATGTGTTGTAGTCGTATGCGTTGTAGTGTCATGCGTTGTAATGGTTGCGTTGTAATGGCATGCGATGTAATGGATGTTGCGTTGTAAAAGTTTTGTTGTAATGGTAGTGCGTTATAACAGTTACATTGTAAAGGTTGTTTCCCCATGGACTGGTTGCAGGAGGGAGAGCTGAGCTATGGAGTTCTGACTTCAGGCCTCAAGGCACCATGAAGTGTATAAGAGGCATTGCATGGTGTAGTAAACAGAAGATGCTTGAGCCAGGTATACAAAACAGGATACGTTTATTTGAGCTTAGTTCCAAGTTAAGTTTCAAGTAGGTAAGTAAAAGATAGCAAAGCCCCACCAGGAGCAGCCTCCCTGCTGCTCAGCCTGCATCCACCAACTGACACTCCACACATCTCCAGACCCCCAAGCATTCCGTGACATCACACACATCCAACATTCCAAACATCATCAAGCACACCACTACTGGCTGAGCAGTAGGGAAGAGAAAGCTAGGGAAAAGGAATGGCAACACGTAAGTTATAACATATGGCTTGGCATGTTAGCAGGTAATTCAACTGTCCCGTTGGGTTGCTGGTTAGAATTTAGGTCAAATTAGTCAGATAGGGATGTATGACAACATATGATGGGTGCATTTTTAACCGTTGTCCTAATTTCAATGATTTCCTCTGAGCTGTTTATACTATTTACAATCATTCTAATGCACATGATTTGTAGATACATGATAAACTATCATGTGTGGAAAGACCAATGAATGTGTGTGCATGCTGATACCGGGATATTGGGAAGGAGTCTATGCATACTTCCTGTAAATGACAGAGTCTTCGATAGAGTTGTCGAACTCAGAGCCGTAACAAAACTTGAGGGGGCCCCATGCAAACTACATTGAGGGAGCCTCCACGCTCCGCGCACAGTAAGGATCTCCCAGGCCAGGGTCCCATGAACAGTCCTGATGGTGGCCCCCTGGAGCTCAGGGCCCCCTCCGCCGTGCGAGGGCCAGGGGCCTATTGTTACACCACTGGTCAGACTCCCAACATTCTCCCCTACTCCGGCCCAACGCAGTGGGGGGTGGAGTGAGAGACACCTGCCAGCTCTCACTTTCTCTGAAAAGGTTGTACTTATATTTGGGACTCGCAAGATCTACCAAGTTTGAGCCCAATAAACTGGGCCTAACAAGGCCAGAGGTCTATTAATGGATGTGCAGTATTTTCTTACAGTCCTGCTTTTGTTGAAATGCTCCATCCTCTTGGTGTGCTGCATCAGCTTTTCTGCAGGCGATTCTAACTGTACGTTGAGCTTAATCAGGAGAAAGAGTTGTCTTCTAATGGACTACATTAAGCTACCCCTTTTTTCACACATCCAGTCTAATCCGTTGGCATTTCTCAACCAGTTGATAAGTTAGTTGTTCAAGTCTACCATTTCACAGCCATAATTCAGGCAAGCAGATGACAGTCTTACTGCCAAGCAGGGGGGGGTACCCAATGCCCCACCGTTCCACAGACCCAACCTCTCAGGTGGGACAGGATTCCTCAGTCTGAGATTATACCTCCACCTCCAACCTCCAATCAGCAATATCACAACCATGAGACCAACTGCTCAATGTCTTCCAGCAAAAGTCCAGAATCATCAAGCACCGCCGAACCCCCACTACATTTCACACTGTTTGCTATTGGCTCATGATAACCCTACTGTGCTTGACACTAACTTGGCAAAGGTCCCCAGTGGTTCCCCATCAAACCCTTTGTGGAGCCTAGGGAAATATCCGAAAGCCTCTCTTATGATCGGGCTCCATGGCCCAAGACTCTGGAAACATCTTCCCCATGACCAAACAAGTCTAGGTAGTTGAACATCCGGTCCCAAAACTACTAAGAGATGTGATAGAATCATCAATCAAAAAGCTGCCAGCTTCCCCTACAGTATTCTATCTGGCACAGGCAGTGTGCCCTGCAAGAGAGGCTGTGCGCCCACTATAGGATGCTATTGCTGGGCTGAGGTACTAATGTTGCATAAGAGTCAGGACTCTATGACTACCCCATATGTGTCTCTCAATCAATACAGAAGCAATGTGCCAGGGGTATTTCAGAGTCAATAATGTGTTGTCCCAACGGTAGACCTTCCGATTGTCCCAAAACTAGCTTCACCTCATTGCAGATATACAGTCGTTGAAGCACTTTGGTCCACGTTTGGGGCTCAGGGTTCCACATATCCCTGAAAGTCAATGGAAAAGTGTTGTATATGTATACTTCATTCAATATGACCACTTGGTGCCTGTAGTCCTTTCTTAGTGTCCCTGTCTTCTCTACCTTCCATACTACCTAAGAGTGTTCTATCTTGTGTGTGAATATTCCAGCCTTGGCAGTTGATGGTCTGGTCAGCTGTGAGGTTTACTGCTCTGCTGTCTTATTCTATGTAACTTAATAAATCCATCTTAATAACCTGAAGACGTGTCCTGCTACCTACTTAAATTATCTACAGCAAAAAGCACAACTGCCAATGTAGGAGATGCTAAGTAATTACACAGCACTACACTCGTGGCTCTTAACAGCAGCAGCAAAATTACCATTTCACTCCCTTTGCTGTTTTCTTAAACTTTGACAAGTCTCCATTTTGCAAAACTAGCAAAGCCTAAAAAAATAAATGCATAGCTGCAAAGCATGGAGTATCATAACTTTTTTTAGAAAAACAAAAGGAATAAACTGAAAGAAACAAGAAGTAAATATCACTATGTACATCCTGAAGACTGACATACTATAATAATAGTTTGTTTTGTGTGCAACACTTCAAACCATATTTTCGCCTTTTTGTAACCTCTGTAGAGTCCAGGTAATGTTACTGCATAATTTAATGGTACATAATTTACTGACCTCAGAAGATTAAAATTCTGAGATAACAGTAAAGGAATAAACCTCATGACCTGCAAATAACAAGACACATCAATGGCGACCAGTTATTCACTGACATTATCAACCGGTCCTTCAGCAGGGCGGTGTTTGGCCCTACCTTGCATGATGTCGATACATTATGACGTTGGAAAGCACCATGGCATCTGATACGGGGTCATGGTGCTGGGGAGGTCGCCCATACGAGTCAGTGGGTGGACCAGTGACCAGTCGTTCATTATGGATTCCTCACAGATGAACACTCAAACCCGAAGTATTGTGATTGTTTTTGCATCTTACAAACCTCCCAAACATTTTTTTAAAAACATGCCTCCTTAAAGCTGATTTATTGAGAATTAAAGTTCCATTTTATAATTGCAATGTAAGGTTTTCTCAAGCTTTCTTGGGAGAGGTGAGTCATGCTCAAACCATGACTCTGTAGATGCCACTGACAACAATTCTGCCAAATAAGCACTGACCAAGGTCTGGCTATCGATCAGTGACCTGGGCCTCTGGGCGCATATTGTTCAGTTGAGATCCAGACAATCAATAAATCAATCCTGAAGAAAGAAGACAATGGGGGGCAGAACAAAGACAATTCTGAAACACTTGGAAGAACAAGGACGTCGAGAAGGTTACTGTCAGTGCCCTTGGAGTTACTGACGTGCCAGGCGTCTCTGTGCATGCGCGTCATTACGCTACTGCAGAAAAATCAATCCTCTCGCAGCCCTGGGGTGGGACTGGTAAAAATGCTCAAACCAGCCCTGATCCCTTCGTCTCTTCAAGCAATCTCTCTCTTCCGGTCCATCTTTTCTCTCCTCTCCCTCGCTGCTTCACCTCTCCCTCCCTCGCTTTGTCTTCCCTTGAAGCTTTCTAGTACCTGCCGCAGTTAACTTCATGGATCTGAGGGAGGAGACAGGTGCACTAGGAGCAGCTTTCAAGGGCTCCAACCCACCGGGGACTTGCCCTGTGAAATAAAAGGCCCGTCCTGCCCTGTCAGCCGCCATAGGTCCAAAATATCTGCCAATCCACCTCTGATGTGAAAGTGACCACTTTTACACATTTCCAGACAGGAGCAGATCCTCCCGCGCCACTCCACCTCCCAGTGTTTAATTTGTGAAAACATAAGTGCCAGGGCCCTGTCAGAAGGCCACTGAACCTTGCACCGCCCATTACTAGGGCAAGCGCTGCCAATGACTGCACCATCACTACTAGCCATCAAGATCCTAGAAGTATGACACGTTCAACACAACGTCTAACCATCACGTTCCTACAAACGTGACATGTTCAATACACCTTCTAGCGTAAAGAAAGGCAAGGGCCCCCTGCTATAGAATGAAATTCCTAAAAGGTAGGGATAATAAAGTAAATGTGAAGTCCTAAGGCAACTCAAACAATTGCCACAACCTATGATAATAAGTACATTGAAGGAACCAAGATATACAAATATACAAAATATATTTTATTATCTTAAAAACCCTATGAAAACCCTAATCATTATATAAATTTGCATGATCAATAATTAAATCAATTCCCATGCTCGCTCCAAACGTGTCTACATTCACTTATTCACTTTCATACTCAATATACATTCAAATTAATGGTGGCAAAAAATATATGTATGGTGGATTCAAATGAAGATTTCCACAATTGCTGAACAGACTGCCATATAAAAATTATTCATTCAGATTCAAGTCAGTTTACAGAGGTTTTGTTAGTGGATCTGAAAAATGCTAAATTTAAAACAGCAAAGAAAACCACTAAGATTGCTACTCTTCATCGGCTGCAGGCAGGGAAGCCCACTGATGTTCGAGCACTTTTCTTCAGAATTTCTAGAGTAATATTTAGATTTCATTATGTGGGCTGTAGTCTTTCTTGCCATGTATACCAGTATGTCTCTGTAAACATTTGGGGCTTGATTCACAATCCAATATTTTTATGTGTGGAGAAAGATACTACTTATAAAATACCTTTGTGAATAGCAAACAATGTCGGATCAGGCTCTATATGTGTATTTTTGTGAGGGTGGAGCCATACATCAGGATTTCTCCTTTCAGAGCACCTTTTGCAATTATTTAGTTTTTGAGCCACAGTCTAGAAGGCTGGGTTTTGGAACATGGCCGCTTACTTCTTGGTTGAGAATGAATGTGGAATGTATGGATAATTCAAATGATAATGTATTCATTTCTAGTCCAAGAAGATTCGCCAAGCAGCAAAATTAAGACGATTTTATACCAGCTAACACAACCCCCCCATCACATGAGAGGAGTGGTGAGGGTCACCATATAATAAACAGCATTTACTATGATGCCAGGGGTTGTTTAATACAATTATAGCTTCTTCAGTATGGCACATCTACCTAATGGTTCAGGATTTGATTATTAAACTTCAAGGGGAACACTTAGGACATTTTATCACTTTTCCCATAGATGAAAGGGCTAATGTGACGCCTAGATGCATCACACTCATCTTCCCAGCAATTTAGAGGCAAGGGTTTTTTAATAAATATAATTGCTGAAAAAGTGTGGTTATATTTTGATCGTTTGAAGATGAAAACATTCCTGCTGCGAAGATAATTTAGGCACCTGATAATCACATTTATTAATTTCAAGAAACCATCTATTTATAGCCTAAAAATAAATGTGGTTAAGTGAACTGCATTAGTGTCACATTAAATATTAGCCCTTACAGTTCATGCTGCTTGCTTACCCCACGAAGGCAAAATTCAGCAGCTCCATCTTATTTAACATTTTCATTTTCAACTTTTTATTTAAATTTTTGTTTTTCTCAGTACAGGTTTTTGTCATGATTCTCATTAGATGTTAGTTCCCGACACACGTTTCGCTTTCCTCAAATTCATCATAGAAGCCCAACATGGGTTAGTTCAGCATTGAGAGCCCATTCAATATCACATCCTTGGGTGCCTGTTTATCTTGTTTTGGAAGAAATGTTAGGCCATTCTAGATCACAAAATGTCACAAAAGTGTCAACTACTCTCTACGTAAGGGTCCACTTATTCATACAACATGACACAGTCCATGTATGAGGTCCACTCCGGAATACATAATATAAGATAGAGTGTTATATAATTCCTTAACAGGATCCCTTTCATCCACAAATATAAAGATTAAATCTAGGATAATCAAGAATAAAATGTTGCAGAGTATCTCGCACAATCCTCCCCGAAACATAAACATACCCTCCTTGCTTCAAAACTGTTGACATCCAGCTATTTCCTTATAACCCTAAATCAGCCCCTTACTCCACTTCTAGTGCACTTTCTCTCAGGTTTTATCTTTTCCAAGAGTTTTCAACCTGTTGTGATCAACCATCTCATTCCTTGCTCCTAGACCCAATCCTATTAACCCTCTACAGTTTCTCTTCTGAGCTCTCCAATATACTGGGATTGCTCTTTGTCATACCTTAAGTTTCATCTCTTAAATTCACGTCTATCCTATCTCTCATGTTTATGCACCTCTCGGTGGCATTCGACAATGTTGTTCCTCCTGGATTACTATCATTTCTGCACCTTCGACTGATCTTTTTCTGTCTCCTGGTGATCTAGTCATTCTCCACCAAGGCGTCAGTTTCCAGCACTTGGTGAAAATAAGTCAAGAGCAATTAATATAGAAAAGGGATCCCCATAAATCCTTTGAGGAACCCAAAGAAAACATCCAGAAAAGAACCCGTAAGAGCAGTGAGCATCCGATACCTAGTTAGAAGGACAAGGCATAGATTGTTAAAGCAATCATCACATTGTTATCCTAAGAAGTCTTGTTTTTCATCAGCAGCAGCCACAACCCCTTTGTCCTTGGGGAGGGGTTTTGATGTGAATTCTATTTCTCAGTTAACAAGATTAAGTGGAGTCCACAGTGAGGATGACTTCATGACCTGGATAATAGAAAACTAAGACACAGATTTATCAAACTTTGACGCAATGCAACGCAGAAAATCAACTTGCTGCGTTGCGTCAAATAGAAAGGGCAGGAATATGCCATATCTGTGAGGATGTGGCAGATTCCTCCTCCCTCCTTGCGCTGGCGCACTGAGTGCTATCGAGTGCCAATGCGGGCACCCATGAGCCATGGTGCAGGGTGTCCGCGTAGGATTGTTTTTGTGCAGGAAGGGACAATCCTTAGAGGCATTTTCCTATTTCTAAGTGAGCTACACAATTCAGCGCACTTAGTAAAGACAAAACAACAAGGAGAAATGAAGATGTTTCTCCTCGTTGCACCTTCCCTGGGAAGGCTGAGCATTTTGATGCATTCCCAGGTCTACCAGTGTTGATAAATCTAGGATGCGCCAATATCCATGGGGGGGTGCATGGCAACACCCACGCCCCACCCATGGAACGCCCCCAAGAGCAGAGTAACACAACGCAGCGACTTTCCCTGCCTAGCGTTACAGCAGATTTACCAGTCAACGCAGGGCTGTCGCTGAGATCAACAATGTCTGCTAAAAATGAAATGCAGTGTAATGCGCCAGGATTCATGGAGGCAGACAATATCCCATTTTAGTAAAAATATGTTTGCATCAGCATTCTACAGTCGTCTTCTAAGGCCTGCTACGTTCCATGACAATTTGGTAAATAAGTCGGTGCTATTTCCACTCAACAAAGATACAATTCAAAAACCACAAAGGGGCTTATTTATGAGCTCTTGTGTCCCTTTTGTCACTTTTTGTGATACACCAGCAGCATAAAAATGCACCACGTAGCGTCATATTTACAGAGTGATGCATCTAGGTAGATGCGTCACTTTGTAATCCCCTGCCCCACATTATACCTGTGTCGGGTATAATGTATGTGGGGGCTTTCTGACGCAAGTAAGCCTCGTAGAAGTCACGCAGTAAAATCTATTAGATTTCACTGCGCCACTTCTAGGACACAAATGCGTCAATATCCTACGCCTGCATCACAGCAGGCGTAAGACGGACGCAGGCACACTTGCTATGGGACTTGCCCATGTGAAATGACCCATTGCTGGATTTGCGTCACTTTTGTGGCACACTCCAGCAATGCATCATTTTTGCACCTACAGATACGGTAGAAATACTGACTTATCTGTAACTCCTTGCGACATGATGCGTCATACTGTAAATAGGACGCATCCAGCATGTTGCAAGGAGTGCGCAACGAAAAATGATGCATCGCTGTTTTCCCGCAGTGATGCGTCACTTTTCATAAATGAGGCCAAAAGATTTATGTGTACCCAAGTGAAATCCAAGGTGAGTAAAAAGGCTATTGTGGGTGAAGCTTTCCTGAGAACAATTCGCATTTTCAGAACCTGTGCCTGTTTGCACCCACAGATAATCTGCCAGTTTGGTTAATTTAATTTCTTGCAGCCATTCCTGTGGGGAGAGTGGCAAACATTTGGGGCAATCTGCGCGCTGTAGGCACTCAAAACTCATAGACTTGTGCAAATTCCCCAAAGGTCTTTACGTTTTTCCCCACACAGAGTAAACGAACACAAAAGTATTCTTATAAAAGAGTGGTGTAAATACATTCTATCATGCAAAAGTGAATTTCACACCCTCATAAATCATGGGCACGAACGTTTTCTCCATACAGAAGAATAAAATGAAAGAAAAAAACGTGTTGCATCCATTTCTGTCATGCTTACGGCATCACCATCAGGACAATCTTCTGAAATATGCAGGGCGCACAGGCAAAATGCTAGAAATAAATGATTTGAGCATGCATAGTTTCATTGCATTTTTTTTAATCATCGAAAATGTGTGAATCTTTGTGAATCTCAGACATAAATGTCTGTGAACTGCTGATTTATGCATTTTTGAGAAACAGATACGAAATTGAAACTAAAAGAACCCTGCACCTACTTTCTTGAATTTACTCCTAATTCTTACATGTGACATGTGACATGTGACCTCTGCCGATGGGATGCGATGGCATACATGAGACAACAAAGAGAAACTAATAAGGAAAAAAATAAAGGATCTATGTTGGAAATGAAGAAAGTCCTTCGAGAGTTACCTTCATCCCTCCCTGGACTTGCAACTGGCCAGCCAGGCAGAAAATTGCTCATGTATAGTTTAGTTTTTAGACAAATGGAACACAAACTGCCTGACCTCTCTGAAGGACAGGCAGCATGGGCACTCCATGCCCCTGCTTGCTCTGCCATGCGTAGATCCAGCAGCCAACCTTGGGTCTCCCTGGACCACTTAAATATTTAGCTCCTCATCATGAGAAGCGGTCACTAGTGGGCCCACTATTCCGGCGCGATGACCCGAAGAGCGGCCAAGAGGCTGGGCTGGAGCATTGTACAAAAAAAGTATGAGCTCTGCTCACATGGCCAGCTACAAGTTTCCATGCTGTGGCTCAGAGGGTCCACAGAGAGGTCCCGGGAGAACTGATCCCATCTGGAGGGAATGCATGGTTCAGATCCAACAGGAAGTGCGATATCATATCTCCTGTCACAACAAACTTATTTTAGGAAATTAAGTTTGTAATTAACATACCAAGGAGGTTATTCCTCTACTTGGGCATTTCCTTTTGAATACAAAGGGTGCTATTTTTAGAAATTCATATGCAAATGTTGATAATCATGAAATTTTAAGAGAGTGGAAATCAGCCATGTGTTGACCACTCATGGAGACTTCAACTCAGAGTTTGGACCCAGCAGAGATATATATCAGAGCATTAGAAGTAAAACTTGATTCCCAGTTTAGTGCTTTAAGGTCTTCTTTCACTGATGGGGTTAAATGGCTGAATTGCTGACCTTGGAGATAGAAGATTTTGAATCTAATCCAGGCTTCCAGACATAACCAAAAATAGTTTTCCTGGGCCAATCAGTTCTCCCTCTTCTGCTTGAAATTGTAAATATAGGAAAATTAAACATTTTGTGATGTAGTAATGTAGATGTATGAAGTGTGAAAACTCAACTGCAGAAGGTGGTATCTAGATTGTCCCAGTAAATGTTTACTGAGCCATCTTCTTGCCACATCCATTTCTGTGATCCTGTCTGAATTTGGTCTCTCACACCCACCACAATGTTCAATAGAAGGTAATCAGTAGTAATGGTAGATACAAACAGTGGTGGCCGGTGCAGGTTAGACATGTGAGGCAGGAGGGAGGGAGGAAGGAGTTAACAGACGATGAGAGAAAGTTATATTTAAAATAAGAAAACCACCTTGTGCTCGCCGAATCGCCGACTCGGTGATGGGGCGAGTGCAAGGTAAGTGGTTTTCTTATTTTTACATTTTATATAGTCTGTTAACTACCCCCACCCTGCCCCCACCGCTCTTACCTGCACCGGTTGCCACTGGATATAAAACACTATTTTGCACCGTGTAGCAAGGCCCACTCTATTTCAAGCACCTTAAATAAAAAGTCTACACTGTCCAGGCCAATGTCAACTCCTGCTCCTTCCTTCTGACACAACTCTGAAGAAGCTGCTATTGCTGTGCCCAGATGATGGAAAGTAATCTCTTGACATTTAGGTGAATAAATACAGAATATGGCTGACTCTCAAAAATCCTTGTAGCTCTACCTTACGATTCTGCTATCCAGCGCCGCGTTATGTTCAATGTTTTGTCAGCTTCCAATGGGGGATCTATAACACAGTGTTGTAGAAGTGAGGTTGGTTTACCTGTTGGCAGACTTTCATACAGGTATGGTGTGGGAGAAAAAGCGGGCGTGATAGCTAGATGTTATCCTTGTCATGCTTAAACTAGAGCAGGGCAATATTTGAGAACGGTGCAAGTTTATGTCCTTTTGATTACCAACCCCGCATTCTCTCCCATCTGGCAGTATTCAAGCAAATCCTACAGGTCCATACTTGCTTTAGCATTGATTACCCTCAAGTGTTGTGTAGCACTTTCGAATCCAAGCGTAATTTACCGATGCATGCCCTTATATAGCCATGGAAATCATGCCCATAATTAGACATAACCCATCCAGTCCAAATACAGGCATGGCTACTTCCACTTGTTCCAAAAAGCCACAACGATTTCTTGGAAAACTCGGCTTCAGCAGTCAGGGACATCCCCTTGCTTGAATATTGATTTGTCCTAGAAATCATGGAGTTTTCAAAGAACTACCATTCCCTTGGGTCTCTTTGGTGACGTTATTATGTCCGACTTTACGTCAAACTAGGCACCTTCAAGGTATAAATATGCCTACACTTGCCCTAGCAAACACACGGTGGTTCGAAGCAGCTCGACTATCTACTTGCCCGACGCAGCTTGCTACAGCAAGTGCTGAAGGAAGCCGACCCTCCAGCTGGCGCACTGATCGAGAAGCTGTCCTTTCTCTCGCTTAGAATCCAGCTCCAGTGTTTCCAAGCTACCCTCGCGGGGTGTTGGGAAATCGAGTCCCGAGACAGAGATACCAGACCTCCGACATTCTAAAACCAAGGTACGGAGTTGATTAGACCCTAAGAGAAATATTGGTTAGATTCTTGGCAAATAAAAACTAAACCTATGCTACTCCACACTTACTTCTTCCCTCGTACTAGGCTTAGGTTAGGTACACCGGGGTAGGCGTATTTTAGAAGCACCAGTTGAGTACTTTTTAGCCATTGTTATTTATGTATGTATTTTACGACTTAGAAACCATACCATGCTTTGACAGTATTATTTTATAATACTCTTCTTGCTGTACGCATAATACTTTACAGCCAGTATTACGATTGTAGCAGCTCACTTTACTTGCATGAGAAAGAAGACTGTTCGATAAATCCTTTTTATTGAAAACGCCTGTCTCTCTATTTTCTCTGCACCTCTGATGAAACGAAGCATGCACGATTGACGGGGTAAAATATCTATCTATTGTTTCCACGACTCTGAAGATACCTTTTATTCTTGGGGAAACAAAGTTGTCATGTTTATGCGGTTGTCAGAAACTAATCTCTTCTTGTGAATTCAAGAAAGTTTCTAGTGACCTCTGAGCTAGCTGGCAGTCAAAATTAAGTCTAATATATTCGATAGAGACCTAGTCGACATAAGTCCGACGTCAAATCTATAGGATATATTATTCCAATGCGCAGAGCCTATTGGGAATATAGGAACTACACTACACTAGAAGAGCACAATTTTTGTCAGAACTATTATGAAATATGGTGCAATTACCTCAAAATACGAGGCAGCGTGAAGCATCAGTTGGTCTCCGTTCTGTGGTTACTGCATTACTTTATTTACATCCAGCTGATAATGGTTCTGCAGAAGCAAACATCCCACTCACACATTTCCTCTCCTGCCTTGCCCAGTGTTTGTTGTTATTGCATGGCTGGCTGGACTCCCAGTGAGTGTTTTGGTGTCTAGTTCTTATCTCACCCTACTCTAGGTCCCCAAACACGTTAGAGTGTTTGTCTTCACTTCTCTGCCTGAGAGATGTTGAGTCAATAGAGAGTGTCCTGCAGTACAAATAAGGCTTCAGCCAGTATCCTCCCTTTATTCCCTCAGGCACGTGTAATGGGAATGAATGGAGCAGAAAAGATGTGTCAACACAAAGGCCTACATGGTGTGCTATTGAAAGGTCCTCCTACTGTTTATAATCTGAGATTGGTTGTCATGACTGTCAACTGGTCTCATTTTCCCTCTTATTTGAAAAAGTTCAATCAGTCTTATTTTTGCTGCACTAAAATGTGTGATTTTGAATTTATATAAATGTTGGCTTACTTATTTTGGTCTTCTGCATAAAAAAGTCTGGTTGAATTAATGTAATTAACTAACAACAACTAAAGAGTGACTAAAAATAATGTATGAAAAAAGAGCTATGAGAAAACACTTAGAAGGTACCAAGGACGGGAAAGAAAGACAAATCTATTGGTAAGAGGGAAAACTCTATTTGTAAAAAGAACCCTCACTCACCCTAGTGGTGACATGCTTCATGACGGGGTTCCCACGAGGGAGACCGAATGTCCCCTCGTGTGCTTCGACGCCTGCAATTGCAGCGGAGCAGGTTGTTTGTGAAACAGACAGTGTGTGCTCAGTGAAATGTGTGATGATTTAAAAGATCCCAGCAATACCTCTAAACAACTTTATTCGTAGGTCAGCTGGTCACATTAAAAACAACGTGAGGACAATATGGTGATTTTTTTGGAAACCACTGTGTCCTAAAAAAAGGTCATGTAATGCCTTGGTGTGCAGGATGCGGTAAGGAAGGGAGGCAATATCCATCTAATGATGAAAATCTTACAGAACAAGCATTGGTAAGGGCAATAGGTCCAGATGTCATGTGGTAAAGCATTCAAACACAGGCTTACACAAATGCTGCTGTAATAGTGGAGCTGGTTGTAATGGGGTTGATGATGCTAGTAATTATGGTGGTGGTAATGTTGGTAGTAATGTGGTAAGTGGTAATGTGGTGGTGTTAATGGTGAAAGTGGTAGTAATTATGGCAATTATTGTGGCAGTGATGGTGGTAATCGTTCATGTCGATTCTTAACCAAATTAATTTTAAAAGTCTACTGCACTAAAAAAGAATTACACACAACCCATGTTTCCTTAAAATTTTCAGGTTTAATGTTAATGTTGTTAATGTTAATGGTGCTTGTAAAGCGCTAACAATCATCCTGAGTAGGATATCACGGCGCTATAATGGCAGCAGTGAGTGTGAATGGTAGGCAGATAATAGGATCCTTGTTTTAATCAGGCTTGGGGAAGAGAAATGTTTTCAATTGCTTCCTGAAGGACAGATAGCAGTCCGTCAATCTAAGATTCACGGGCAGCTCATTCCAGCTGGTCGCCGCCAGGTGGGGGAAGGCCCGTCCGCCCATCCTTGTTGTTTTCACACGGGTAGTTCTTGCTCTTGATGTTGTTTGGCAGCGTAAATTCCTGGATGGCGCATAGAATTTGATTTTGTTTTTTAAAATACATGGGCCTGTATTGTGCAATGCTCTATGCGTTATGCACAGTTGTTTAAAGGTAGCTCTTTGTCTCATTGGCAACCAGTGGAGCTCTCTTATGCAACTCTTGGCTGGATCGTATTTCCTTTTGTTGCAGATTGCTTTTGCCGCAGCGTTCTGTACGACCTGTAATTTGGAAAAGAGATAATCAGCCATTCCCATGAACAGGGAGTTTCCATAGTCCAGCCTACTCATCAGTAGGGACTGGACCAGGATCTTTTTACACTCAGTAGGAATCCATGGAAAGACTCTTCTGAGCATTTTCAGTAATGCAAAGCCTTTACCACAGATTGTTGATACATGGGTTTTCATGCTCAGAGTGTTGTCCAATGTCACACCTAGATTCTTTGCCGTCATTGTCGGACTGGGGGGGTGCCCAGGGTTATGGGCCACCAACTGCTATTCCATAGCTGTGTATGTCTGCCGAACAGTAGTATTTCGGACTTATCTGCATTTAACTTAAGGCAGTGGCTATGCATCCAGTTGGCTAGTTCGGTGAGGCAATTTAATAACCTGTCCTTTGGGTCATATTCCTTTAAGAAAGAAAGAGGGTGGGACCAGGAGCCAATATTTAAGTAGGAATGCTGCAATGCTCGACGGGCTCACCGTTTCCGGGGCTCTTTGTCGGAGATCTTTTTTGGAGAAGCCGTTGGGTGCGTGTGGGTACGGGGGCAGTGTGAGGTAATGTGCATGTGTAAGGTGATCTAAAATAGGTCAGGGTCAATCCTAAGCGCAATAAGTTTAATGGTAAAGGTAGGTCCTGCCTAAGTAAAATAAACTGGATGCCCTGTGGGAATGTAATGTTCCTACCAGGCGGTCTCTAAGGCGGTCTCTAAGGCGGTCGACATGTTTTGTGCCTAGTTGTTCCAAAGGAATAGGTTGGCACTTCTTCAGGACCTAAGTGAAATATAGTGCACAACTGATAAACAGGCTTCAAGACTTTTGGGCATAGCCTGTTGTGGGGCCCTAGTAGACCTGTACGGGGCAAAGTTGAAACCCGTAGCACCGGCCCGACGAGGAGCAAGGCCCAATGATGAAGCATGACACCTCTCGAGGTATATGAGGGCAACATGACAAAAGCTTTGTCTTTTCCCCTTCTCCTTCCATCTACCCCTTAGGAACTGCACTCCCCGTGTTTAATACTTAAAATTTTCAGGCCTGCCAAGTGTCATTGATTTGTACTGCAAAGGAGGGTATTAATCAGATATCGCTTTCACATTTTTACAGTGGATGTTG
Organism: Lissotriton vulgaris; assembly: GCF_964263255.1. NCBI lineage: Eukaryota > Metazoa > Chordata > Amphibia > Caudata > Salamandridae > Lissotriton > Lissotriton vulgaris. Next base: position 331,828 of record NW_028254874.1, on the reverse strand, counting down.
TGTATGTGATACATGTGTCTACTTTGACATTTTCCAAAAGCAGTAAACCTGTAGAGCGATCCTTTCTGACCTGCTGGTCTTTTCTTTATTTCATCTTCTCTAAAGTGTTGTTATTGCTCTGGCTGTCGGAGGGTCTTTGAGAGGCTAGCTCACCAAGCGGTCATCGAGAACCCAACAATAACAACCTCTAGATCCATGAATACACTGATGACACTCAACTCCACCTCACAATCTACTCCACCAATGGCAATCAGCGACTCAAAACCTGCCTCAAGGTAATGAAGAAGCAACTGGCGAGTACCAACCTAAGCACATCCCAAGGGCGGCCGAATCCCAGGAGTTCGCCAGCTGCTCCAAACAACAACAAATTCAAGCCTGGCCATGCACTGGGAGCTAAAGGACTTCACCCCAGCTGACAAAAATGCACAAACCATTGAATTCATCTTGAATCCTCACCTCGCATTCAAAGAACACATTACCAGGAAAACCAAGACAGCCTGGTACCAGCTGTCCTTTCTACAGGAAATTAAATGCTTCCTTCCAAAAATTGACTTGAGCACAACAATGCTAACCCTGGTCATCTCCCTCCTACTCAAGCAAAGCTATGCTCAGCTGCCACAGATACCACTCTGGGACCCCTGGGAGGCATTGTACACACTGCAGGTACTTGAAGAAATTCAGCTACATGACAACAACCCACACGAACATGGATAGTGTAAATGCTTGAAGAAATTCAACAATTTCCCAAAGCTCAAGAGACTATATAGCGCTCTGCTGCCTTTTGGCTAGGTTCACCCTACAGAAATACTACAGATATGTATCTAAGGACTTAAACAGGCCCCCCCCCCAGACCTATGTCATCCCCAAAACCAGCTGCATGAAATACAAGACTATCAGCAGTGGTGTAACAAAAGCTCCTGCAGTCCCAGTGGTGCGGGTGGCCCCAAACTTTGGGGGCCCCCTCCAGCACTGGCAGGTCCCTGGCCTGAGAGTGCCAGACGTGGTCCGGAGCGTAGCCCCCCTCCCCCCCACTTCATGACATCAGAAACAGAACCTGACTTAAGAGGCCAAGAAACTAACACCCAAGGCAAACAAAGGTGCACCAGAAGCTAAGACATCACTAGACTGGAAACAAAAAAGGTGCAAGAAAGATTAAAAAAAAACAAGCAGAAAGGACCCCTTTCCATCTACAAACCCATTCTCTGGAACAGCATCCTCATCAGTAATTTAGGAAGTGGATGAAGATACAGCTCTCACCCCCTAGCGATATGCACCTATACTTTTCTGCCTTAATATAAACACACTGGATTGTATTCTTGGCTTGCACCCTTGTCGAGGGCTCCCTTGCTTCCCAGCTAGTTCTCCCTACACATTCTCCTTTGCATACATTCAAAGAAAGCAGAGTCTCAAGGATAACATCAAACACCCCAGTATTACCCACAAGTTTTGACCAAGAGGTCTGTTTTTTTTATTCATGTATTTAATTTAAATTGCAAATAGCGCATACACAAAACGCTTGTAGGCATTCATTTCTGAAGGCTTAGAGCCAGTGTGTGCAGCAGAAGTAGTCTTTTTTTCAATGCAGACTTAAACCTCAATTTGCAGCTGAAATGTATCTAGGGTTGTTTTATAAAGATGTCCAAACCGTAAGCATTTTTTGTCTCTGTGGAATCCCTTGACAAGGAGCTGTAGCTGTCTTCCCATTGCATAATAAAGTGTGTTTTTATCATGTTGGTACATGCCAAAGAAAGGAAATACTTTGGCTGTGTAAATGAGAGAACACACCCACAAGGGATATTTAAAATAATAATGATGAGGTTTAATTTAAACAAAGCAAGGATTTAACCGATTTTTTTTGGAACCGTGTAAACGATTTTAGTAGATGATTTATTGTTTGCTCTTAACTGTTATTGGGAGGGGTTTCTTAAAAATATGGGATTTACAGAAGTACAGAGACACAGATCCATATGTAATCTGTGATCCCAGGTTATTTTATGTAAAATGCTAATCTCGCAATCTAGGCCTGCTCTAGCTTTCTATTCTGACTCTTGCCTATCCAAATCTCCGGATCTCACCGAATTTCAATGTGATGATCTTGCTATGTTCTTTCTCAATAAAGTCGAAAGTATATATTCCACGCTTAAGGAAGCCCAACCATCCAATGGTCAGCAGCATATGAAGAATCTCGATCAGTCAATCAATAGTATGAATCTTCAGGCCAGAACATCTTTGACACCCACCAGTAATCTAAATAATTGGGTGCCTTTTGACATTAATTCCTTTAGACAAATTTTGGACTGTCTTAGATCCGGTTCTCCTAGGGACCCAGTCCCCATATCTGTACTTGGAAGAGTCATCTCTGCTGTTAATTATGGAGCTGCTTAACGCCTCCTTGCTTCCAGGCAGGTACCATCTGCCTGGAAGCATGCAATGGTTCTTCCACTTTAACCCCTTAAGTGCTTCCATCGGCCGTTGGGCGTCGCCAGTACTACCTTCGTAATGCTGCGCACGTCCAACGGCCGATGCAGCCCCTCCCGAAATGGCGGCAGCCGCAAACAGGTTAAAAAAAGCAAATGCTGACCTTCAAAATTGTCTAACTTCCAGCCTTTTTCTTTGCTTCCGGTCTTTCCAAACATTTTGGTAAAACACGTCAACATCCAATTGACATTATTTGTTGAATACCAAAATTTTTTGCATGGCTCGGAGTCTTTACACCAGGTTTTTCAACGGAGTCTACCTTGCTTGGTGTCACAGAAATGTTACGTAACCGTGTTGATTTTGGGGATACCGTGGCTCTTATACTCCTGGATTTAAGTGCCGCGTTTGACACGGTTTCTAATTTTCTGCTCCTGCAAGCTCTCCAATCTTTGGGAGTGATTGGCGTGGCATTTAAGTGGCTTAAAGATTTCACGGCTGATCGCACATTCCAACTTTTCTCTCCCACATCCAGCTCCAAAACCTACTCTTCACCCTATGGGGTTCCTCAGGGCTCCATCCTCAGCCCTCTATAATTCAACATTTATGTCAGGCCTCAACTCTGGAGTTGATTGCTGAAGATTTGGGGTTGTCTCTCTTTTCCTACGCTGATGACACCCAGATAGTTTTTTCCCTATCTGCTGACAGGGTGTCCAAACCATCCTCTTTGCAATCTGGGTTGAGGAATATTGCAGGATGGATGCAAGTTAACCTGCTCAAACTCAATGGTGAAAAGACAGAGGTGATGATGCTGGGCAAAAATAGAGGTCTGTGGGGCCCCAACATTGGCCACCTGAAATCGGCGCCTTGCCCCAACCCAATCAGCAGGTCCGGGACTTAGGTGTTATAATTGATGACTAGCTCTAAATGAGGCAACAAGCATTGAAAGTGTCGTCCACTTGTTTTACCATCCTCAAATGGCTCAGGAAAATCATCTGGATGCTGCCTCTGTCCACACAGCGTACTGTGGTCTTTGCTCCCGTTACATCAAGGCTGGACTATGGCAACATTCTGTATTTAGGAGCCAACAAGGATGGGGTACGGAAGTTACAGCTAGTACAAAAGGCTGCGGCTAGGTTGCTCTATAAGGTCCCTAAAACAACTTCCATCTCAGGCGCCCTCCGAGATCTTCATTAGCTCAGAGTTGAGAACTGAATAAAGTTCAAAGCCCTGAGCTATATATTCAAAATCAAAAGTGGTAAAGTGCCCCAAATCTGAATGATTTAGATCATCTCTACCCTCCCCTCACGTTCCTTATGTTCTGCCACTCAGGTGAGATTTATGGTGCCTAGGACCAGGCTGTCACGTATGGGCGGTCGGTCCCATTCCTATCTTGGCCCCTCGTTGAGGAATACTCTTCCTATGGCACTTCCGACTGAAACCATTTATGAGAACCTGGCTGTTTAATATGTAGAATCCAATGTACTCTTTGTGTTACTATTTCTCAGTTTCTGACGGGCGGTGCCGGGAAACCCCTAGGTAGCTGTGCGCCTTATAAGATTATATTAACATAACATAACTCTTGCGTTCTTGAAATGAAAGTACCAAAGTCCAAAAATAAGTACATAGGTCTGTAGGCCCAGCTCTCACCTGAGAGGAGCCACTTGGCACCTCTGTCTAACCGGGGAACCTCTTCAGACACTTTCACCCTTTAGAAATGTTATAGGATGATACTGAGCTACATGACAATCTTGCCAGACGTCAAAACCTCAGCTGCGGTCAATTTACGGGAGGACAAAGCGCTTTGGGGTTCAGCCGCGTGTGCCCCCCAGTCAGCCACAGACACTGTACCACAAGTGAGATGAATGATCATGTGAAAAGTGAGTATGAATCTGGTGTCCTAGCACATAGCATGTGATACACTTGGTTGCAGCATCCAGGCCCTTGACATGCCTATGCCTTGACGTCAGGGATTGCGTCAGTGAATAGTATGAAACAGTTCACATTGTGACTCAAGTTTTCAATACATGTACCTATTGCATAGGACGTATCTTCCTTTCCACAAGTTAAAAATGTATGGTTCTCCTAAAGTAAGCATCACTTTTTAATATGGGAAAAAGTAACGTACCAGCGGCACCAGGGCCTTGCAAATAAGCCCCCTACACTTCTACTCTGTACATCTAGGCACATTTTGACATCTTCACACCCATGATTACTGTTTACTCTTTTACCAGAACCTTGATGACGCATAGTGGGGTATCTCTGGGATTTAAGTCTTACCTTTCGATGTGCGGGTGGACAGGAGGATACTTAGTTTCTGCTGCAAATTACATATTTGCATCAAAATAGGGACGGCTTTAGCGCTGGGACTGCCCAGTGCAACAACCTTTTTTGATGCCCCCCGACCTCCTCCACTCATTCCCTAACTGCCACTCTCCAACAGTTTCCCTCAACCTTTTATAGCCCCCCCTCCACATCATAAGAATATATTTCTACCCAAGCAAACCTTTTTAGCAACACTGGAATAATAAAAGACAGGTTGGAGAGGGGCATAGCGTTCTAACTTATACCATGCAGTTTGCATGCAGCTCTTTGATGACAGTTCTATATTATAGTTGTAACTTATGAACTGCAAGTAACAAAAGGATCTCTGTGAGAAAAGCAGCAACCCACTGAGCTATCCGCATTAATTGCACTTATGTGATCAGCATTTATTTATTTATTTATTTATAGAGTTTTGTATAGCGCGGACAAGACCCGTGGGTATCAGAGCGCTTAACAGGTAAAGAATGACATATAGCATTATCATAGTAGTAAAAACAACAAAATAGATATGAGGTAGAGGCAGTATAGTGTATGGACGTAATTAGCTATATAAATTCCTAATGTTAAACATATATACATTATAATATCATTAATAACAATAAAAATAGATATGAGGTAGAAGGCAATAAAATGTGTGGGCGTGATTAGATATATAAATTCCTAATGTATGTGCAATTGGCCTTAGATGGCTAGTAGGGCTTGGCTAGAGTCATGGTACCAAACCAAGCTCGGTGAGGTAGGGTTATATGGCATTCCAGTGCTTATAAGAATAATAAGGATGAATACAAAGGGTGAGGTAGTGGTTATATAGTTTTGTCTGAGAGATATAGTTATAAGTTTACAGGTATATGAGGTAGCAGTAGCGTGTCTAGCCTCTGCTTGAACATGGCAGCAGTCAATTGTCAGGTATTGATCTTCCAATTTTCATAAAGAGGACAATCCTCTGTTAGCGTAAATGGTCATCTCAGTAATCAGTAGGTTTCTCTATGTCGGGTATTTACTCATCAAGTGGTTCTTAAGTTCTCGTTTGAATGTTACTGTATTTTGGATCTTCCTGATGTTTGGCGGGATTGAGTTCCAGATTCTGGGGGCAGCTCCAGAGAATGCTCGGTTGTAGGTCTTTTTCTTGTGGAAAAAGGCTGGTCGCAATAGCAACTCTCTTGCGCTTCTAGTTGTTCTGTTACCTCCTGATAGCTTAAGTTTCTTGGCTAGGTATCTAGGGGTGTTGTAGTGAACCGCTTTATGTGTAATACAGGCCAACTTCATTTGAATTCTGGCCTCGTAAGGTAGCCAGTTTAGTGCTTTCAGGTGAGGAGATATATGATCGAATTTCTTCGTTCCCGTAATGAGTCTTGCCGCTGCGTTGAGTCAGGCTTTTAATGGTGCTGTGGATGTTTTCGGTAGGCCAGCTAGTGTGGTGCAGCCGTATTCGATCCTCGATATAACTAGTGATTGGATAGCCAGTTTTAGATCCGTCTCTGAGATAAAGGGTTTCAGTTTTCTTAAGTAATTCAAGTGGAAGCGGGCGCTCTTGGCCATTGAATTAATATGGTCTTTCATGTCAAGGTTTTCATCTAGCGTAATTCCTAGTGATTTGGCTGAGTTAACTAGGGTCGGGGTGCAATTCAGCGCCGTCACCATTTTAGTCCATTCCTTGACTTCAGATTGGCTCCTTGTCGGTGAAATTAGCAGGAATTCTGTTTTCTGGGCGTTTAATTTCAGATGGTTCATTGTTAACCATCGCAAAGCTTCCTTTAGTGTCTTGTTCATTAGGTCAATGTCTTCAAGGGAGGCGATCTTTATGTATAATTGCGTGTCGTCTGCATACATATGATAGGATATCTGTGATTTTTGAAGAATCTCCGTGAGAGGTTCTACATACAAGTTGAATAGATCTGGGGATAACGTTGAGCCTTGTGTGACCCCGATTGCATTAGGGCTCGGGGAAGAGATTGCTTGATTAACCAGGAATCGCTGAGTCCTATTCTGTAGGAAGGAATTGAACCATTTCAGTACGTTCCCGGACAGACCCATCCTGTCTTGTAGCCTGGTCATTAGTACTTCGTGCTTTACCGTGTCAAATGCTGATGACAGGTCAAGGAGGATCAGTAGGCATGTTTGGTTACGGTCTAGGGCTTGTAAGGCGTCATCGACAATGTGCAGGATCGCAGTTTCAGTACTGTGTCCTGTTCTGAATCCTGATTGGCAATCGTCAAGTAGCGAGAATTTCGCTATATGTTGGCTTAGTTGGCCTTGCACGCATTTCTCAATGAGTTTGGCAAGTAGGGGGATGTTGGTCACTGGACGATAGTTGTTCGGGTCTGTTGCATCAGCTGTCGGTTTTTTGATGATGGGCACTACCTGCCCTGTTTTTAGGCAGTCAGGGAGAGTCCCTTGTGCAAGTGAGGCATTTATTATCTCGGTCCAGATTGGAACTAGAGTGTGGCTGATTTCTCTTACTCACTTTCCCGGTAGAGGGTCTTGATAGTGGTTGTTCGGTCTGAGTTCCGCCAGCGTTTTGGCGATCTTTCCCTGGTCGTATAATTCAAATGTATCCCATTTTGCCTTGTTTTTTGTTTGGAGACCCTCTGTTGAGACATTGGCCTCAATTTTAGGTGGAGGAAGGGTCAAAAGGTTAGTTGCTGCATTCGTGAGTTCAATTTCTAGCAGTTTGGATTTTTCCGTGAAAAATGAGGAGAATTCCTCGCAGCTTATGGGAGTTTTAGTATTCTCTTGAACCGTTTTGGCGAGTTTGTTTGACTGTTGTTTTAAAATCTCAAAGAGTTTTCGTGGTCTGTTTATGGCACTGTCCAATTCAGCTCTGATAAATTCTTTTTTGGAGTTGACTATCTTTTTGTTATATTCGTTTCTTGTTTTTCTGAGGGCTTTCAGCTCCGGGGAGGAGGGATGTTGTCTCCATTTCCTTTCGGCCATTCTCAGTTTGCGCCTGTCCTCGTTCAATGACTCATTAAACCAGGGATTTTTTGGTTTCTCTGAGACTTTTTTCAGTTTTTGGGGCATGGTGTCATTGACGATATTACCGATCGAGGTTACGTAGTGATCCGTCAGCTCATTGACATTTTGCTTATTGTTGGGTGGCTTCAGATCTTTCTCACACCTTTCAACCAGTAGTTCAATATTGGCCTCTTTTGTGTCTCGGATCAGTTTCTTGAGCTTGTGAGGTTGTACGGTCCTGCCCTTTTTCATTGTAGGTATCGCGAATGTTATGGCGTGATGGTCAGACCAATCACATGGGTCTATTGCGAGGATTGATGCCTCATCATTTCTTGAGATAATCCAGTCTAAGGTCGCTCCTTGTGAGTGAGTGGGTTGGTTACATGCTTGTATAAGTTTTAGCTCACTGAGCATGGTACACGTTCTTTGCAGCAAGCACGTTATACCTCTGCAAAACTTTATGATGAATCAAAACTGTCACTAAACTATACTCGGATCTCTCTCCAGCAGGAATATTAATTACTAGAGTTATGTTCACATTTTTATTGGTGCCTGAAAACTGCTGGACACACTAGGAACTCTGCAGCAGGTACTTTTAAACTCGTAAGTGATTTCTACATTCATCGCTCGCACCCGAGTTCAGAGCCAGGTGCGGCTGCACTGGTCGCACAGCCGGCCCTGTATCCAATATCTATCAGCTTCATAACAATTTAATGTTTTGAAAGGTTTCTTTTGCAGTTAGGAAGAATATTAAAGAATATGTAGGACATAGTAAGAGGGAATTGAGAACCCTGTTTTGACTGCAGTCAACAGCCAATGACATTGGTATTGAATAGAAGCGGAAAGATGTATGCCAACCAAAAGGCAAATTTAAACCCATGGTGATACTTTACTTAATTAAGGTAGTCTCGCTGTTCAATTATAACTGACGGTAAAAGCATATTTAAACTGGTGAAACATTCAAAGCACTGTTTGTGGACTTCCTTTTTGAAGCATAAGGCTTACTTTTTTGGCATTAAGAATGTGCTAATTTTTTAGAACCAGATTTCTTACTTACTTTTTCCTTATGAATAATCCCATGACTACACCATCTACATGAGTTGTAAATTTCAATTTACTGTGTAATATAAACACATTAAATTATGCATGCAGAATTTTTACCAGGTTGAAATTTTCGTGTATTTAAGTTAATTTCTACATTTAATTTCTCAGCTTTCTTTATTCATTGTAAAAAAAATCCCTTGGAGAAACCTCTTCCGTAAACTCCAATTAGAAATGGATATGGTCCCTCTTCTTCGAGTTTTGTGGGAGTGTCTATACCCTAAAAAAATATTATTTTGGGCTTTTATCTGTTTTGATAGTGGACCCACCCAGACCACTCCCAAATCTGTGCCTAAATCTAAATGTGTAATTATGATAGTTCCTTCATAAAGGCAGAATTTCTTCATTTGCAAGTTCGAGCTGTGAGGGCGGATCCTGTGCATAAAGGCTGTGAATGTAGCCCCAGAAATAGCATTTTTTGTGAATACTTAAATTTAGCTTACGTGCCCCAAATGTGTTGTGAATTATGAACAGTGAGGCAATGCCAAACCTGACAAGCAGTGAAGAGATGCACAACTGAACAAGATGCCACAGCAGCTGAGCTCACATCCTCTGCAGCAGCTGCTGCATTAGCACAACCTGCAGCACTACCAACCACAATGTGGTGCAGTACCGTGCTGCATGACAGTGTGACTGCAGCCCCAGGAGGAGTGGAAGGCCATAATACGACAACCCCCATTTGCACCAGAATCCATCAGACAACAAAAGGAGAGGTCAGATCAAGGGACTATTATTTGCATTGTCACACTAAAAGGCTTCTGAAAGGAGATACTCAAGAACTATCAGCCTATGCATGTATAATATTCCTTAAGACCAGACACTCCCAGGTGGAGAAGAACAGACAGAAGATGGCCAGCACTCTGGATGCAGTCTGTTGTAAATGTAGCCTTTCTGCAGGGTCACCCTTGATTTTATTTGCCTTTTTACTGAACCCTGTTTTTGCTGGTTGTATAACTTTACCCCCGCTAATCAGTGGTATAGTGTTTGTACTCCTTTCAGCATGGAAAACATGGTAAAATATGTATACACCTGATTTGCTTATTAAATGTGCCTAATATATGGTACCCAGGGCTTGTAAATTAAATGCTACCAGCGGACAGCAGCGCTCGTTTGCCACCCAATGCAGTGGCACTGTAAAGCATGTTTCCAGATCTACCTTTGTATCCTGGCTTTCACAGGCATACATTTCCTCTTGAATATTAATAAGTCACTTCTTACTAGACCTTACTGCACACAAGGCAGGATGCTTGGAATTTAAAAGTAGGACACTTACAAGTTTAATATTAAACATTTACTTACATTGAAAAGGCCCTTAAAGCTATTTTCACTGTAGCAGGATTGGCTGTTACATAGGAAAGTATTGGGATATATTATTATGTGTTGCAATAAATATTATCTCAGGATAGAAAACTACAACAAATTTAATTTTTGGACTTTTTGAAATATACGTTACAAGCCCAATTCACTGTTGAAGGCGGATTTATAATAAATATTTTGAAAAGATGATATTTAGAAAGTTTGCTTTGCCTTAAGTCCCTGGAAGCTAAATCTGAATTTTGCTCTCCAACATCGGCAAACCAGCAATTAGCATTTGAATAGGCATGAATGAGGTGCAAACTTGCTGCCAGGAGCAAACAATAGGCTGACATCAATGGGAAGAGATGGCCAATCGAGCCTAACATAATATTCAGGGTGGGGCTGGGAGGGTCCTTTTTGACATTAAAGTATCAAGGGCTCCTTAAATGTCACATAATGCTTGACTTATCTGCTAGGGTTTTTCATATGACACTTGTGGCACACTTCAAACACGCCTCCACTGTCACAGACAAATGATAGCTGGCACTTGGGTGGGCCCTTCTTTTGCCCCCCCCCCCCCCCCCTCCCCAGGCCCAGATGACAGCGGACCTCTTTCTGACATTACAGTGTCAAAGCCTATTTGACTGGTCTGCTGAGTTTACATATAACACGTGTGTGCACTTCAAATGGAGAAGATGCGATGCAAAAACAATTCTTGTGAATCCGATGTCTAGTTTCTAAAAACAAGCAGTGAGGTTGTTGTGGGTAGTATTAGGTGTGGAGGTCACAAGGATTAGCATAGTACACTCCCCACGCACAACCTCAGCCCACAGAGCCCAAACTGAGTGTGGCTGAACACTTCAGATATCTTGAAATTGTCCAAAGAGGATTGGGTTAGCCCTGTAATCCTTTATCCCATTAGTTAGGGCATTCTCAGCGGTCATTTGCACCCGCTAGCTCATGCCAGGTATAAATGTGGCATCTTCAGGCACCCACTTTGGAACACTTCTGGGATTGTGAGACCTCAGAAAAGTCTAAAAGACTTGACCTGCTCTCCCTCTTGTACCTAGGACAAAAAAGTGGACTCCAAGGTTCATAAGGCTGAAAGCTCCATGTTGCTTTTTCTGCAACTGCACAACTGATCAGTGGCAACCGAACCTCAAATGGTATTTTTTGATCTCATACCCCTGTACAGTACCATTACATGCAATACAGTGATGTGACCAGAACATTAGAAAAAAAAATTGAATCCACTCCACCCCATGTCTGCCATGAAACCCTCCACCCCCACAAGCTCCCCACCCACTTCAGCACCCCCAACTTGCTAAAGGCAGCGCAATCTGAGACTGATGAACCACTCAATACTCAAATAACACAAATGAACAGTTGGAGTACACCCATTAGGGGACACAAGAATGCACAGAGCCTCATGATGAAAGAGGGAGGTGGCCAAGTATATCTATGGTTCAACGTAGCAGCGCCAATCGGCAATCAAGAATTGTAGGTCAGTACCGATTTTAAAGGTTTGCTCTGCATGCCCATGCGGTCCAGCGGCCAATAACCATCCCCAGTGGTACACTTACTTACAACTCATAATTACAGTCCAGTTCTCACTGTTCCTCCTCATCTGATTCAGTGGTGGTTTAGCAGCGGCACTTAAAAGTTTTGCATGTTCCATGGCGGCCCTTGGATTGGTGAAAATCTTGGAAGCACCCTCCAATCCGATCCTCAAGCATACTGGGTAGAGCATGGCGTACGGTATTTACTCAGCCTGCAATAAGTTTTTTTGTAGGGATGAACTCTCTTCTAGCAGCCTGGACCGCAGTGGTGAAATCCAGAAAAAAACGCCAGTGCGTTCCCCTGATGCATGATCTGTCCTTTTTCCCGGGCTAGGCGGAGGATCATGTCCCATCGCAATAGTTTAGTAGCCATGCAATAATGGGCCGCAGTGGGGAACCCGGGCTGTGCCATGCTGCCAGAGAACTGTGGATTCGCTCCACTATTAGCATAGGGGATACATTGTCAGTGCCAAAAATCTCTTTGAGCAACCCCTCCACAAATAGCTCCATTTTACTAACGTTGGTCGACTTCGGCAGATCCGTAATCCTTAAGTTGTTCCTCCTGGGTCTCACCTCCAGGTCCTCATTCTTGGCTTGGATAACTGCTAGCACCTTCTCCATGTTTAGAGTTTTGTCCGAGACAGTGTGCAAGTCATCCTCCATAGTAGACACTCGCTGCTTGACCTCACCCTGCCTGGTACCCTGCTTGTCAATTGACTGCAGGCTGTGCTGCATCGCCAGGAGTGTGGATTCCAGAGTTGGGGCAGGTTCCGAGGGGGCCTCCGCTTCTGAGGTCAGTGTTTGGTGTGATCTGCCCATTTTGCGCATTTCAAATGTGAGGCTCAATTATGTCTAGTCCAGCTTGCCCATGATGCAGAGCCCACTGGCAGGGTGACAGTCTGCTCCCACCCTGTACGAGCCAAGCACAACAGCCATGCGCAGCCGGTCCAAACAAACACCCAAGAATTGTGCTCAGGGGGGGTCAATATGATTATATCTTTACTCTACAGAGCTGCCGTAGAGTCCAATGTCCTCTGCACTCAGCCTGCGCACCCCACACTGCAATATGGCTTCTAGGTAGGGCAGTAAGTTCAAAAGGTTTATCCCCATGTAAGCGGGCCACAGCCACGCGCCCACGCTGAATTATATCAGACTTAGGCCGCAGCAGCTTCACACACTAGGGTAGTTCAATCCCACCTCAGCTCACTTGTCCCCACACCTACCAGGTCACCGCGGGGTGCTCTGATTGTGGACAGCTAGCCAGTTATCTCAGTCCAGCCTCTGGGGCAACAGCAACGCAGGCCACCTGATCGGTGCTCCAGGGTCGCACAATAAACCAGACACCGGTGTCCCAAACCGCCACCATGCACGTGGAGGGGTCCACCAGGTGTCTCCCAGCATGTGGGTAATTGCTGCCAAATCTGTAGGCCCCACTCGCAGGCCGCGATGCTCAGCGACAATCACCGCAGCTACTGTGGGGTGTCCACAGTGCTACAATGCCCGCTCAGGTCCTCTCTCCGCTTTTTTCACCCAGGACGTCAGCGGCAGCCAATCTCATCCCTGTTGCAGCAAAGTTCTTTTTTTCAAACAGTAAGGCCTCCGGCCGCAGCAGCATGATCTCAGGCCGCCGATGAGCAGGGGCCACAGCGTCGTCAGGTGAGCCGCCGCTCCCTGCCCACACCGCAACTCCCAGTGGCACAAGGGCAGCAGCTGCCATCAGCAGCGGTTGAAGATATCAGCAGCCGCCATCTTGATTTTACCACCGTTGCCACGCCTCGTTCATTTTCCTCTCGCTGCTCGGCCAGCAGGGCACCCGACAGCTCCGCTCTGCACGGGGGCACTTGCAAGCACCGTACCTCTTTAGATGTGGCGCACTGCCTCGTCAAATTGCAGGATTATGGGCGGATTGATAACACGGCTGGCGGAGCTGCACTAATACTCAGCAATCTTGCCGTGTGACCTCTAGCGCTCACCAACTGAACCTAGAATTGCCTGTACCTGACACTCTGTGAGTCTCTAAGTGCCACAACTGAGGTCCTGGGGGGCTTTAGAAGTGTACTCTCGGGAGCGTGGCCTGGCAGAGCATGGAATAGGATGCAGCTTGTCCTTTCTCCAAGGTCCCGCGGGCACTTTCGCGGATGTCTGCTTATATTGCAGCTCCGATTTCGCTCTACTTTGCCCAGGTCAATCTCCCAGATAACCCCGGACCTGGGGCTTGCTTACTGGAACCACTGCATCTGGTTATCACTGTGGAGCAGTGATGATATCAGCTCCTCTTTTGCCCCTCGGGAGAGCCCACAATCCTGTGCCACGAGCTACGCCGGCACAGAGCCTCTCTTTGCAGTGCAAGCGGAGAGTGTGTCTTGATTCCTAGTGAGGATTGGTGACTACTATGGCGCCACATGGCCTGGGGTAGCGTGATGACTGTTTAGACAGCTCCAGGCATGATCCCCAGACTGAGTCACAGCCCTATATGCTCCCATCTTGCCATCAGGCCAGGAACGCTCCAGCGGCATACAATATATCACACCCCGGGGTGCGGCCTCAACCTGCTACCCTGGTGCCCCACTGACCCTCATTGAGCCTCCAACCTCCGGAGCCTGATATGGCTCATCATTGCCTACGTCCTGGACTAATGGCCATGAGGCAGTGGGCTGGACTGCCTGCATTGCGAGGCATTCAACACCAACGTGGGACTTCCCAAAAGTGAGTGTGCATCTTTGTTACTGTATGCCCTGTTGCAAGGGGTTGGGGCCCCTTCTTCAACATGTCTACATGTTCCTTTGCTGCCCCTGGCGTTTCTTTGTTGTACGCTTCTCTTGTCTGAGGCGACAGAGCCCCTGTGTTTGCAGGGGGAGGCATGCTGTCCTCCTGGGGCCTGGTGGAGTACCGCACTGAGGACAAATTTGGCAGCAACAGACAATTTATGAGGAGATGAGGAGGAGGCTTTTTAATTCAGCGGCATCCGTTTTGCCTGGAATGTGAGGGGCATGCTTGATCTGGGACTGCTACTGCCCTTAAAGGGGTTGCCCTCCTGCACTAACTCCATTCTGCAAGGCCTGCTGTGCTCTGAAAGTACAGCCAGGGAGGGCACCTGATCATGGACAGCCTCCTACGCTGCCACGATAGTGGTGTGCCTCCTGCTCCCCACAGCCTATGCTCCTGTGTGTGATTTGGTGCATTCAGCCTCTTCCTCCAGGTGAGGTGGGGTTCCATTCTGCTCCAATCTGGGATTGACACACCTTTTTTGAGTCTCCTCTAATACCTCAGACACCTTTCCATGTGACTTCCTCTGGACTTGATTCGGCATTAGACATTTGCCCAGCACTGGTTTATTCAGCCTTCAGATGGTACTCATCAATTGCCTGACCTTATGGTACTATGTCAAAAGGGAAATCTTCTAGAGACTGCTTTTTGGCTTCCTTGTAGTCCAAATCTTCTTCGCTGAACACTTCCAATAAAGGGGACCACCCACACCCTGATCAGGCCTCTACGCCCTCACTGACCACTCAGGAATACATGGTCCAGTTCGTCAACAACAGTAATCAGAAAGTTGACTCTTTAAAGGTATTCTTCAAAACCTGCATACAGGACCTTCGCAGAGATGTGGTAGAGGTGGGCACAAATGTCAATGATCTCGAAACGCATGATGGACTCTTGCACAGAAGAACAAGAAATACTAATGTGCCATCACCCAGGAGAACCAACAGATTGAGCTTCAAGCTAAGCAAAAAGACTTAGAAAATCACAGCTGCAGAAATAATATTTGCATCCGAGGTATCCCTCGGGGTGCAGAGGGGTATGATATTATGGCTTTTACGAGAGACCTGCTCCATGCAATTCAAGGGGATGAGGAGGACCTACCACTGATTCTGGACTGTGCACATCGTCTCTGCCATGGCGGGCAGACCTTATGCCCTTCCAGATATTTCTAACAAGAGTGCATTTCTTTCAAGATAAAGAGGCAACCCTGAGAGACGGAAAGAGCAAAGCTGATTTAGTATTCAGGGCCATACTTTGCAGATCTTTCAAGACCTTTTACCAGTAACGCATAACAAAATTGAGATACTTCAAGCCTGTAACAGACAAACTCCGGGAGATGAACATCAAATAACAGTGGACTCATCCCTTCAGTCTGCTGTTGCTGCTGAATGGCAAATAACATAGGGCTACATGCATCAAACTGTGCATTTGCGATTCCTAAATTGCGATTTCTAAGAAATTGCAATTTAGGAATCGCAAATGCTTAAGCATGTAGAAATCGCAATAAAATGTGTGATTCTAACACATTCCTTTTTTGCGACTCGCAGATTGCAAATTGCAAATAAGGAATTGCTTCCCATTCATTCCTACGGGCCTAGAGACCCATAGGAATAAATGGGAGTTGCATGCGCAATTTCAAGCGTGCAAGGGTGCCAAAAGGACCCACTGATGCACTCCTGAAATTGCAATGTCAACACATTTTTGTATTTGTGCAACATAGAACTTTTAAAAATGCACTTTTGTGCATTTTTCAAAGTTTTCGAAAATTACCATCAACTTTGAATTGATGGTAATTAGGGTAATTAGAGTTTATTTATTGCGAAATCACAATTTTTTGGTTTTTGTTGCATTGCATTTAGGGAATTGCAATTTGCGATTCCCTAAATGCAATCGCAATTTATGTAATCGCAAACTTAGCGATTACTTAAATAGCGATTTTTGAATTTGGGATGTTGCATCCCAAATGCAAAAAAAACGGTTGCAAAGGGGCAGATTCTGCGAATCTACTCCTTTGCAAACGCTATTTTCAATGATGCATGCGGCCAATAATGTCCATTTATAAAGTTAGGCTAAATGACTAGTGGGCCTTCCGGCGGTAGTTAGAGAAGCTGACCAGCAAGATGCTTTTTGTAATTATTTTTTTGCCCTTTATGCTGGAGGGAGGGAAGCCCTGGGGTATGTTCAGGCTAATCTACAGGAGTGTCCATGAATGCCCTTGGACTCCCAGCTTTCTCGAGACTCGGGGGAGCCTTTCACTATGCCCGAACTCAAAAAAGCTTTTGGGGGACTGTCAGTGAGGAAGGCCCGAGTCCGGACGACCTGCCGATTTCCTTTTTTAAGATTTTTTTCCCGTCCTTGAAAGACCAAGGGGCAGATTTACAAGCCCCTTGCGCCAATTTTCAGTCACTTTTAATATGGGAAAAGTGACGCAAAAGTGGCGCAAGGGGCTTGTAAATCTGCCCCCAAGTCTGAATTCAATATACCCGACAAAATCCTGCATCAATATTTTCAACTCCACTGGGCACTTCATCCCCCTAACATGAATGCTCTTTCACCCCCTTGAAAGCCTGGTCTGACACTTTGAGGTCTCTAGGGGCTGAAGTTGAACGCCGACTGAAACTTATTCCATCATAGGACAGGTGCGGCCAAACAATTGTTGCCCTGACTATGAAGTCCTCGGCTCCCCCCCAAATTGCTTCCTGGGTTACTAGGCTGTGGGTCAGGCCCTGTAGGGAGCAGCAGTTCAAGTTTCGTCTCTGCTGTTGGAACCAGGTGAGTGCATGACAGTGATTATTACTTGAGATAAGTACTCGCACCTCTCAGCTAATAACTCAATTTCCTAAACAGTCCATACAGTGAACCATATTGTCAGATTGTTTTGTGTGCAGAAGCTAAAAGAATATGTACAAAGTAGAGCAGAGTAAGGGAAGACCAGTGTTGGGGCACAATCATCAGACAAAATGACTGGCCTGGAGGAAAAGAGATTCAAGGGAATCAGTTTAATAGGACAATGGGGTGGCAAAGGTGCCATTGAACAGAAACCCCCCTTAAACTGCAACACAAGCCCTCACTGTCTCTTTTGAAAAGCACCCGGGTGCTCACTTTGCCGTACCTCAATTCATACCTTCTCTGCCAATACCTGCAGGGTTAGGACATTCAGTCCTACAATGTGCACACAAGTGCCACCAGTGCCTTTTTGGGACAGTTGTCCAGGTTATTACTCTGGCCCCCGCTGTCCCCTGCACAGAACAGGTCTTCACCATAACGTGTGCACTCGGCTTACTCACACCAACCCACAGGGTACCTGTTCTTCTCCAATAATTGTGCCAAAGCTGCGATTCAGGTTAACGGCCACAACTTGATTAGCACAATTATGGTCAAAGAATTCTTTGGTACTGAGTGCCCAAGAAGGTTTGTATCAATGGAAAGGCCAAACTCAGGTGAGAGGTGTCCCAGAGGTGCACAGCTCTACGGCTAACATCTTGTATCCTCATTCAATGATTCCTTTCACTCACTCCTTTCTACGCCTAAGTACCTTGTAGGGAGATATTTGAACTCATCCAAAACAGAATTCATCTGCACTGCACCGGTCATTGACTCAGTGAGATCACTAGGATTCATTATTGACAAGAACCTCAACATGCAGAAGCACGTCAGTGCCGCCACCAAAGGGGCGAATCACCAATAAAACATTCTATGAAAACTAAAACCCTTCCTCTTCCCCAATGACTTCAAGCATGCAGTGTAAGCCCTAGAGATTCCCAGGTTGGACAATGGAAGTGCAACCCTCTCAGGGTTGCCCAAATCCAAACTGGTCCTATAAGGTCTTCGCTCAACGCTGCTGCTAGGCTCATCACTGGTTCCAAAAGAAACAACCACATCACCCCCATCTGAAATCCCTCAACCGTCTCCCTTAAGAAGCAAGAATCCACCTAAATTGTCTGCATCCCATAAAGCTCTCCACTTCAAACCCGCTAGGTATCTTGCTTAGAAGTTCGAACCTTCTGGTGGCTTCAGAGCATCCGGAAGCTTCAACACCTTTCTTCTGAAACCACAGAGATTCTACAAGAAGAAAACTTACAACTGATCTTTCTCTAGGATGGCCCCGAGAATCTGGAACTCCTTGCCCCTCAGTCAGATTTAATCCATTAATATTTTCCTTCAAGCAAGAAGTCAAAGCACTCCTCATGAACACATTTCTTCCCTATATACTAAGTTACCTTTCTTCCCTCTGTCACATCCCGACTACTTTCACCGCAGATTTCAGTGTTTTAAACTTCAATGGCCTGACTCTACCCTCCCGTTTCTTGACACTGCCTGCTCCTACAACTTCATTGACTTTGATTCTTTGTCTTTTATTGAGTTATCCCCGATGCTCTTGAACATTGTCAATGGTACCCTCACTATCAGGGTCCTAACACTAACCTGTATTGTTCCTCTTCATATATGACTTTATTGTTATCATGGAGCTGCTCTCTGCAAATTTGTAAAGCGCTCTGATACCCGCAAGGATCAAATTTGCGCTATAAAAAATTATCAAAAAATAAATAAATACACGTTTTGCTTTCCCCTCTGTATGCATTTTAAACCTCATAACTACTTCATCCTTTTAGATTTAACGCTTAATCTATAACTTTTAATAACACATTTTCTCTCTGACACAGTCTGGCTTTTCCAGTTTTATACTTTTCTACTCTCAATTTCCTTTTCAACATCGCTTGTAAAATGACTGCTCCTCAGCTACAGATGATCTTTTTTCTCTTTCTTTCCCCACTGAAAGCTTCCTTATTTGTGCCATCTTCACAGGTGGCTTGTTTCACTTCATTAGTGATGTTTTTTTCTCTCGTCGGTGTATTGCTGTTAAATGTATGTATCTGTGTATTGTCTCCTTCCCATTAGCACGCTTGGGACTGTTAAACCTTCTGGCCTCATTCATACAGGTAATCCCTCCTTTCCGGGTCTCTTGTCAGTTCATGATGTTCAGATGCCCTGTCATTACACCTGACCAGAGGCCTGTCTTCCACCCTGGGGGGTCTTGGCACTTACAGATGTAATCCACGTTCATGCGAACCGCAGGGCTCGTCAGACGTCAATCCTTCAGCAAGCAGGGAAATGAGTTCTCTGAGAGGCGGACGTGAGAGTCACAACCAATCTCCCGCGGAGGCTGTAGGATAGGGAGCACAGTATCGGGGTGCGCCGTGGGGAGGGAGGGGGGCGTCTCATCCTGTTTACTGCACAGGCACTTCTGATGGTTAATGGCCTTCCATGGAGAGCCCCTAATCTAAATGCACCCTGAACAATCATTGGAGTGCCTCACAGCATCTGCTGCAGATGTGCTGACAGGGACGAGAGGGCAGGGTTTGAACGAAGGGTTTCTCCTCCTGGCGCGCATGCTAACGATTGCCTGGTTTAAGGCAGTCACCAGGGGTGTAACACCGGCCCTTCAGCTCCTGCGGTGGAGGGTGTGTGACTGTGTGTGTGTGTGGGGGGGGGGGGGGGGTTGGCAGGGGGACACCCTCAACTTTCATTACGAAAACTTCATGAAAATAAAATAATGCATTACTGAGGCAGTCGGAAGTTTACTTTTTGCTAACTTTTTTCTTTCTTTCCGTCAACACTTTCCTTTTTCGGTCTTTTTAACTGTGAACGAAGAATTCTTCCATCTACATACACACTTTCAAAATATGTCACTTTATTTTCTATGCTGCATTTAATATTGCAAGTGTTTTGGCTCTGGTGATGACCTTTCTCATTTTCTATTCAGAAAAGGGGGTGGTGATGGACAGAGTATCTGAATTAAGCAGAACACTCCTACCCAGTCCAAAGATCAGGGCTTGATCCATCACCGTGTTTTAGCTCACTGCACCATCCCAGCTCAGAACCTGGCTACATGCAAATTAGTCTGTCCCTGGCCCAGTGCATCATGGGAACAGGGCAGACCAAACTACCAGCTTATACTGGGAAGGAAACAAGCTACCGGGGACCGGTTTCTGGCATTTCAGCCGTCTCCGGCCCGGCTTGCTTGAATCCTGATGGTGCAATGAGCGAGGGACTCACATCTGAGTATACCCTTCCACGCTTATGTGGACAAAACGATTCAGAAAAGGGGGTGGTGATGGACAGAGTATCATTTTCTAGCCATTTTTGACGGTTTATTTGAAAAAAGATAAAACATACATTTGAAAGAAGAATATTAAAAGAATTACAATATTGTTAGATTGTTTTTATTATTAATCATTTTTATTTAACAAACTGCCATCATTACTACTTGGGATTTCCCCTGATTGTTTAATGTGTGTGTGTTTACATAGAAGAGAGAGTGACCTTAACCCTCCTCCCCC
The DNA here is from genome assembly GCF_964263255.1 of Lissotriton vulgaris. Classification (NCBI taxonomy): domain Eukaryota; kingdom Metazoa; phylum Chordata; class Amphibia; order Caudata; family Salamandridae; genus Lissotriton; species Lissotriton vulgaris. The sequence continues at coordinate 311,073 of NW_028254874.1, read as the reverse complement.
TTCCCACAGCTTCCTTTTCTTCCGGGTGGCTGTGATATTCCTTCTAGCCACCTCATCTAATAAGTGGAGAGTACATTTATGCATCTATGTAAACAGTGTGCAACTGCTGGAAATACTTGGCTTCACATCACAAAAATATTACCAGACATACAGCCAGATTCATCTAAGGAAATTCGGCTCGCAAAGGGCCAGATTCTAACAATCTGGCCCTTTGCGAGCGCTATTTTTGCATTTTGGATTCATCATCCCAAATGCAAAAATCGCAATTATAGAAATCGCTAAATTGCGATGAATTGCATTTAAGGAATCTCAATTTGAGATTCCTTAAATGCAATTCATGAACCATTTAAAAATTGCGAATTCGCAATCTGAGGCCGCTATTTACCGCGAAGTCCAACTACGTGGTAAATAGCGAAAACTTAGAAAAATGCACTTTAGTGCATTTTTCGAAGTTGTATGTTACACACACACGTCCTTTGGACGTGTGTGAGCAACATCAGTGTACATTACCATTTAAGGGGTGCTACAGGCAGTGCTTTAAATGGGAAAAAATAAGTGCAGGTACTCATTAACATGAGCTAGCGGTGTAGTAAATGGGCGGGGCCAGGGGCGGGGCTAAGGGCAAGACATGATGATACTTAACGACTTCTATAACAGTTGCACCACACAACAAAACACATGATAAATGTGTGTATATAAACAAATCAGGTTAATATTGCACAAAATGAAAGATAAATGCGATAGTATGTTAACATTTCCTTTTTTTGCAATAGTTACACCTTCTTAATGCCATACTGTTAAATGCTGCTGTTTGGTACAATACTATATATTTTTGAGCATGTGAGTTGGAAGAAACTGAAAATAACTCCACTACGAACCAAAGCTCTTATGGCACCAAGCAAATGAAGCAAATCATCATGACCCTCCCCAGAAGATATTTCTTGTCTCTTCCATCGATCTATCCATTCATCCTACCATTTACCTGCTGATATCCACCATTTACCCTTTACATTCTGTCGTCTATTCAGTTTTTCATCCATCATTCAGTTTTTCACCATTCTGTCTGTCCACCCTTCATATCCAAACCTATCCATCCATCTTTAAACCTATCCATTCATCCTTTCACTTATCCATCTCTTTATCCACCCTTTCACTCATCCATCAATCCTTTCTCTCATCTATCCATCCACCCTTTCATTCCATCCACCCTTTCACTCAATCCCTCCTTTCATTCATCCATCATTCACCTTTTCATCCATCCCCCCTCACTTTTATTCACCCATCCAATCTTTGACTTATCCACCTATATCCACCCTCTTTCACCCATCCATTCACTCATCCATCCATCCATACATCCACCCTTGCTTACTCATCTATCAACTCACTCACTCACTCACTCACTCACTCACTCACTCACTCACCCACCCACCCTCCCTACTACAATATTTATGAATCTTTGTCACTGAGCAGACATGTAGACACAAAGTGCCACCCATTTTTCTTATAAAAAAACAAGCATACAAATGCCGGCAAATACACAAAAAAAGAAGACACACTAAAGACTCCAGTATGTTAAAAGCCATGTCATATTCTTCATCATGGCTTTTTTAATTGCCACAACCAAGGGACTGCCATGATTCCTATGTTTGTGCAAATGCAGAGGATAGTGTGAATGTGGTTGACAGCACAGGGCATGAATGGACCCCGTATCTGCCAAGGTTTCAGATTGTTATGTGTGACATTTTCATATTTTCATTGTAATTGTGAGTGACATTTCAACGACTATGAGTGACACTTTCTTTCTCGCTAGCAAAATTAAGCAAGTAAGACGAGGGAATCATATAAATATCAGAAAAAACATCAATTTGAGTATAGCTGCTAATGTTTCAGATTGCTTTTGTGTGACATTTTCATAGATTCAGTGGATTTACGAGAGTCAGGCAACAACTAGATGTGCAACATTTAGAGTGAGACTTTCTTGCAAGCATAATCATGGTATGAAGTCAATAGAAATAGACAAATATCAGAAATCACACTCATTTAAGCATCAAGGAGGTCAAACTCTGCAGTAGGTGCTTTTGAAGCTATTCAAATTCTAATAAAAATCAGCACCCTCCACCCCAACTTCAGCTTCAGGTGTGGCCAAACCACATGTAACAAAGGGATCTCTGTGACAAAAGCAGCAACCCACTGAGCTATCCACATACAATCAAGTACAATACAATATGCTTTTTTTGAAGGAGGCATATTAACCCTCTAAGCTACTTAATGGTCAGAGTGAAAAGTGCCAGTGGAGAAAACTCTGACCTCTCTCCAGCAGGAACAATAATCACCTGACTTAGCAAGTCTAACTATGCTGAGAAAATAAAGGGTGCTGCTTCGTAGTGTCACTGTCAAGCAGGGATGTTAAACGCTTGGCACTACTAATAAATCAGCAAAGCTGCTAGTTTAGAGAAAAAGTAGCACTGGGCTGGCGGTGAGTGTGGGGCAGAAGTTAGGCTCGGGGCTGGGCACAGCAATAGCCCATCATGTGGAAGGCAGGAGGAGGTGAACAGGTGATTGAGTCTCGAACACCGGCTTCCTCCTTCAAGTCCATGTATCAGGAGAATTCCTGGGTGCTCTGGAGCCCGGCTGGCAGGCAGAAAGTGAAACACCCTGCCTCAGCATGGGCGGCGACCACTGTGTGACAGAGCAAGATGGGAGCCAGTCGCATCTAAAGGAGAGTGTTAGGAATGTGCGGAAACAATGGGCTGGCGGCGCTAGGTTTGAGTATATAAGAAAGCTTTCTATGCACAGACCGGGTAACTGAGGCATGTGGCGTTAGGAAGGTAGGTGCAACAGTGCAGAAAGCAGTTAGATTAGCGCTCCAGGGGCCACTTCAATCGCATCGTCTGGGCATTAACCCTCTGATCCAAAGACAGTACGGGAAGTGTGAGAATCCGCTCCTGATAATATGTCTATCTATGTATAAAGTGTTACCCTGCACGGAATTTTCCCTACCTGAAGTGCTGCGCTTTGAAAATCACAGCGCACACTGTAAAACGAATCTCGACCCTGCTCTGTCCAGCACAGCGTGACGGCGAGCACCAGACATTATTCAGATGAGCCCTGCTGTATAACTCAGCAGGGGCTCAGATCAGGAGACAGTAGAGGCGCCTTTGCTCCCAGAGACACGTCCCACTCCTGCTCGCCACTGCGCCGGCACTCACAGCCACTAAGCCTACCTTTTCATGAGTACCGGTACTCTCCTCGGGCAGTAGAGAAGTGCCGGTACTCAGAGCGATAAATTTAAGAAGCGCCGGTACTCAGTACCGGTGAGTACCTGCCCATTTAAAGCACTGGCTACAGGGTGTCCTTTGGACACCCTGGCACCCTTGAAATCGCTTCCTTATTTGCGAATCGCTATTTGCTAATCGCAAATAAGGAATGACTCCCCATTCATTCCTATGGGCCTAAAGGCTTAAAGACTCGCAAAACGGGATTCATGTAGAAATCGCAATATTTATTGCGATTCCTACAGCTTCCTTATTTGCGATTCGCTAATTGCTAATCGCAAATAAGGAATGACTCCCCATTCATTCCTATGGGCCTAAAGGCCTAAAGGCCCATAGGAATGAATGGGGAGTCATTCCTTATTTGCGATTATCAATTAGCGAATCGCAAATAAGGAAGCTGTAGGATTCGCAATAAATATTGCGATTTCTACATGAATCCCGTTTTGCGAGTCTTTAATAGCGATTTCTTAAAAATTGCTATTAAGGACTCGCAAAACATGACAATGATGAATCTGGGGGATAGTGGCCATCTCAAACTTTAGTGATTTGCTGATTATGTTTCGCTATTGAGTCGCAATTTGGGTTTGCGACTAAATATCCAATCCGTGTAATTTGGAAAGGGTGTATTAATGTTTTGAGACCGAAATCCCGTAAGATTTTACTGCCTACACAAATGTAGTGGTAACCCATTTCACAAACGGGAAGGGGTCTCCAGGGACCCCTTATCCTTTGTGAATGTTGACAAAAATATTCGTTAAGAGTAAGCAGTGAAAACTGAACCAATGCCTACTCTTAAAAAATATTTGTTTAATTTCCTTTTCTTTTTAAAGGCATCCAGTTTTCTTTTCAGAAAAATGGACTGTGTTTAAAAATATATATATCTTTTTATTTAAAAGAAATCACAGACATCGTGGACTGCTCACCTCAGCAGTCCACAATCCCTGTGATGGTTCAAATCAGTGTATGGCAATTTGAGAACCTACCTCAATAATATTCATGAGGTAGGTTGAATTGCAACCCACTACATTAGGTATATTGAGAACTTCCCTATTGGTATATAGGTCAGTTCGCAAAATACGTGACTAGACACATACATACTGGGCGCTAATTGTGCCCAGTATTTTGCAACCAATGCTTTATACACAGTGGCAGCTGGTAGAAAACAGGAGTGGCGGGTGGGTGGGACAGTGGAGTTGAAAAATATTTGTCCACCGTCTCTCCTCGTCGTCTCTGCTTCTCTTCTCTTTCTGACTCCAGTCCGAAAGAAGCAGGAAACAAACAGACTCCCCTACGCCAATCACAACGCTGCAGTGCAGCGTTGTGATTGGTCTGAGCTCTGTGGATTGGCGCTCGATGGGGAAAGGGAGCCTAAGCATGTTCCACATCAGGCTGTGCATTACAGCCTGGTGGGGAACATGCAAAGAGTGCATGACTGTTTGGCCGCTCAAGACGGCCAGCCAAGCAGTCATGTGCACTTAGTGTGCACAAACCACTCTTCCTCCCTGAGACAAAGCCCGACCCGCCCTCACCCATCCCCCCAGCAACCGGAAATAAAATAATAAAAACGTTGTTATTGTCATTTTATTTTTCCCTTTGTCACTGCTCTAAGAGCAGTGGGGCGACGCTCCTCCGCCTTAGTGGAGGAACTGCCCCTGGGTCTACATCTAAACCCAAGTGTTTGAGTCTCACCATACCTGGAAGATTCCAGGAGAGGTGTGGGGGTGATGTTCATGTCTTAAGAACACCCTTACAAAGGAGCAAATCATGTATTTTACAAGAAAATGATTTGAATTATTTATGCAAAATGTGAAATATATTCGGACAGTTCTAAAGGAGCCCCCCTGAAGTCATAAAAACAACATAAAGTGCTGCCAGTGAGCTGAGGCTGATCCACCTCAGGGGGCGTTCGGTGGGGCTTTCTTCTTTTCATTCAGCCTCGCCCAGCTGCAGGATTTTGAGCTCCAAAGCATCAACTACGTTCAAAGGTAAAAGCGAAGAACATGAAAAGGTAGCAAAGTTATGATGTCGAAGAAAGGGCTTCAGCAGCTACATTTTTCAAGGTTATACGGCCGAGAGCTGATTGTTCTACGGAATATGGTGGCTAGGAATATTGTGATACACCAATATCATGGACAGCATATCTAGAGTCAAAATATCGAAAGATAAGTGTACATAGAGGAGGTTCAGGTTTACTACTCTTACATACACATCTATGCACCTTGAAAAGAAACAAAGAAATATATATATCATGTATGAAACACATATATGTGGAGTTAGATATAGAAAATCTATACTTATTTCACTTTCGATATTTTGTTCTTTGATTTGTGCCCACGATATTTGGTGCCATCGAGAGTCCTACCTCGCTATTCCATCAGGGGTGGCTCTAGGCTTATGGCGGCCCTGCACAGGGAGCGTTAGGTAGGGGGCCCTGGAAGAAGGGGTCCAGGTGGGGTGGAGCCCCCCGGATCTCAGGAGGGGGGGTCAGGGTGTTTAGAAGTGGAACAGAGCCGGAGGCCGCCAAATCCCTGCCAGGAGCCACCTTGCAAATATGTATCCATCCTCAGAGGATTGTTATATTAAGGATATATATTGGTGTGGCGGCCCCTGGGGTTTGGTGGCCCTGTGCAGGTGCACAGCTTGCACATGCTTAAGGCCGCCCCAGATTCCAGGGGCTCAGCCTTAGAGCACTTGGTATCAAAGTTAAAGTTTCAACAGGATCACAAAAACATGTGGGTCATGCTTCATGGAGACCCCGCCATCTACAATGGCCTACTACTCCCAAGAGTAGGAGTTGGTCTTCTATAGAAAAAGTCTAAGGGTGTTACCCAATGAGGAGTTATCAGGGTGTTTGTGTAGTACAATGTACCACAAAGTAATGGAAACCACTATCTCAACTTACAAACCAATTAAACTCTTGCAGGTGCTGCGCACAGTTGCACAGCATCACGGGAGCACCTGCATAATCCTTGGTAAATATCCCCCAAAGCGTGAAGGTCCCTGACTTCTGCATCCATAGTCCCTTTTGCAGTTATTGGTGCTTTTTAACCTAAATAGGTCAAAACTCGTATCGCTAGTTCTCTTAATCTGATTTTTACCATTTTGATGTAATAATATATTCTGTAATAAAATATTCTGTTCTAATTATCGTTAACAAATACATTCCCCCACTGGAGCTAATAATATTAAATCTACACCCAGTGGGATGATATTTTGTAACAATATTTAGGATATAATAATATTTGATACATTTCATAAATTCAATGGGGATACTGTTGATTTTTTACTTGACCATATTTTTATTTTGGGGCTTCCCCTCCCCCAAACACCTCCCCCCCACCCCAGCTCCACTTAGCATAATGCATCTCTCTGTCTAAGCAGTTGAGAAGAGGAAAATAAATTGCATGCATTCATGACTGAAAATAATCTACAAATTGAAACAAGCATTTGCAATGCAATAGGTCTCGCATTTACAAGAGTTTGAGCTATTTCCATTGTAAATGACTATGCCTTTTAGTTATGTGTTGTTTTTAAAACAGATTAATAAAAAGCACTATCATTTCCTATGCCAATGACTTAAACTCTCTTAAATGCGAGATGTATTGCATTGCAAATTTGTTCGCGCTATAACATTTTTTAAAAAGCGTTAGGAGAGAGCGTGTCCTGCCTCCAATAGCAGGCAGGACAAAAGCTAATTGAGAAAATAGTGCTCGGAGGCTGTAATTAAAGCCTACAGAGTAACAATAAGCGTAACAGGGGTGTCGCCATGGAAGGTTACAAAATGAGACAAGGCGTTACTAAGGAGAGACTACAGAGCCTATTGACCAATGAACAGCCATAGTTTACAGTGGACAATGACACAAGCCAATGACAAATATGGGCAGAGAGTGGGCAAAACGTCAAGTCTCTACCTGAACACAGCATGCCTTGAAGAGCAGGGCATGCACTGCCCAGGCTCGACCTAAAAAATGAGCTCGACTTAAATAAAAAATTCCCACACGTGCAAGGGCACCACCTCAGCTTCTGAAACCAAGGGCAAAAGACATTCTATAAGTAGAAGACTCAAAATCCAGCTGCATTATAACGTAGAGTCAAGATCCCAAACTTAGTGAGTACAATTCCATTCACAAATCCCATCAAAGACTTCCCAGCCACAAGCAACATGATCCAGAGGAAGCTGCCCACACTACTAAACGATTGTCCGAGTAGAAATATTACATATTTTTGTTGTTTTGCATTGTAGTCGTTTCCCAAAGCGCCTCGTGGAGGGATCGGGCGTTACTCAATTGGTTGTGCTTGTTTGGCAAGGTGTGGTTGTGCAGTGTGGCCTATGTGGAGGAGTTTCAGTGCTGTGCGTGATCACCATACACATCAGTCATATTATTTTATCAAATGTGAGACTGGTTCTGAACTGGTGCCCCCGTAGAAGGGTCCTACTGCACACGATCACACAACACTACACCTTTTACCTCCTCTGCCACCGAAATCTGCTTCAGCCACTGATTTCTTTGGGTCAAAGCTGGTGTTTAATTTGTAGAAGAATAAGTGCTGCTGCCCACAGTTTTGCTCACAAGCCCTCTGCTGGCACCGGTGCACTAAATACAAAGGCTGCATAGTATTGAATCCACCTCTTGCCTCTTCAATCCACTGCCAGACACTCCCTGCACCTATACTTCACTCTTGCAGGTCGCATTCTCCATTTGTGACTATTTTCCAGTCTTCCTCTTCTTCCTTCTTTCCCTTTTGTGTTTTTCTCTCTCTTGCTCTCAGGAAATGTCTGATAGGGAAACATATGTGCTGGTCCCTAAAAATGAGTGTCATTGATCCCCACCGACAACCACCAGCTCAAATTAAGAACTGGGCAAAACCTGCTGCTTTGTGACTTTACTTGCAAGTATAATTAAGCACATGTTTTCTCATTGACAATGCATTCTTTCTAACAAGATACTGGCTTGTTGAATGTGTGAGAGTCAATGCCTGGTCCGCACACTATTATAGACCCAGAGAGCGCTTCATGAGGAGCACTTCAGGAGCACTCTGGAGCACTTCAGGAGCACTTCAGGAGCACTTTGGAGTACTTCAGGAAGCACTTCAGAAGTGCTTTAGGAGCGCTTCATGGCTCTGCTCTGAGCCCTACACCATCTGATCTCTATCTCACTCTTCAGCAAGACTCGTTCAGTTTCTCCCTCATGTCTTATGCAGATGATATGCAGATTGTCGGTTTCTCCAATGACTTTAGCCATCAGCCAAATCAGTTTTGCAGCCGCCTTTCTGTGCTGCCGTTTGGATGCAAGCCAGCGTATTCAAACTGAGCGGGTAAAAATAAAGGTGTTGATTTTTGGAGGTTCCTCTTCATCTTCGACACTTAATCGATGACCCGAGGAACTTGACATACCAGCTATTCCTGCTAACTGGGGAGAGGAGTTGGCCTAACGGCTAGGACGGTTGACCTCAAATCGGAGGAACTGGGTTTGAGTCTCGGCAATGACGCTGAAAATCCTGTGATTCTGGGCAAATCACTTTATCTCCCCGTGCTTAACAAAAATGAAAGTGTCCTCTGCATGTAATGAAAGTGGTGCTATGTTAAGCGCTCTGATACCCGATTTGGGTCAAGTTTGCGCTATATAAAACTCTGTATAAAAAATAAAAAAATAACTCAACTACAAACTTAGGTGTTATTTTGACACAAATCTGAACTTTGTGAAGCAGATTAACAGAGGTTCTTCCTCTTGTTTCTATTATATCCATCAGATAAGAAAAAATCATTTCTTTTCTTGTTATAAATTGACCTAAAATCATGATCCAAGCTCTATTTGTATCACAGATTGATTAAAGCTCCTCTTTGTATCGGGGACTTGCTGTCTAAACTCTCTTTCACAGATTGATTACACAATCACTTTGCATCTAGGACGTCCGGGCTAATCTTTCTATCACAGATTGATTACAGCATCTTTTTTTAATCTACGACTTCCTGTCTAAGCTATCATAGATTGATTACAGAATATTTGTGTTTCCAGTACATTTTGCCTAAGCTTGGGTTCTATCACAGATTGATTACAGCCTCTCTTTGTATCTGGAACTCCCAGCCTAAGCTCTCTTTCTAGCAAAGATGTATTACATCTTTTAGGGCCATATGTATCAAGGCCAAATGGGTTCGCAAACGCCAAAATTCACAGAATTTCGGCGTTTGCGAACTCATTTTTGCAAAATGGTATGTAAGAAAGAATTTGGGTGCAAAATAAGGAATTGCAAAATTTGCGATTCCTTATTTGCGAAACAATTTAAGGAATCGCAAATTTTGCGATTCCTTAAATGCTATGTATTAAGCAAAATAAAAATTCCAAAATGCCCTTAAGGAATCACAAATTACCAACAACTTCTAGTTGGTGTAAATTGCGATTTCCTTGAAAAATGCACATTTCAGCATTTTTCAAAGTGCCATGTGACGCACATACATGACCTTAGGGCATGCATGTGCACCACATGTGCACCCATATTTATTTGAGGGGTGCAACAGGGTGTCCTTTGGACACCCCTGCACCCTTGAAATTATTCTCAATTTGCGATTAGCAAATTGCGAATCGCAAATTGAGAATAAATTCCCATTCCTTCCTATGGGCCAGGAGGCCCATAGAAATGAATGGGAAAGTATTCCTTAATTTCGAATTCGCAATTTGCGAATTCGCAGTTAAGGAATATCAAGAAATCGCTAAAAAATTGCGATTTTCTTGATACATACCAATTAGTGATTCTGAAATAACGATTTCTTAAAAATCGCTATTACAGAATCGCTAAGTGGTATCTTGATACATATGGCCCTTAGTATCTAGAACATCCTGTCTACCGTATAATACGTTTGCGACTAGATTCTTGCTGAAATTACCTTATTATTCGGCTGTCACAAGACATCACAACACTCCTTGAGTTTGAGCTGCTAAGGGCACCATCTTCAAATCACTCAGCATCTGTCCTTTCAGCATGGACAAGAAAGGCCCTGTTTTCATTTAGGGTCAACTTACATTTGCCTCATACGACGTTGTGATCTTCTGTTAGATTCTCTCTGTGACAAAGATTCACAGCGCGTGAATGGGTGTCTGACCCTTTTCTTTCTTGCCTGCCAGACACTGGGCGCATTACCAGATCATATTCGTGTTGAACTGAACTACCTTGTCTTTTGGGGTAAAATAAAAAAAACGTATCTCCCCAAAAGTGATAATTCAGTTTCCTTTTTTTTGTATTTTTGACACAAGGGCACACTTTTGTTTCAAAGCAAACTCTAAAAATTCTTATTTTATCATATCAGGTTATAAAATAGTTATAATAAACTAATTAGCCAACAAAATTGCAGATACCCTTCTAAGATGCAGTATTTCAGCAGAAAATATATATTTTCAGAAAAATGCATTGTTCATAATAATGATAAGGTTAACAAGCTAATGAGAAGGATGCAGCCATACCATTGTCAAGCTAACGCGCTTTTAGGTGAGAACATCTCTTGAACAGAGTTGCAACAGATTTCAGATCCTTATTACAAAAAAAAACTTTTATAAACTGGGTGAAATTACAAAAACTGTACTATGAAACACATTAAACTATTCATGACCCTGAAATTAGATTTATGCAAATAGTCTGCCTCTAGAGGCTATGGAGAGACACAGGACCATGGATCTATCCTGAGGGCCAGCATAATTCATGCACTGCCGCGCCCGCGCAGCTCATGTCCTGGCCACACTGAAGCGTAAGCCTCCCATAAGGCCGGGTACCAACGCCTGCAAATGAGCGCATCTAATTCAGGGGTGTCCATTGTAGGTCCCACCAAAGGTCCAATTTTCAGGATAGTCATGTAAGATAAATCTTCAATAAAATTAATGTAAATATATTGTTATTGGCACTTGTGCTGTATTGTGTGATTTCCTAGTTCCTTGCGGTTCAGCCTGTGTGAGTGTGATGTAATAGAATGTTCATGAGCGCTTAGTTTGGATGAGCGGTCAGTTGGAATGAGTGGGGCCGAGCAGCGGGATGCTGTTCACGGTGGGGCCTGGACCATATTACTTATAACTGAATAAACCTAAAAAGTCAACACTACTGGCTACTGGACTAAAAGGGCCTTACTTTGTTTACAAAACAAGTAATGTAATACTATTAGTATGGCCTCGTAAGTGATGTCAGTCACCCTTCCAGACGATTCAAAAGGTTGACACTGCAGACCACAGTGCGATTCATAATGCAATGATACCTTTTAGTATTGCATTCTGGTCCATCTGTGGGATGATGAACTGTAACCCATTTGACGAGAGGTCGTGAGCAGGTTTCAGAGGCAATGACTTAATAGAAGGCTTGTTGGCTGCCGAAGTGGAATGCCATAATTGACCTGTGGTGGGTGATAGTAGAATTAGTGGTGTGAGTCGAGGGCTTCACTGATGTTATTCATTGATCATGGCCTAGCCAGCTTTGGTGAACATGTGACACATGCCTGAAGCATGTGGTCCATGTGGATTCCTGATTAGTGTTTATGGAAAGCGTTTATGTAGTCAAAGGTTATCCTGAAATTCTGTATTGGTTCCTTGCACATTGGGAACCTTTGATTTAAATGGATGGAGCGGTTTCAGGTGGACCTTGCACACAGTACATTATTCAAAGCAGACTCTTTAACCCCTTGCATGCTGCCGCGATTCCGCCCCTGTGCGGCAAAATCGCGAGTGGGCGGGTTTATGACGGCCCCCAGCCGTCATCAGCACACGGGGACCGTAGTGCATGACGGCTGGGGGCCGTCATCAGCATGCAAGGCGTTAAGATGGAAATTTATTGTTTGTGCATTTCTACATGCTGCATGCGTACCTGGATTCAATTCAGCTCAGGCATGTTGAAGTAATATAAGCTTACCACCCAGAAATGGAAGGCTAATGCATCTAGAAATTGATCTCTAGCTGCTTGCCACTATCCATCCAGATGGGCAACTTTACTTTCTCTTCGCATTCGGAGACCTGCTTGAATTATGGAAAGTTCTGCACTAATCCACAAGTGCTCGATTGTTCCAAATCTTCTCAAAAGAACACAGAATACATTTTCAAACTTTATTGATAATGGAAACCAAGTGATGAGTGGTTTTGAGGGAAATTTGACATTGATCGAGAACTGTTGAAAAAAAGAATTAACATCTCTTGTAAAGAGTTACATTAAAGACCAAGAGGAAGAAAGGGTGAGAACTGGATCAAAGCTATTGAGAACAATATCAACTTGTGTTTAAGGATTCTTATAGGCTAAATACATCACCGTAAAAGGCAGCATAAGAATGCATTTGTGGCTTCTAGACAATGGAAAGGTGTCTAAAATAATGAACAGTAACACGATTGTAAAAAGAAAAGTTCTTTTGATTAAAGTAAATTAGGGAATTTGTCCTTAAACGGCCAAAAGTTAGAATCTGTACAGAATTTTACATACTTGGGCGTTTCACTAGATTCAAAATTATCGTGGAAAACCCAAGTAGAAAAAAGCAGAATGATACTAACGCAGAACATTTTACCAATTATGAAAAAACACGGGAACAGCCATAGCAAGGCTGTTTCCCCGGCACTCGAGGTTTTTAAATTTAAAGCCCAGTCCGCTGCATTATACGGGGCAGAAATATGGGGGACCGCGAATAGGAATGTTTTCGCGAAGGGCGAAAACTAATTTTACAGGGCGCTCCTGAGACTGCCGATAAGTACGCCATTAATACCAGTAATGCTTGACCTAAATATGAAACGTACGGACCATTATGTTATCCTGAGACCATTATCCTTGTGGGTGAGACTCTGGTGTACACCGGAGTTGGCTGATTATAAAGATGGTCTGCAAGAAATAATGGGATTAGATCGGACCAATACTAACACTTGGTTAAAACATGTCCGTACATGGCGAAACAGGATTGGCTTGGCGCAGTTTTGGGATGAGCCATCGACATTGACCCAAAACTCGAAAAAGCTATTGAAATCTACATTCTGGGTATACATTGATCACAGTTTGTTAAACGAAAAAACTGGTGGAACCTTGATAAGTAAGTTCCTTGCAATTAAAGATAGTGCTTACTTTGAACAGTTTTTGGACGAGGTCCAACCACCATTGGCCAAAACATTACATATGAAATTCAGGTATGGAATTTTGAAAACAAATATGACCATAGCCAGGTGGACAAGTAATCATACCGAAAAGACTAGTGACCTATGTACCATGTGCCCATGTAACACAAGAGAAGAAGAGTAGCAAATCCTTTTTTGTTTGCCCAGTTTATGAGGTTATTAGAAAAAGATGGATTAAACCTCTTTGTTTAAATTTAGGAGTGCGTTCATATAAATAAGCGGAAAGGATTTTAAAGACCGTTACTAGTCAGGTGATAATCTTCGGTGTCAGTAGATTTCTGCTAGCAATACATTTTGTACGTGATAAAGTAGGTCTGAAGCTCTAAACCGAATTATGATGTAATTTTGAAGCAACTAGTTACAAAAGTTTGTGCCACTTTGTTTAGATCATGTCTTGTATATATATTCTTATTTTAAAGTGTTAATAACATTAGAAAATGATGAAGATTATGGACTGAAGTAATGGATTCCATGTGTTTTTTATATCTTGATGCCTTTTTAATCTATTTAAATTAAGTTTTTAAATTTAACGATTTCCTAACCGTATCTGTGTTATCTGTAAAATCATTAATTCCCTTATACGGACCTTGTAACAATGTAAGCTTATGTTTTATGTATCTTGTATGGCTCTATCGTGTCAAAATAAAGATTATGAGATTGAGATTGATTAAAGTAAAGACAAGTAGTCGAAGAAAAGCGTGTTCAATGGAGAGGTGGGGTAATGCCATTTTCACAACAGTCATTTGTTATGTAAATATTTTTACTAGAATACATTTATTTCATATGTGTACCCAAATATATGGTAAGGCTATCCTTTTTTAATAAGCTTCATACACCCTTGATATAGGAACGTCCTTAAAGGAAGATCTTTCTTGAAAAAGTTGGTCATTGTGGAGTGAATAGAGAGTTAGTCTTAAAGGGGAAATGTTACTCTAATTCTGATAGCAACAATAACATGCTGTAGATCTCAAGCTCTTTTAATATACCAAGCATAAGTCACTGGGCGCTGACGTGGTTTGATGGTAGCACTGTCCCAACCCCTGCTGTTGACAGATGTGTCAGAAGTTACAGATAATCTGTTTGCTGGAAGGGAGGATGGGAGCGGTTAAAGCTGAATGAATCCAGAACCAGGTCATACAAGTTTAATGGGAAATAGTTTAATAGTTTGAGCATCTTGATAATTGGGATAGATACCAAGCCATGGAGGGATCAGACATGCCTGCTCCCTGCCCTTGCTCCATTTCGTCCTTCTTTTGCTCCTGCTCTTGGACCCAAACAAGGCCCTGGTGGCATCCAGCGGGCCGGCTCCAGTTTTTGAAGATTCTCCCTCAGAAACCCTCCACCCACTAACTTTACCAGTTCCGTTGCTGAGGCACCCAGGGAGCTGGGGCAGGGCTGTGTTGGGGAGTATGGTCACCATTTCTGGCCTTGGATCTGGCCTTTTTTACAGTGTATTCATCTGAGAGAGCGCAAACTGAACGAATTGTATAAGTGCACCAAACTTACACGTAACATGCACAATCATGAGAGAAATGCCATGAGTGCCGAGAATATATTCATCTATACCTCGAAATGTGTAGTTAATCTAGAGATTTTATATAGAAGTGGAACTAATGCAGAAATGTGTGAAAATGTATAACCTTATTAGACGTGATTAATCCTGATCCATGTCGTGTAGCTGCTAAAATGTAAGAATGACATGCTGCAAGCACAGAACGGAGTAGGCCTCAGGGCCAGAGCTGAAAGGGTTGGGAAAGGTACTCATTTGCACGACGTGGATTGCACTAAATGATATTTAGTAATTCTGTTTTCAATAGGTTTATATTTTATAGATGTGTTTACATAATCATAAAGTAGAGTATTAACATGATGTATTGATTAATGAAAGGATTAGAAGAATATAATCACTATGAGAAATGTTGTAGGCCTGAAATGTTTAACCATGATTGATTTACACGTATTAGTATGAGCCAAGTTGCGCCGAGAGATAATGTTGCAAACTTCTGTTAGAAGTTTATGAGAAGTGGGATCCTAGCTGCGGATGTCTGTCTGCGGGTGTGAGGAGGGATCCAATTAAATATTGGATGAATAGGATTCTGTTCAGGAGAAGGAAACAGACATGGAGGAGGGTTTAGGAATGTTTGAGGGGTATCGGCGGGCCGGAGAAGAGTCTGAGAAGCAAGGTCAACTCTAACGCACGAGGCCCCAATGAGGATCATCATGGAAAAAGCCAGAAGCAACACCACGTGAGGGGCGTCTCACGAGGGGCGTCTCTAATGAGATTGTGTTTTTGTATTAGGGACAGCACCCCTGGGTGGAGTTAGAGCAGATGCCTGAGGACCCTTTAGAGAGCGGATGGGTAGGCAGAGAGGGGTCATGACTGGAGATCATAGGTTTTCATCTAGGGACTAAGAGTGAGTGATCTTCCTAGAAAGTCATTCACCACTGACACCTTTGTTAGGTGGGATTCTGTTAAGTAGGGATACCGTCCAGAACAGGGTAGGGACAGCCTAACCTGAATCTTTCTCCTGCTGTAAATGACGGAGAGATCACAATACGTGTCTATGCTTGCAGCCCTCCTAATTTTAGAACTGGTATTGGTAGTTTTCTTTGCTCGTCTGAGGGCATTCAGAGAGCACATGTATGTAGTTGTACCTGTATATCTTTTGAATCTCATCCTGAGATGCCTGTATTTGCAGTTAACCTTAACCTTATAATAAATCTTTAAAAGCTAGAAGTAGTTTGTGGTTTTTCTACGTCGAGTTCAACATTAGCAAAGTTAACCTGGTATAAGATGCACTTTCTTTCCTCAAAGACAGGCAATAAAGATTCAGTCGACCAGAACGAGGTTTAGAACCCGAGTGATAAGATAGAGATCTGAAATCACGCCCCAGCAGTTGGTAGCTATAGAGGATGGTTGCCTTCTTGAGGAAGGTGATCTAGGCCAGGTTAGATTACCCTAAGGCCCCTAGAGATCGATGATCGGAAGAACCGCCCGCCGAAGAAGGTCCGGATGACGTGAGACAGAAAAGCAGCAGTATCGGTCGAGAGTGAGTATAAAGGGTCATGCGTGTTAGATTGCGGTGTTTTTGTGTTGTATCTATGTTGTAATGTCTGGCGGAGTTGAATGCCTGTAGAGTGACTGTGGAACAGGTTGTGAGCGCGCGCAACCGGTGAAAATCTTAAGTTCAAGGAGAGCTTAAGTGGTTCGGGTGTATCGGACACCCAGAGTAATTGTCAACCAGAGTGAAGGGGGTCATGAGGTACCATTGATCGCCCGCGGAACCGAGATAGGGGGAACGTAAGAGTGAGTGTGTGAGTAACGGACGCTGGTCGGAAGTTACTGTGTGTAAGCAACCTATCAGAGGGACGGAGGACGTTTCGTCAATTGTTGTGACAATTACAAGTAGACTGTGGACGTACAGTCAAGAGAAGTGACGGCTTGGTCGGAAGTAGTCATTTTTCGGTGTATGAATGGGACGCATGCATGACCGGAAGACGAGCTGAGAAAGGAGGGGTGCTGCTGCGAAGCGGAGACGAGTGACGTCAGAAAGTGCCGCGCTGGGATTGGCCGGCCGGAGCAAGACCGCGCTGTGATAGGCCAGTTAGCAAAGCCGCGCTAGGATTGGTGGATTGTCATCAGGAAGTAAACAGAATAGTGAGGCTGGAAATTGTGCGTATAATCATGAAGTGTTTTAAATGGTTAAGAGCGGCGTTTAAAAGAGAGAGGCGGAGATCTTATGAAGGGGAAGAAGCCCCGCCGGAGGGTACACCAGCTTACTATATGGCAGCAAATGTTGGGCTGCACACAATATTGTGGATTTCAGAGTGGAGTAAGATTACAGAAGGAAATGAGGAACTAACGTTCCCAAAGTACGGGACGTTCAGATTAGAGGTGCTACACCGATTAAAAGCAGTCATGACCTCAATGAGACCTATGCCTAGACCGACCCAGTTTGAAGCTCTCAATGCGTGGATTAGGGCAGCGCACGAGAGGAACCTGAATAGACGACAAGAAACGGTGAAACGATCGGTGCAGGCTGCCGAGGTTCCGTCGTGCCAGGACCCGTGCCATGACCTGTACCCTGGTGACTGGGTGCTTGTGCGAAAGCACGTAAGAAGAAGCTGCCTGGATGTTCATTGGCGTGGGCCCTACCAGATCATCCTGATCACGAACACTGCAGTGAAGGTGGGAGGCCTGCCCAATTGGATCCACGCGTCGCATACGCGGAGGGTTCCAGCACCTCTGGAAGAAACAGCTCCGCTCTCGGATAGAAGTCCAGCTGCGGACCAAGAAGCCATAGAGGGGGCTAGCCAAGCTGTAGAGGTGCCAGAAGAAGCAGGGAACGAGTCTGATCAGCCTGAGGACGGTCAGTACAACAGCAAAACAGACGACGCTACTGAAGGAGAAAGTAGCTGGGAGTACGAATCAGATACTGACCAGGCTGAAAGAGAGCGAGAACGAAGCAGAAGGACAAGGAGCAGGAGGGTAAGACGTGGAGAAGCCAGCTGGCCTCAAAGAAGGAGTTCAAGCCTGAGGTCGACTCCAGAGAGAACCCTCCCTCCAATATCCGAAGATTCAGACCAAGAAGAAGGTGCTCAGGGCTCTGAAGCACCAGATCTAAGAAGATCAAGAAGAGTACGTGTGCCTAGCAGAAGATACGCCACCCCTGAGTGGACATATCTGGCGACAAATGTCTTTGGAGCGGGAGACAGGGAGGATACGAGCGGTGGTGGTGTCCAGCTCTGAGCCCATCATCACAGTGGAAGTACAGCTGTTAGTACCCGGAGTCGAAGCAGAAGGGTCACTAACGTTCACACTCCCCAACCCTCCCCGCTTAAGCAAGTTAAAGCACATGTTTTTCACCGAATTGCAATTCCCCGACTTTGGAACAAAGATAACCAGCCATGAAGAGCACACTCTTCGCCTGGAAATATTGAACTATGCTATTCAAGCCGCAGGCACGAAACTTATTGTGGATGCTTAAAGACTTTTGTAAATAAGCAAGAAGAAGAAGATTACCTAGCGCCTAGGAAGCAGAGAATCTTAGGGACTTTCCTATTAGTTGACGGAGAAGGGCTAGGGTTGTCTGTGTTGAAGCTTTAAAAGACTTTTGCAAAGGAGTTGCCAGCTTCCAGTTGTGGGGTTCTAAAAGACTGAAGGAACAGAAGAGACTGTAAAGGGACGAGAAGAAAAGAACTTTGCGTTGGAATAAGAAAGAGAATCCTACTGTCTGACGAAATGGAAGCCGGCACCCCGAATCGTAGAGCCAAATGTATAATAGGCACACTAATAGTAGGAGTGATACTTCTAATAGCTTTAGTAGTTACAGTTTCATATGTAGTGGGACATGAGAGGGAGGCAAGGGTATCAGACGAGAAGTCTGTAGTGACACCAAAACCCACTGTTGCTGGTAAGAAAGGAGAAAACATACAGGAGAAAGCGTTATTAGCAGCAGAAGCCCGTAGGTTACATATGGATGAGTCCCAAGGTGACTTTAGGTCAAATGCGTATGCCAAACTTTTGTATGAATACGTGGATGCCATGGAGGTTAAGGACTGTTATGTCTGCATGCAGTTGCCGGCGTCTGTAGATGAAGGCATTAGATATCATCACCTCCCGTTGACTTATGGCATTACATGTAGCTTATTGCTTAGCATATTTTATGGGAGAGATAGTTTTGAATACTATTTCTCCAATTATGATTCAGTGTTACCAGAAGTCCCAAATTATAAACAAATGAATAAGTGGGACTACTGGAAGAGTGAAGACAGATTGGCCAAGTTCTTCATTCCTTGGATTACCTTAGATACTTCACATGCCCGCAGAAATAACTTGACATGCAAGGTGTCAGAAGTCGAGAAGAAGTTTATAGGGCAGGTGGATGATCGATACAGAAGGCAAAAGATTTTGAAAAAATCAGGACAATGGAAAACAGATTGGACCGAGGAAGAGAAGGCACACAAGAGAAAGGGTAGTAGTGGTCCAATAGCTTTAGATAAAACGCAGAGAGGAAAGTTATGCCTTCACAGAGCTAAAACGTATTACGAAAATGTATACGTAGGAGAAGTCAGTTGTGAACATGCTTTCAATTTAGAATATTATACAAAAGATTTCCTGAAAGGAATGCAAGTGATTCCAAATGTATATTTTGTGTGTGGAAGAAATGCCTACGTGAGACTGCCTGACAACTGGTATGGATCATGTTACTTGGCAATTATCTTCCCCAAAATATACCATGCCCAAGACTTAGAGATCATCGAGGGCAAGGCTTCAGCGAGGGGGAGAAGAGACCTAGGAGATGCAGAAATGGTTGGAGATGTATTTGGAGCTGTATTTCCTCTTTTAGGACTGATCCTCAATGATGTCAAAATTAGACGACTGGCAACAGTCGTAGACAGATTGTCTGCCAGCACCGCTAGGTCCTTAATGCTGGTGGAAGGAGAGATGCAATCGATAAGGGCCATGGTGCTTCAGAACCGTCTTGCATTAGACGTCCTGCTAGCAAAAGAGGGCGGAGTCTGTAAGGCTTTGAAGGTCCAGGAATGTTGCACTTACATTCCAGACAATTCAAAGCCTCTGGAGAAGGTTATCATGAACATAACTAATATCCACAAAGAGATCGAAGACCTGAGTAGAGAAAATGTTTGGGAAAAAGTAGGCCATGGAATGGGTGAAGTTGGAGGTTGGTTCGCCAACTTGGGAAAGAGCTTCGTATGGTATGTGCTGAAACCTATCATCATAATATTGATCTGTGTGATCATGTTGGAGGGGATTGGTAAGGGCATACAGATGGTATAGATCAAAGAGATTGGAGAGAGCCCGGAGAGAACAGTTACAGAGACTAGCTGCAATACAAGACAATCAGTATAGGAGCCTGAGGGCTCTAGAAACACAGAAGCGAGGAACACTAGCAATTAGTTCAGTTTAAATGTTGGTGATGACCCCTAGAGGTCATCAAAGGGGGGAACTGAGAGAGCGCAAACTGAACGAATTGTATAAGTGCACCAAACTTACACGTAACATGCACAATCATGAGAGAAATGCCATGAGTGCCGAGAATATATTCATCTATACCTCGAAATGTGTAGTTAATCTAGAGATTTTATATAGAAGTGGAACTAATGCAGAAATGTGTGAAAATGTATAACCTTATTAGACGTGATTAATCCTGATCCATGTCGTGTAGCTGCTAAAATGTAAGAATGACATGCTGCAAGCACAGAACGGAGTAGGCCTCAGGGCCAGAGCTGAAAGGGTTGGGTACTCATTTGCACGACGTGGATTGCACTAAATGATATTTAGTAATTCTGTTTTCAATAGGTTTATTAGGTCTCGCCTGTCGATGCGCATGCGCATCGAGCAAGCGAGACTATGGGGGCTTATCCACTCTTTATCCACTGCAAGGAATCGTGGCGATTCCTTGCAGTGCCCGTGACTTTTAAGCTCAATGCGCATGCGCATTGAGCTTAAAAGCGCGTGCACGTCCGTCTTGTTTTACCCGCTCCGCCCCCTCCCCTTCCCGCCGTGTCGCATTTCTCCTCCCCTCTCCCCTCTCTTCCCTCCGTCTTGTTTGTTTATTTTACCCGCTCCGCCCCCTCCCCTTCCCGCCGTGTCGCATTTCTCCTCCCCCCTCCCCTCTCTTCCCTCCGTCTTGTTTGTTTATTTTACCCGCTCCGCCCCCTCCCCTGCCCGCCGTGTCGCCGTGTCTCCGATCCTTTCGCTTGAGGAGAAAATAACGGTAATTTACAAGCCAGTGTAATGACGCCACACATATAAACCAACAATTTCGCAAGAAAACGTCCAGCTCAGACTCCTGCAATCATAGAATAGACAACTAAATAGCACGGATCACAGACTCATTGAGGAAGTGGCCAGACCATCCTCAACTTAGTCACCAAACTGCAAACCGTCCTGAAACAGCCAAAGAACAATCTTGGGGATAACTTTCACAACTTGGTACGCCCACGGCTAAACAAGATATCACAACCGTATTCAGTCTCAACACGGATAAGCAATATATCTCTCAATATAACATTTGCACAACACTATGTACTGTAAGCAGGACCTCTCAAATTATTGTTTCTGCGGTATTTTCAATCTTCTGGATTTATTTTATATTAGCCAATGTATTCCGCCATCTGCTGCATAGTTTACAGATTTCAACAAAACATGTTTCCAGCTCAAAGTCAGTTGCAACACAATGGCAGACCCATAGCAAATATTAGTTGGTTATCTTTTGGTCGTTACAGCCTGATATCAAGCTGTTGCCGATGAGATTAAACAGTTACATAGGCAGTAATAATGCCCCAAATTGATGAAATGTGGACTGGCTTTTTGTCTGTGCTTGAAAAAAACCTTATCATCACCGGAATGCACATAATAAAAGAGGGGCACCTTTCATTATAAGTGTGCACATAGACTTTTTTGTGCTAAGTGCAAATTGCAACTTTTCAATAAATATTTTACTCTGAGTGATAGAAGGGGCTCTGTTAGTAAAAAGCTGTTACGTACTTTAGGATGCAATTTAATCACTTGTTGAGTAACATTTTAAACCCCTCACCCCCCCTCACCCTCACCCACACTCACCCTCACTCACCTTTAACACCTCACCCTCACTCACCCTCACCCACACTCACCCTCAACGCCTCACCCTCACTCACCCTCAACACCTCACACTCACTCACCCTCACCCTCTCTCACCCTCTACCCTCACTCACCCTCAATACCTCACCCTCACTCACCCTCACCCTCACTCACCCTCACTCACCCTCACCCTCACTCACCCTCACCCTCACTCACCCTCACCCTCACCCTCACTCACCCTCACTCTCACCCTCACACTCACTCACCCTCACTCTCACTCACCCTCAACCCCTCACCCTCACTCACCCTCAACCCCTCACTCACCCTCACTCACCCTCACCCACCCTCACCCTCACTCACCCTCACTCACCCTCAACCCCTCACCCTCACACAGTGCAATAGGTCTCGGAGCATTTGTGTTAGAGCTTTTAGAAATGTTTATGGCTTTTTTTTTTTTTAATTCTTTAGCATTGGCTACAGGAAACAAAAATGCTAAAGATTTACAAAAAAACCCATAAACAATTCTAAAAGCACTAACTCTAATGCTGCGAGACCTATTGCATTTCCAATGCTTGTATTTTATAGATGTGTTTACATAATCATAAAGTAGAGTATTAACATGATGTATTGATTAATGAAAGGATTAGAAGAATATAATCACTATGAGAAATGTTGTAGGCCTGAAATGTTTAACCATGCTTGATTTACACGTATTAGTATGAGCCAAGTTGCGCCGAGATAATGTTGCAAACTTCTGTTAGAAGTTTATGAGAAGTGGGATCCTAGCTGCGGATGTCTGTCTGCGGGTGTGAGGAGGGATCCAATTAAATATTGGATGAATAGGATTCTGTTCAGGAGAAGGAAACAGACATGGAGGAGGGTTTAGGAATGTTTGAGGGGTATCGGCGGGCCGGAGAAGAGTCTGAGAAGCAAGGTCAACTCTAACGCACGAGGCCCCAATGAGGATCATCATGGAAAAAGCCAGAAGCAACACCACGTGAGGGGCGTCTCACGAGGGGCGTCTCTAATGAGATTGTGTTTTTGTATTAGGGACAGCACCCCTGGGTGGAGTTAGAGCAGATGCCTGAGGACCCTTTAGAGAGCGGATGGGTAGGCAGAGAGGGGTCATGACTGGAGATCATAGGTTTTCATCTAGAGACTAAGAGTGAGTGATCTTCCTAGAAAGTCATTCACCACTGACACCTTTGTTAGGTGGGATTCTGTTAAGTAGGGATACCATCCAGAACAGGGTAGGGACAGCCTAACCTGAATCTTTCTCCTGCTGTAAATGACGGAGAGATCACAATACGTGTCTATGCTTGCAGCCCTCCTAATTTTAGAACTGGTATTGGTAGTTTTCTTTGCTCGTCTGAGGGCATTCAGAGAGCACATGTATGTAGTTGTACCTGTATATCTTTTGAATCTCATCCTGAGATGCCTGTATTTGCAGTTAACCTTAACCTTATAATAAATCTTTAAAAGCTAGAAGTAGTTTGTGGTTTTTCTACGTCGAGTTCAACATTAGCAAAGTTAACCTGGTATAAGATGCACTTTCTTTCCTCAAAGACAGGCAATAAAGATTCAGTCGACCAGAACGAGGTTTAGATCCCGAGTGATAAGATAGAGATCTGAAATCACGCCCCAGCACATCTGTGAGGGGGGCCCTGGTGGCCCCCCTGAACATTCTTCTAATTGATGCTGCAGATTAAGGAGTAGGATTTGTGTAAACAGATGTGTTCCTTATCACAGACCAAAGCTGCTCAGTCTTGGCCAAGAAGCTAGTAAAACATGAAAGGCATCTGGGTGATGCAAGTCAGCAGTGAATGTGTCTCAACGTAATGCCCACTCATTCAACCTCATCAACATAGCTTTCTCAGTCTTAAGTATATACTTCTGGTTGGCCTATGATCATAAAGACAAGAGGTATAAATTAATCTCCCAGCTGTTGTCTATTAATTCAGAAAATCTTCAAAGAAAGTTGTACTGGGAACTTAAACAAAGTGCCTGTTAAAAAGAAACAGCAAAAGCTAAGAACCTAAATGCTGTTTGAGGGGGGGTGGATGTTTCTGATGCTCACCCCCTTCGTAATCAGAGGAAGAAGAAAGCCATTACTCCCCCCAGGGTGGAACTACAACCTTGAAGGAGCAAAGAGTAATCAAAGAAACAATTTCAGAAAGAGTATTATCAGCCAAACGAAAGAGATCCTTGCAATATTAACCATATGGGAAAACTTCATGTTATTACAGTTACTCCAAAATAGGGTGTAGTTAAGCAAGTGCAGGTCTCACCCCCTTCCCCTCTCCCCCCCAGAGCAGGTGCTTATTTCCTCTTCGTGATCCAAGTGACCTGGATGATTCCCTGATGATCTTTCTCGATATACGCAGAAAGGGGAAAAGGGCTAGAAAGTTGCACATCCTCAACCGGTCAAGAATCCTATGCTTGACCCATCAAATTCCTTACTAAATGACATGTCTTCTGCTGATCTGAAACTGATGGGGTTTGTAAAAAACAACAATGGAATAGAAGGTTCAAAGCTGCATTTTTTTTAGCCAACTGGTTGAAAAGATTTGTCCAGGAAGCTGAAGGGGACCTAGAGGACTCAGAGACATGCATAATCCCTGAGGGGAAGATTTGTTAACCCCAAACTCATCCATCTTCAGTTTGAAACTATCGCTCTGGATTACTTCTGACACAAGTAGCATTTGAGAATCTTTTCGGTAAGCGCACACCATGTAGTAAAGCACATAGTTCAGGGTCTGTGGAACACTTTCATTGTTGTGTAAATTCTACTGCCTTGGGGAGGGGAATTTATAGGATTGTCATTATTAACCAGATACAACACCCTCAAACTGAATTTGCACTTCATACAGACCATTTTGCTCCCCTTGCCAGTAAATATTGTTAGGTGGTCCTGTTTAAGTAATCCTGCATAGTATAAGGAGAGCTCGCGCAGATTTTGTCTTATTATAAGGAGTTGACAAGGATTAGATAGTACAAGAAATGCAGGCTTCTAGAAAGATCTGTTGGCTCATAACGAATTATCACACTTTCAGGAGACCTGGTTGCATGACCTCCCAGTTTTTAAAGGTTTTGTTTATGTTAGTAAGAAACTACTGCATATAACGTAGACAACTCTTTAGGAAGACTTTTAGGGCCATATGTATGAAGCTATTTTCGATTCGGAAAGGCCGAAATTCGCCGACTTTCGGCCTTGCGAATCAGAAACGGCCATTTTTGCACATTTGCAATGTATGAAAAAGTAGCAAAATAAGGAAGTGCGAAATTTTGCGATTCCTTAATTGCTATGTAAGAAGCTTTTTTCTCTTGCGAATTAGGTTTAAGGAATCGCAATTTACCACCAACTAAAAGTTGGTGGTAAATTGCGATTCCTTTTCAATAAGCACAAATTTGCATATTTCATTGTGGCATGTGACGCACATGCATGCCCTTAGGGCATGTATGTGCGCCATATGCGCACACATGTCATTTTCAGGGGTGCAGCAGGGTGTTCTTGAGACACCCCCTGCACCCTTGAAAATTCGCACAATTTGCGATTAGCAAATAGCGATTAGCAAATTTCCCCTTCATTCCTATGGCCTCCTGGCCCATAGAAATGAATGGGAAGTATTCCTTATTTTTGAATTCGCAATTTGCGAATTCGCAAACAAGGAATAGTAAGGAATCGCTAAAATTCCTAGATTACCTACATACATACCGTTTTGCGAATTCTAAATAGCGATTCCTTAAGATTCGCTATTTAAAATTCGCAAAACGGAAGTATGATACATATGGCCCTTAACTTTGGTATCTACAAATATTGCTCACAATGTAGAATCATTGGCAACAGAATGTTAATAGCTACTCGCATGCAAAATTAATGTACATTATGACATATTAAATAGTTAAACTATAACGTTGAGAAATGTTTATGGGGCTTATTTAGAGCTTGCAGATGGGATACACAAATGTGACAGAAATGCCGTCCACCATACTATACAGTGGCACAAACGTGGCAGATATTCCGTCCACCATACTATAACTGCATTACAGTCTGTGGCACTTGCAGGACAACGGAGAGGAGATCTGATATTTAGGGCAGATTAGCCTTTTGCTAATCTCTATACACGGCCTGATGTGGCTGTCATGGATTCTGCAAATCTGCTGGGGCCGTATTACAGAAAGTGTCCCGAGGGCAGAACAGTCTTTGCTTGCCCCCGGGGCACTTTGGCATTGCAGAAGGAGCTGCAGACGCTTGTGCGGCCCCTTCTGTAATGCCGATAGCACTGGTGCACACAAAAGCGCCAGCGCTATCTTCAAGGGGCGTTCCCTCATTTGCAATGGCGCATACCCCATGCAAATGAGGGAATCCCTTTGCCTCTGCACCCGCGCTGTATAACAACCCCAGCAAATGAGGGAATCCCTTTGCCTTTGCGCCCGCACTGTATAACAACCCCAGCAAATGAGGGAATCCCTTTGCCTCTGCACCCGCGCTGTATAACAACCCCAGCAAATGAGGGAATCCCTTTGCCTCTGCGCCCGCGCTGTATAACAACCCCAGCAAATGAGGGAATCCCTTTGCCTTTGCGCCCGCGCTGTATAACAACCCCAGCAAATGAGGGAATCCCTTTGCCTCTGCACCCGCGCTGTATAACAACCCCAGCAAATGAGGGAATCCCTTTGCCTTTGCGCCCGCGCTGTATAACAACCCCAGCAAATGAGGGAATCCCTTTGCCTCTGCACCCGCGCTGTATAACAACCCCAGCAAATGAGGGAATCCCTTTGCCTATGCGCCCGCGCTGTATAACAACCCCATGCAAATGAGGGAATCCCTTTGCCTCTGCGCCCGCGCTGTATAACAACCCCAGCAAATGAGGGAATCCCTTTGCCTCTGCACCCGCGCTGTATAACAACCCCAGCAAATGAGGGAATCCCTTTGCCTATGCGCCCGCGCTGTATAACAATCCCATGCAAATGAGGGAATCCCTTTGCCTCTGCGCCCGCGCTGTATAACAACCCCATACAAATGAGGGAATCCCTTTGCCTCTGCACCCGCGCTGTATAACAACCCCAGCAAATGAGGGAATCCCTTTGCCTATGCGCCCGCGCTGTATAACAACCCCATGCAAATGAGGGAATCCCTTTGCCTCTGCGCCCGAGCTGTATAACAACCCCATACAAATGAGGGAATCCCTTTGCCTCTGCACCCGCGCTGTATAACAACCCCATACAAATGAGGGAATCCCTTTGCCTCTGCGCCCGCGCTGTATAACAACCCCATGCAAATGAGGGAATCCCTTTGCCTCTGCACCCGCGCTGTATAACAACCCCAGCAAATGAGGGAATCCCTTTGCCTTTGCGCCCGCGCTGTATAACAACCCCAGCAAATGAGGGAATCCCTTTGCCTCTGCACCCGCGCTGTATAACAACCCCAGCAAATGAGGGAATCCCTTTGCCTTTGCGCCCGCGCTGTATAACAACCCCAGCAAATGAGGGAATCCCTTTGCCTCTGCACCCGCGCTGTATAACAACCCCAGCAAATGAGGGAATCCCTTTGCCTATGCGCCCGCGCTGTATAACAACCCCATGCAAATGAGGGAATCCCTTTGCCTCTGCGCCCGCGCTGTATAACAACCCCATACAAATGAGGGAATCCCTTTGCCTCTGCACCCGCGCTGTATAACAACCCCAGCAAATGAGGGAATCCCTTTGCCTATGCGCCCGCGCTGTATAACAACCCCATGCAAATGAGGGAATCCCTTTGCCTCTGCGCCCGCGCTGTATAACAACCCCATGCAAATGAGGGAATCCCTTTGCCTCTGCGCCCGCGCTGTATAACAACCCCATACAAATGAGGGAATCCCTTTGCCTCTGCACCCGCGCTGTATAACAACCCCAGCAAATGAGGGAATCCCTTTGCCTATGCGCCCGCGCTGTATAACAACCCCATGCAAATGAGGGAATCCCTTTGCCTTTGCGCCCGCGCTGTATAACAACCCCAGCAAATGAGGGAATCCCTTTGCCTCTACACCCGCGCTGTATAACAACCCCAGCAAATGAGGGAATCCCTTTGCCTTTGCGCCCGCGCTGTATAACAACCCCAGCAATTGAGGGAATCCCTTTGCCTCTGCACCCGCGCTGTATAACAACCCCAGCAAATGAGGGAATCCCTTTGCCTATGCGCCCGCGCTGTATAACAACCCCATGCAAATGAGGGAATCCCTTTGCCTCTGCGCCCGCGCTGTATAACAACCCCATACAAATGAGGGAATCCCTTTGCCCCTGCACCCGCGCTGTATAACAACCCCAGCAAATGAGGGAATCCCTTTGCCTATGCGCCCGCGCTGTATAACAACCCCATGCAAATGAGGGAATCCCTTTGCCTCTGCACCCGCGCTGTATAACAGACGTGGGCACAGAGGCAAAGAAGCACTCAGGAGGCACCCTGACAGTGCAACAGCTAAAAGGTGGCACACTGTCAGGGCACCCACTGATGGCCTCTGGAGGGGAGAAGGGGGTCCTATGGGCCCCCCTCAGACATCCCTTGCAGGTGGGTGCAGTCGCTGCCTGAGCCTGCCTGCCAGGGGATCTCTAACGCCCCTTCAAAGTGCAGGAGGTTTGCCACCTGAACTGTGCAGCAGCTCTCTTTTTCACATGAATGCACCTGCTCCAGGGCAGCACAGGTTCGCGGTTGCCCCGAGGGCAGTGCATTCATCATAATACAACACACTTCCCTTCCTTGAGCTGGGCGCACCTTTTAAAAGGTGCGCCCAGCTCAAGGAAGGGAAATGTGCTGCATGCATAATGCGACCCCATTGCTTCAGAAGGTGAGAAAGGGATGAACGGCACACATGCAGTCCCTTAACTCAATGTTAGCTGCCTCATGCATTGATGTTTCAATGCTAGTTACTGCAGTCCTGCAATGTCTCCTTGGCTCTAGTTTAGCCCAGCTCAATCTCCAAGTGGGCACCATTGATGTGTCGGTTGGTTTGACTCAAAGCGGATGTTCCTGCAGACCAGACATACCAGACACACCAATAGTGTCCTAGTGACTATGGGGCCGATTCACAGAACTAACTTAAGACAAAATCCTAAACTTACTACTTTTGGTACTCATAGAAGTTAGGATTTTGTCTTAAGTTTGTCTTAAAACAAACTTAAGACAAAATCCTAGCTTCTGTGAATACCAAAAGTAGTAAGTTTAGGATTTTGTCTTAAGTTAGTTCTGTGAATCGGGCCCTTCATGCTGTGCCTGGGTTGTGGATAGTGCTCACGTGACAGCATGGCCATAGTCTGCCTGACCCTCAGTCATGTTTTAATAAAATGTGCCATTCCCTCCAACAGCAGTACTTATCTGGTGAGCAGCAGCATATCAAAGGGTTGTATGTCTAAACAACTACTGCCTAAACCACGATTGCCTTAACCACGAAAGCCTAACCACGATCTATTTTTAACCACTACCTATTTAAACACGACTTCCTAAACCACGAAATTAAACATCTCGTGTTTGGCCATTAGATGGCACTATTGTACTTGCAATACTTCTTGCATAAATCAATTTTTTTTTTTAAAACTGTTCTAAATTTTATATTTATTTAAAATTTTAACAACGCATACCATTATATATTTATTTTTAATTTATCCTTTTTTTGGGGGGAGACCCCCCACCACCCCCCAATCTTCCCTTAATTATGAGGAGTGACGTTATACAGGACACGTAATACTTCGTTGTTCAGCCTTTCGTTGTTCCGTCCGACGTTGTTCATTATTCTTCGTTATTCTCCCCTCGTTGTTCAGGTGAGTCGTGGTTAAATCATCGTGGTTTAGGATGTATCCCATATCAAAGACAACAGTTTAGAATGTTGAGGTAATATATACTGCACTATGAAGGTTCTGATTGGTTTATTGAGATGTTGTGTAAAGTGCAGCAGAGAGAATTGAGGTTAATAATGTACAATGTTAGCTTCCATTTTTAATGAAAACAAAATTCTCAAAGCATTCTACTATGAGAATGTTTTTGTCCCACGAGCATCATGGGAGTTGAAGTCCTTCAAAGGAAGCTCAACAGAGGCTTTGGAGAAGCACAGCTACACACATGGTGAACAGCTACTCTTCCCTGACAGGAACTCAACAATGACCAATGTGGGTGGAGGCAGAAATGAATGGGATTGAGAACAGCACAAATGTTTTTGTCACGGATGTTTACTGTTGTTTTTTCCAGGTGTTTGCCATTGACAACATGTTTCCCCATT
Organism: Lissotriton vulgaris; assembly: GCF_964263255.1. Lineage (NCBI taxonomy): Eukaryota > Metazoa > Chordata > Amphibia > Caudata > Salamandridae > Lissotriton > Lissotriton vulgaris. The sequence continues at coordinate 280,844 of NW_028254874.1, read as the reverse complement.
ATGCTGATGATATCTTCCTGTGTTATGAAATCTGCACACCTGCCCCTCTGTGATTTTAGTTTGGGTGTTGTCTGCCGGAGTTCCCCTTTTTGTGCATTACTGAGTGTAATTACAACCTTTTGTAACACTAGTTATATTTTTTTACTGTTACTAACCGAGATATAATTTAATATTGCATGTGCCAAATTACCTGTCAGGTTATAAACAAGGCCGCTCATGGTAGGAGTTATGGTTTCAATACTATCTATTGTTTGTGTTTTAGGGATCTGTGTCAGAGGGACTATTCATCTCAGTTTAACCTTAACTAAATCTTAAATACTTTTTTCACACACAGACACAGGCAGGATATAACCTCTAAAATGTCAGTACAAAAAAGTAACACTCGGACCCCATTCCAAGGAAATAACAAGGGGCCAGATGTACTAAATGTTTTTATGGTCTCAAGTAGTCCAATTGCTTTTTGTGACTGTAATAAAAGTTTTAACACTATTTTAAAGCCATTTTTTAAGTTAATAACTTTTTACTGATTCCTAAAATCTGTTTGCAATTTATCAATGTTTTGCTCAGAAATCCAATTACAACACATTGAAAAATTACCGACTTCTGAGTTGGGGTGGTAAATCATGCACAAAAGGTAAGGGGCCTCATTTATGAGGCTGTGTGTCAGTTTTGCGCCGCCGGTGCATCACTTTTTGTGACGCACCAGCGGTGTAAAAAATGTGCCTTGTTGCGCCATATTTAAAAAGTGACGCATCTAGGTAGATGCGTCACTTTTTAAACCCCTGCGCTACATTATTCCTGCGTCAGGTATAATGTATGCAGAGGGGGCGTTCCCCCGCAAAAAGACTCGTAATAGTGACGCAGTGAAATCTATGAGACTTCACTGCGTCACTTTTAGGACGCTGTTGCGTTAAAATCTTGCGCCTGCCTCACAGCAGGCATAAGACTGACGCAAGCCCTTTCACATGGGGCTTTCCCCATGTGAAAGGACGCATTGCTGGAGTTGCGTCACTTATATGACACACTCCAGCAATGCGTCACTTTTGCGCTTACAGATACGTCAGAAATACTGACGTATCTGTAACTCCTTGCGACATGATGCGTCATACATTAAATATGACGCATCAGGAATGTCGTAAGGAGTGCGCAGTGAAAAGTGACGCATAGCTGTTTTCACGCAGCGATGCGTCACTTTTCATAAATGAGGTCCGAGGTATCCCCGGTAGGAATGTAAAAACAAAGGGGCAGATTTATAATAACTGGCGCATCCCCAGGGATGTACCAGTTATTGTGCGCTGCAGCTTCGCCACCCATGGTGCGCCGCATTTACAATGTGGCACACCATGGGGCAAAAACGGCACAGATGCATGACGCATCTGTGCCGTAAAGGCGGCGCATTGCTGGAGTTGCGTCGCATGTGCGACGCAGCTCCAGCAATGCTCTGGGGGGCTCTATCTGTCCAATGCTGCGTCAAGCCTTACTCCTGCTTCAAGCAGGCGCAGGGTTTTGACGCAGCATTGGCCTAAAAGTGACTGAGTGAAATCTTGTAGATTTCACTCAGCCACTTTTAGGAGGCGTTCCTGTGCAGGAACACCCCGCCTGCGCCGGAACGCCTCCTTATGGCGCAGGGCTTTACAACGTGACGCATCTTCCAGATGTGTCATGTTGTAAATACCCCGCACCATGGCGCATCTTTTGCGCCGCTGCTGCATCACAAAAATGAAATGCAACGGCGGCGTAAAAGAGGCACAAGGGGCTTGTAAATCTGCCCCAATGTTTGTTGATTTGACAGTGTATAATGGTACAGGGTACCAGTGCCAACTCTAAAATAAACTATGTTAACTTTTATTGTTAAATGCAACAATATTTCCTTTAAGGAAAGAAGGCTGTATGTAAAAAAAAAACGAAATCTTATTAAAAGGCGATCACCTATGTAGTGGTCTACTGACCCCTGCAGGCCACTATTCATGTGAAAGCTACCAATCGCAGTGAGACGCAATTTGCAACCTACCTCATTAATTTTAATGAGGTGGGATGGATTGCGATCAACTCCGAATCTGAAATTTACGAACTGCCCAGTTAGTACATAGGGCGGTTCAAAAGATTCTATTCTGGTAGCAAATTGCGATAAGTTTCTTGCTACCATTGTTTAGTAAATGTGGCCCAATCTGTCCTCGTTCTGATCTCCTTATTAACCTTTTCCATGCTCATGACGAGCTGAGCTCGTCATGTTGCACGGTGCTCTGGTGCTCATGACGAGCTGAGCTCGTCATTAGCCGTGGAACGCTCACACGCGGGGATAATTCCCCTGCTGTGCTGAGTTTTTCACGGGAACGGGTGTGGTCATGACGAGCTCAGCTCGTCATGAGCACGGGGGCACTATGTGTGCCCCACGCCCCCCCAGCACAGCGGGGGAATTACCCCTGCTGCGAAGGGGTTAAAAGGTCACTTGTTGTTTGCTATCCTCTTAAACCTAGATAATAAATTCACTTAGGGGATGTTGCCTTGCTCCACTGTCACTTGTGAGCTGAGCTACTCCTATGAGCGTCTACTACACTCTTATACAGGCTTTCTCCTACAAATAGCTTGTGGGCAACTGATAGCACTCCAGCTACCTGCCAGTTCATCTCCTGTGTGCATTCTAGCCTTCTAAATTGGAAACTTTTGCTTGGGTACATTAACATTTGTATGACAAACGTGTGTATTCCATTAGGAATGCACGTGCATTCTCAGAAGTCATAAGATGATGTCTGGGGAAAGATGGCCAGGGGCACTGCAGCTGTGTCTGGCATGTTTTACCAATGCATAGGCATTCCAAGTTGACAAAGTCTTTTTCTTATATTTCTGCTGGCCACCCTCCTGATGCAGAAGGTCATCACTAGTCTGATGTTGTCGCTATTACAGCACTAGAAATATTGGTAGTTCACCAGTGGCAGCTCCTCCACTATGGCGGAGGAGCATTGTGTCCCCCCCCCCCCCCCCCCGAGAGCCAGCTGAGGTAGGATAAAATAAAATGATAATAAAACTATTTTATTATAATTTTATTTTTCTTTCCATGCTTGAGCCGGCAATCCAAGTTTGGGCTGGGTGAGGCCATGAAAAGAGCAGGGGGAGGAGTAGTGCACACTAAGTGCGCATGGTGGTTTGGCCTGCTGTCTAAGGCGAGCTAAGCCGTCATGCGCACTTTGATTTCTCCCGACCCAAGCTTTGCTGTACAGCCAGGTGGAGTGGAGGCAGAGGCTCCTAGGACCTAAGCGAGCGTTAAACAAGCCCGCTCAGGCCAATCATGAAGCTGCTGTATTACCAGTATGAGAGCAGTCCGTGATTGGCGACTTGGAACCTGATAGTGTGCACCAGCCCCTGGGGAATCGGAGTCTGACTGGAGCAAAAGAACCCCAGGACGACAGCCGGCAGTGGCAAGTAAGGGCTTTTATTTTGCTTTTTATTATTTAAACTCTCCCCACTCCTCCCCACCACCTGTTAAGAAGAGCAGCCGTTACTGAAGCTTGCAATGATTTTTGATTAACTTAAGTAGTTCTTATTTCAGAAAAAGTTGGAGAACCCTGCTCTTATGTTGCTTTCAAATGAATTTACCTTAAAAAATGTAAAGGCAAACCAGGAACAAGTTGGTTTAATTAAACGCAGCAGACAGGAGAGCATCAACAGAGTCGTGTCTGAAGACAGTCTCGATGTACAGACATTTTGGCCAGTATTGATTTACAGTTCTTGAGCTACAATAAAGCATTTGCACATTCTTGCAAAGCATGTCGCTCTGGGCCTAATCGTGAACCATAAATACAAACAGCTGATAAGGGGGATACAGGTGGCTCTCGACATCATGGAAAGCTAGTGTGGGCCAGTGTACATATGTGCAGGAATCCAGCAATGGGGAGCGTGTGATCACTGCTTGTAATGTGTATGGCGTGTTCTGATTGGCTGAGTGTTCCTAACTACATGCAGCATATTTTGGGAACATGCACCTTTGGCCAAACATGTGCTATTCGGGCCAATCTCCTCAGACCTGTTTGTGGTGTAACTGCCTATCTGTGGGCTCGATCTGGGTTTGCCCTGTTTGCACATTTATCTTCAGGGAAATGTAATTTCCCCTGTGACCTATCAATCAAAAGACTTGCATTCGGGTCGCAAGGCCTGTCTGACCACGTATCTCTGACTCGGGTTGATGGGGAGGTCACCTTGGATGAATTTGAAAGCAATGATGCAAGTTCGTTATTACGTGTACATATAACATGGTGGTCATTCCTATCATATTTACTGCCATTCTCATTATTATGCATACATTTGTTATAGTGTACATCGACATCGTTTTTACTGGTATTGACATTGCTATGTGTACATAGATTGTAGTGTAGTTCCTATTTTCCCTATAGACCCTGCGCATTGGAATAACATAAACAGCAGTGTAGACGTAGGACTGCGGTCTTCTAGGTCACTACTGACTATGTTAGACTTAATTTAGGTTTGCGCCAGCTAGCTCAGAGGTCAGTGGAAACTTTCTTGACTGAATAGGAAGTGATCAGCTTCCCTGGCTCAGACAAGAAGGGATTTAGCTTCCGACAACCGCATTAACATGACAACTTTGCTCCTCAGAATAAGAGTCAATCTCTAGAGTCGTGTGAAACAATAGACAGCTATTTCACTCAGTCAGTTGTGCAAAATTACTTTCACTAGTATGCAGAGAATAGAGAGATGGGCGTTTTCAATAAAAGGTATTATTTATTGAACAGTCTTCCTTCTCATGCAAGAGAAATGAATTGCCACAATTGCAAGACTTGTTATTATAAAAAGTGCATACAGTAAAAGGAGTATTAAGAAATAATACTGTAAAAGCATTGATATGGTTTCTTAGCCATACGATAGTTAAAATGAATAAAATATATACATTCATATATACATTTGGCTAACGTCCTCAACTGGTGCTTCTAACTACGCCTACCCCGGTGTACCTGACCTAAGCCTAATACGTGGGAGGGAGTAAGTAAGTAAGTAGCAGTTTAAGTTAAGTTGGTTTTGCCAAGGGTTTGCTTCAAGAATTCTCTCTAAGGGTTTAGTCAGCACCGTACCTCTGGAATAGAATGTTGGAGGTCTGGTATCTCCTCTCAGGACTCGATATTCCAGTCACCCGCAAGGGTAGGCTGGAAACGCCGGAGCTGGATTTTCTCGGCAGGAGAAAAGACAGCGTCTCTCTCAGCGCGTCAAAGAGGAGGGGCAGCGTCCGTGGGCTTATCGCATCTGCTGGGCTCTACAAGGGGACTGCTGTTCTGCTCCTGTATTCACCACCACCGTCGTGTTTGCTTAAGGCAACGTCGGTATTATTTATACCTGAAAGGTGCAGAGTTTGACGTAAGTTTTTGGACATAAGACGTCAATAAAGATGTCACTAAGAACTGGTCGTTCTTACAGTGCTCGCAGGAGTTCTATTAGTAATCAAAACAAAGCAAGCGGGGCTTTCCCAGGTTGCTGGGGGTTTGAGCTGTCGAAAGAACTCGGTGTGTTATCTAGGAATCTAAGTAAGTGGCTTCTGCTGTGTCATGTACTGTAATGAGCTGCAGAGACGAGTTACTGAAATATGGCTCTGATCGTTTATGCCATTATAGGGATATGTATTGATTATAGCCGTATAGGGATATGTATTGATTATAGCCGTATAGGGGCATAAGGTCACAATATTGATCGGGGTCCTAGATAGAACACAATACCCACTCCACGAATTTATGTCCATCAAAATACTAAAAACTAAAGCAATAAGATGCGCGTGTATTCCTACCCACCCAAAAATACATATTGCATTTGAAATGGCGTATATGAAATACATGAGAATATAGGTACTGTACGTTTTTAAGCATAGTAATCATTCAAAAATTATTGCATATGTAATCAGTTGAACAATTTTACGAAACACTTACACATGAAATGTCTCTTAAAACATAAAAGAAGGGCGAGACTATTTCATCATATATAAATACAATTGCTATAAATTGTGCTAGAGGCCGAGGTAAAGTTTTTGTCTCTAGATCTACTAAAAATAGAAGTTCTGTTCTTTATGAATAGTTCTACTTTAAGCAAAAGTATTTGTGCCAAAAAAAGGTAAATATTTTGAAAAACGTCTGATTCAAAAATATTTCATGGTGAAAGGGGACATCGAGTTCCAAACGCTTTTCAGTAGTTTTTGTTTATCAAAACTGAAGGTCGAATTCAGAGTTCATGGGAACGCTGTGCGCCGGAATGTTTTTCCAAAAAGTTATTGTTTCTGTTCAGGGGAGAACATCATGTCAGACAGTCTCTCAAAGAATAGGTCTACATATTCAGGTGACAGTTTGACCAGGTTCGATAGTGCAGTAACCTGGCAGTTGTGAGAATGATTGCTATTATCGATGTCTGGATCAGCAATGCTCACAGAAGGCCATACCTGGGTGATGCTGTTTTCATCTATGGCTTCACTGCCGCCACCTAGTCGTAGCGCAGGAGTCTCAACGAATGCCGTCATCAGGATCGGTAGCCGCTGGGGACAACACGATGCATGAGCCGTTACAGGACTTAGCAAAGTATCGATATCCATTGGTACTGCTGATGGTAGTGCAAGATAGGTGTCTAACACGCATTCTTCTCCGCATAGCATACATCGAAGCACAGGTAAGATGCAGGTCTGCCATATCGGTCTGAATGAAAGAAACCAGGTCATGTTCAGATCTCTCAGCCGGGCCAATCCAAGGACCTTAGTTATGCGGTCTCGGTAGCGCACTGCTAGGATCGTTTCTTCCATCCTTGCCGGAGTCATGTCTGTGTTTTGGCTTGCCATATCGGAGCAGGAGGGTCAAAAATAAAATGCCAGCTACAAGTCCCAAAAGTAGTGGTAGGCCGCCAAAGACTGAATGGACAAAATTGGGAATAATGCCCAGAACTGCTTTGAATGGTGTTAACAGTCCCGAAAAAATTGTCTTTAATAGGTTTGAGATACCAATGGCATCCAACATATTTAGGATTTGGCTGAGCATTTCTGTGAAATGCACGGGGCAATTTGTTGATAAAAGTTCATGTATCTCCGATGTTGTCCTTGCAACTTGGAGATCATACGTTTCTTTTGATGACGTGATGGGCACTGTTGTCTGCAAAAGCACAGACTTCATTCTGCTTAAAGTATCAATTCGTATAGAAGAGATATTTAAAGGAAGCCAAATCGGAGTCTCGAAATCTCCAGGGCTGTTTGGAAACAATGCTTGCAAACAGCAAGTGACCATGGAAGTCACGCTTACGAGATATGCTTTCCCTGGCATCAAGCCACAACAGCTGTGATCCGTTATTAGAATGTAACTCCCGTTAGAAAGTTGCCTAAAGAAAGGCTCTATCTGCGCTGCAGGTGTAACGTGCTGGTGGCATGAAAGGTTGTTTGAAGTCCCTTCACAGGCTCCATGTAAATTAATACCCTGGCACAAAAGTATACCGCTTAGTGAATGTTTGCAATTTTCACCACTAAGAAATAAATTTTTGTCGTTGTCACTATAGCATGTGTGTGTATATGGTAATTTCCATGATGACTTAATGTACCCTTTACCCAATCGTTCATACTGGCCTGTCGGTATATACTCAAGGCAATTTTTAAATCGGAAAGTTGTTATCGGAATTGTGATAATCCCGTGTATTATCCATTCAATGACAGGTCTTTCTGACATTGTCAATGGTAATCTCTCAACTTTTTCGATGCTCAGGATTGTATAGTCTGCTCCTTTCTGTGCCAAACTGATTTGTTTATCAGTAAGGTTAAAGATGGAAAACAATGACGCTGTGTTGATTAGACGCCATGGCACATAGCCTGAACGAAGATTTTGCAACGTCCAGCCTAGCTGTACAATGGAACGTAATTGGGACTGGCCATGTTGTAACATTAGCAAGTCTTTATCTATTATATCGATGGCAGATGATACAATACTGTCCAGTGAATATATTCTGGAGGTCAGAGTCATTAACCCATTGTCCACAACAGAAAGTGATTTTTCCAAATTAATACGATCAATTTCTCGTATTATTTCTGCTGTTTCAATTTGCATTACTTTCCATGCCTCGTTGTATGCCGCATATATACTTGCCGCTATGAAACGTTTTTGACACTGTTTGCGTGGTCCCAAAATGAAATCGCGCAAATCAGCACCATCTTTAAGTAAAGATAAGTGTTGCTTAATTTCTGCCAGTGTGGATGATTCTAGCTATTCAAGGCACAGTTTCCCTACACTGTATGTTGTTACTATCCCTGGATGTTGTCTCTGGGAGTATCTAGGGTCTGGTCTGGTCATTTTTAACCCCTGTGTTTTGTTCAGGAATCTATCTTGACAGTTATTAGTGTCTTCTTGCCAGATTAACCACTTTTTTCAATCAGGATGAGTTCTGTTTAGATGTAACATTTTGGATATGTCTATTTTCAATATCTGTGGTTGCATTATCAGGTATTGGCTTTGGATTAGACGGTTTGTTAAGGTCTTTAATCTTAGCTAGGCCAAGACAGGTTGTTTGGTGAATTGTGTCATTTAAGAACAATATTTGTTCTGGGATCATGCAGGCTCGAAATAATGCTTCTAGGCCTTGTACCTGCCAATCTTTTGTACCCCAGATTGTTTTTGTTTCAATGTTGTTTTTCCAGAAATCAAAACCAAATGTAATCATATTTTCTTAAAATGCTTCTGAATATATCAATTTAGTATTTGTCAGCATTGTTTTCGTCCCTGTTTTATCCAATAGTTTATAATAAAATGTTTCTGCATCACTTGTGTTAAACCCTGAGAAGTATTGGAATTTCTCAAAAAACGTTTTTGAACTACTTTTAGGCGGAGTAGCACAATGTTCACATTGGTTATATTTAAAAACATTTCTAGGTTGAGCAGATTTATGTAAATAGTGTGCTGCGTAATGTGAAAAACAGTACATCTGTTCATAATTAGATGAACCTTGTAAATAATCATGTACTGTAAATTTTGCTGACAACACTAAATCCGACATCATATTATTTATACTTTCAAAATCCCAATCATCAGAGAATGTACTTGGTTTTACAAAGTTACTTAATGAAACCTTGAACTGGTGTGGATATTTCAAGATCTCGACCGGGCCATATATTTCATAGTCAGTCTTGTCCCACACTACCCTGCTGGGTATTGGAATGTCTGTGACGTTTACTGATGATAGTTCTCTTTTCTTGACGTGAGATGATTTGTGAGGTTTCAGAACTAAGTTGATGTTCTGACTTGCTGTGTCCGTTGAACTGTATTTTCCCTCAATGAATTTTCCCAAACAAAGTACCATGATGAGCCAAAGCAGGAGGAAAAATACACCTAGCTCAAACCAAAACTCTAACCATGGAGAAATAAGATAAGTTTCCTTGAGTTGATGAAAGAGTTCTGTTGCCTTTTCTTTAAAAGTCCTTGTTTCTGGCGTCACTTCAGAGTCGCTTTGATCTTCAGAAAAGTTATCGAAGTTCTGTTGATTGTTGGAATTGTTTTCTCAATTTGCCTTTCATTAGCACATTCTGATGCCACATCATTGTAGACTGGAGTTTCATGACGAACTGTTTCAATCTGTGTTTCAAGAGGCACAAGTTCCATGGCATTATTGCATAGTCCTTCTCTGTGCACTGCAGATTTATCAAATGTGATTAGTCTCTCAGTTTGAACCTCTTGGATTGTTGCAAATTTGGGTATTCTGTTATTACTTGGGAGTCCACTTGGCCTACTGTTGATTATAGGCCACATGATTGTGATTTTACCAGGTCGATTGATACAACTCGGTTCTCCTTTTTACCAGCAAGGGGCGGTAGTACTACTGATCTTGTTCCGTTGATTGCTAAGACAGGTACTGCTTTTCTGTAAGAAGGCCCAAATTCCTTCTTCACCGCTATTTTCTCTCGACCAGATCCCCAATTTCTGGAATCCAGACAGATCTTGCTGGGACAGGTGGTGTGTCTTCAGTGGTAGTTGGCTGTTGCTTTATTTTTTTTGTTGCTTAAGGATTTTCTTGTTTCAATCAAGTCCTGTAAAACAGCCAAACGATCTTTGATGTCAAAGTCTTTATTTTTATCTTTTACCACTGAAGCCTGACTATCAAGGTCCTGAACATGCATTCTGGTTCCGAACAATAGTTTGTACGGGCTGAAACCTTTTAGAGAATTTCTTGGCAAATTATTAAGACTACGTTGGACACTTGTTAAATGTTTGACCCACCCATCACCCATCACTCGAACCTAATACCTTTGCTGTTATAGATTGCTTTATGTCTCGGTTTTTTCTTTCCACTACACTGTTTCCCTCAGGGTGAAATGGACAAGAGAATCGCAATCCAATGCCCATACTGGTCATGGCCTCCTTATAAGCTCGAGAACTAAAAGCAGGACCCTGGTCAGAATGAAGCATGGCAATTGCGTATGTGCCGATAAAGACTCACAGATCTTTCATAACAGTTTTGGCGTCAGCCGAGCGCTGGGGCCACATTTTTATAGTGAATGTAGTCTTAAACAATTAATAGGACGCTGGATTGCATGTGTAGATAGCTCTATGCTACACTCATACAAGGCCATGGCATTACCCCGCTTGACTCGTTACTGCGGTCTCTGTCCCAGTCTGGACAGCTCTTTACAAATTTATAATGGTGCAGGCTCATCCCCGGCCACCAGTATACTGCTTGTAATTCAGTCAGAGATTCCTTCATCTGTTTGTGTCTTGGACCCAATCCCATGTGTGCGTCTGCTTATTAAAAATATTCTCCGGTTCGTGTTTGGAATTACCCTATCCCCCACTCCAGGGATTCGAGCAAAAGGAACGGAGTTTGCATCAATTACGTATGTATAATTGAGTGGATAGTTCACGGGTAGTGCTGCACAGTTGCCTTTTGAAGACGTTTTTACTGCCAGCATGGTTTCCCCGTCTATATATTTTTCTGAACGCTTTTTTGTGGCTACGGAAGCCGGTTTAGTTGCTTCCGCTATGGCTGTATTAGCCAATGAATTCCCTGCAACGTGAACGCCATCGCGTTGATGACTCAGAGTGTGTATCACGTGAGTCTTTTGTAGTTCTTTCTGTAAAAGAACTACTTGCTTCCAAAGCATTTTATGCTTGATTGTGGCACCTGTGTCATCTTTGTAATCATTTTGAACCCAGCTCTGCAAATCATTATTGTAAGAATTGACGCAAAAATGCGAATCACACACGATTAGTGTCGGGAATTCACGTTTTCAAGCGCCATCTTTAAGGATCTGATTTCAGCTCGCTGAACCGAACATTTTCTCAGTGATTCAGTTTTTGTTATTTTCGGTCTGAATTTACAGCAGAGCCAGCGACCTTTAACAATTGCGCAGGCTGCATCATAGGATTTGTTTCCTACATTGAAATGCTGTACAAATCTGTCTGTATAGGTTATATAGAAGTACTGTTCTAGAGGGAGAATTTCGATTGGCAGAGGATATTCTTTTTCATAATTTAAATCATTCAGTTTTTTCATGTGCGGGGCGAAATAGTAAGAGAATTTTCCCACTGTATCCATTTCGGATCCAGTGACACTGTAGGCAGGTTTACTGGGCTGAATAGTGCCTCGGAGGCGGATTCTGCTGTGAGAACAGTGATCCTTTTGCCTTGTGCTAGTTCTCGTTCTTTCGCTATAGCAGTTTGCACTGCTTTCACAGTATTTTCTGTGAGACTGAATGTTTTTTCTGCTTGTGTGTACAAATGAGATTTGTAAGCTATTGGTACCGTTTCTCCCTCATTAGAGGTCAGGTACGTGAATCCGCATCTTCCTGGAATGACTCGGATTACAAGGTTGCGTGTATTGTCACGTGTTTCTAATTTTGTTTTTGCTAACATGTCTGTTTGCAGTGATCTCAAAATTTCCGTGTGTTTTTGAGTCCAGTTGATTGGTTTAAAATCAGGTTTAATTAATTTGTAGAGAGGTTTAATCCTTTCTGCATAGTTTAATATGTATGTTCTTCCAAAATTCAGGAAGCCTAGAATCGATTGTAAGTTCTTCAGCGTTTTTGGTGCTTGGAGTACAGCGCCCTTCTCTAAGAAGTTGTCCACTAGGCTTTTTCCTTCACTTGATAATTCGTATCCTAAAAATAAGACTGTCAGATGGGCAATTCTTGACTTTTTAAAGTTGAATTTGTAACCCTCTGCTGCGAATCCAAGTATTATGGTGTTCACCCTTTTCAAGTGAGTATCCAAGTCGTCGTCTGTGAGATAGATGTCATCGACATAAGATAATGCCTCATCATCATATATTTGTAGTAACTCTGTTACGCTGGCTGAGAATAGTCCTGGGCTGTTCTTGAATCCCTGTGGGAGCCTACAGAAATTTTTCTGTGACCCCATTATTGAGAAAGCGGTCAAGTACCTGCTTTCTGGTGCAATATTTTGGCAAAAGAACCCATTCGATATGTCTAATGTCGTTTTGAATTTTTTTCGAACTATGTTATTCAATAGTGCAGCACTATGTAAATTTTGTACGGCAAATGTTTTGCAACATGAGTTAAGGTGTCTGTAGTCCAAGACTAGACGATACGAATCATCCGGTTTGGAGACAGGAAACAAAGGATTGTTCATTTGAGAGGTGCATGTTTCAATCACCCTCTGGTATTCAAGTTGATCTAAAATCTCCCTGACCTGTTTTTTAGCTTCTTGCTTAATTGGGTACTGCCTTTGTGCAGTTGGTTGACATTTTAACTGGATTTTGTGAGGAGGAGAGTCCTCATCCCATCCTACATGATTCTTATATAATGCTGGTGCCTGGGCTACTGCCCATTTCCTTGCATATATATATTTAGTGTGAATTGAAATGTGATTTGAGAAGGCAGGCATAATCATTTCTTCGCCATGAGGGCACTCCCTGACAAACTCCGGGGGGCAATCTTTCTCAGCTAATAGGATGTCATAGCCTTTTGAGAGGTTTTCCCAAAATAGACCCCTTATTTTCCTAGTCTTATCTCCCTCTATAGGCAGTGTTATTTCGTATATCTTATGAGGTTCGCTAACTCTGCTGTCTGCAGTTTCTACTTGAATGTATTCATTCGTGTCCACTGTCTCCAGATGACTCATCAGGATCTTGCGAGCTATGGTGATTTCTGCTGCACTGTCTAGCATTGTCTGTGCCCACTCCTCGTTTTTCAGCTGTGTCCTCAGTATTCTTGGCATGTTCGATTACTCTAATACTGGCTACCTTCTTTCTTGGAAATTGTAATTTTTTACTTTGAGCAGGTTCCTTGTCTTTGGACTTGGTGTGCTCTCCTGGGTCTGACCGTCCGATTCTTTCTGATTTCTGCGAAAAAGATCGAGAGGGACGTGTATCAATACTTTGATATCTATCAGGCTTTTTCAAGGTATCCCTATTTCTAAGGTTGTATCTTTTTTCAGAGTGCTCCCTCTGGGGAGACTGGTGTTCTCGAGTCGGAGTTCTTTCCCTCCATCGAGGAGACCTTCCTCTGGACTGGAAAACTTTTTCTTTGGGAGTGTATTGTTTATTTCCATCCCAGCTCTTTTTAGGAGTGTTTAGATTATTTTTAATAAATAATTTTTCAGGATTTTCAAGTAGTTGGGGTTTTACAGGTTTCCCACCCAAACTATCTCTGCCTATTCTTCATAGCATTTTTCTATAATTCTGGCAAGCTCAATTGGTTGATCTGTTATATCTGTTTCTTTCAATTTCTGGCGGATCGCCACAGATGCTGCTTCTCCTTTTATGTTGGCTAGTAATATAGCCGAGACCTGCTTGAAGTCTTTCAGTAATTTCATACCAAGAGTTAAAGCAGGTTCTGGACCGTATTCATTCTGAATTTGTTTTAGCACATCTGGTATTACCACCATGGACGGAACATCATGTGTTTTTGTGTAAATGGAAGCAAAAACTGTACCCCAAGTGTCACAGTCCTCCAGATGTGGTGCGACCCCCATTGGAAGGCAGATGGTCAGAATTCTGTGTTTCTCAATAGGGGTAGTATTCAGAAATACTGCCTCTATTTGAGTAATTTTCTGCGCTAACCAGAAAGGAATTTGTTCCCGTTTTATGGGTGTTTTACCAAGACATGATTGTATGTTTTGTGGTGTAATTTTATTTGTGTTCCCCTGATGAGGGGTCAGCTGTGGAACATTAACAGCTGTTTGGACTGTTGCAGACCGCATTACATATTGGACTAATTGTCTATGTATTTTAATCAGTAATTTTAGCTGTGCTTACAGCTCTTCGCGAGAATTTTTTTCAATGTCCAGATGTGGTGTGTAGCTGGCTAGAACCGGCCACGTTGCTCCTGGTCTACCTAGTGGACCGAGCCTGGTAATGTGATCATTGTGTTTTAGGGCGCCTTTAAACCAGAGCAGGTGCTCTTGGTATTTTAATGGTATTTCAATCTCCTCGAAAGGAGCGTACTCTTCCGGTGGATCCTCTATTTTGTAATAGTGGAACTTGTGTGTTGTAGCGTTTGCCGCTGGAAAATTTATCCAAGAATAGAATACCTCTGTCTGCCGATATTCGTGTGCCTCTATCACGAAAATGACTGTACCACCTCGTGATGTCAGTCCGTTTTCTATAAGTTTTAACGTTATAGTTTTTCTTATGTTGACTGGAATGATGATAGCATCCCGGTCAGTCTGTAGGAGACTTGTGTCATCCTCCAGTAGTCGGGCTGCTAATCTAGCTGCTTCCCTTTCTTCATCACTTTCCGACATTTTACATACAGAAAGGTTTTTCCGTTTGCAGATCAAGTTTCAAGGAAACAAAGATTAGGTGCACAATAATTTGGAACACTGTATCCTTCAACGTTGAATAAACCAGAAGCTCTACATAGGAATCTCTTCCTACTAAGTTCGGGCGGATTTTAACCTTTCACCCACTCCAGACGTCTATTTGAGTATTTACGGGAGAAAGGGTCTGTGTGAAAAAGCACGACTGAGTTACTCTAACGTCTTGCGTTAGTTTTATCGCCTTACCAAATGTTGGGCGCCATGTAGTGTATTTCCTATTTTCCCTATAGGCCCTGCGCATTGGAATAACATAAAAAGCAGTGTAGACGTAGGACTACGGTCTTCTAGGTCTCTACTGACTATGTTAGACTTAATTTAGGTTTGCGCCAGCTAGCTCAGAGGTCACTGGAAACTTTCTTGACTGAATAGGAAGTGATCAGCTTCCCTGGCTCAGACAAGAAGGGATTCAGATTCCGACAACCGCATTAACATGACAACTTTGCTCCTCAGAATAAGAGTCAATCTCTAGAGTCGTGTGAAACAATAGACAGCTATTTCACTCAGTCAGTTGTGCCAAATTACTTTCACCAGTATGCAGAGAATAGAGAGACGGGCGTTTTCAATAAAAGGTATTATTTATTGAACAGTCTTCCTTCTCATGCAAGAGAAATGAATTGCCACAATTGCAAGATTTGTTATTATAAAAAGTGCGTACAGTAAAAGGAGTATTACGAAATAATACTGTAAAAGCATTGATATGGTTTCTTAGCCATACGATAGTTAAAATGAATAAAATATATACATTCATATATACATTTGGCTAACGTCCTCAACTGGTGCTTCTAACTACGCCTACCCCGGTGTACCTGACCTAAGCCTAATACGTGGGAGGGAGTAAGTAAGTAGCAGTTTAAGTTAAGTTGGTTTTGCCAAGGGTTTGCTTCAAGAATTCTCTCTAAGGGTTTAGTCAGCACCGTACCTCTGGAATAGAATGTTGGAGGTCTGGTATCTCCTCTCAGGACTCGATATTCCAGTCACCCGCAAGGGTAGGCTGGAAACACCGGAGCTGGATTTTCTTGGCAGGAGAAAAGACAGCGTCTCTCTCAGCGCGTCAAAGAGGAGGGGCAGTGTCCGTGGGCTTCTCGCATCTGCTGGGCTCTGCAAGGGGACAGCTGTTCTGCTGCTGTATTCACCACCACCGTCGTGTTTGCTTAAGGCAACGTCGGTATTATTTATACCTGAAAGGTGTCGAGTTTGACGTAAGTTTTTGGACATAAGACGTCAATAAAGATGTCACTAAGAACTGGTCGTTCTTACAGTGCTTGTTAGAGTTCTATTACTAATCAAAACAAAGCAAGCGGGGCTTTCCCAGGTTGCTGGGGGTTTGAGCTGTCGAAAGAACTCGGTGTGTTATCTAGGAATCTAAGGAAGTGGCTTCTGCTGTGTCATGTACTGTAATGAGCTGCAGAGACGAGTTACTGAAATATGGCTCTGATCGTTTATGCCATTGTAGGGATATGTATTGATTATAGCCGTATAGGGGCATAAGGTCACAATATTGATCGGGGTCCTAGATAGAACACAACAAGATTATGGCGTACATGGACATTGCATTTACTGTTATTGACGTTGTTATGTGTGCATACATCATGGTGTACATTGACATTGCATTCACCGATATTAACAATTATAAATTCTGTCAAGTGTCAGCCAAGTTCTAAAAGAAGGAGTACTACTTTTTCCTTGCTTCCTTCGCTGCCACGCCATTAGTGTTGCACTTCACTAGATTTTGGCAGATGGGACTTAATTGGTGCAGGTAGTGGGCACCAGCACATATTTAATTAGAGTTTGAAAAAACGCAAGAAAGAAAAAGACAGCGAGGGGAGAAAGAAGGTGGGAGAAAAAAGATAATAAAACAGTGCAAAGATAAAAAACAGGGATGAAGGAGGACCCACAACAGCGAGATAATGTGTTAGGAACTGTAGGCTTTTGGAGAAAAAGAGACATAACGTGGAATCAAGAGGAGGCAGTTTCAACATTCAGGAGGGGATGTAGCCTAACAGCCAGAACTGACGACTTTGGATTTGGGGAACCAGGCTCAAGTCTCCACGTCAAGTCAACATGCTGTGATTCTGGGCAAATCCCTATATCAACAGTGTTTGAAAAATGAATGTGACCTTCTAATACCTCCGAGTCGAGTTCACCCTGTCTAAAACTGCAACAAAAAAAATTAAAAAAATTGAGTGCATGCATATGATCTTTCATAAAATAAATATCGGTATCAGGTGTGATGCAGTTGGTTATCCTGGTACTATTAGACCTGTCGGCAGCGTTCAACACGATATCTCATAAAATCTTAATCGAACGCCTGACTATGATCGGCATTGATAGCACAGCTTTAGCCTGGTTAAAAAGTTTTATATCTAACCGTTCCCAAGCTGTCAGCATGGGCTCATTTCGGTCGGTTGAGACTAAGATCACAAAGGCAGTGCCACAGGATTCATGTTTGAGCCCTACTCTTTTTAACATCTATGTGGCACCCCTGGCCAGAATTCTGAGAGAGTTTGGGTTCATCCCCGTCTCCTACGCGGATGATACCCAGCTCTTGTTTCCTTTTAAGAATCTCACCGACGAAGTGAGGACGGCTTTTTCCAAAGGCATGAGAGCTGTGGCAAAATGGATGGCACTGAACTATCTCCAATGCAATGTAAATAAGACCGAAATTATGCTTTTTAGGGAGGCTAGAACCCTGTGGACACCAGATTGGTGGCCATGTGAGCTTGGCCTAGTGCCTGAACCTAAACAGGTTGTAAAAAACCTAGGGGTACGCCTCGATCGAGAGCTCTCTTTTAAACAGCATGGAAACTGGGTGGTTGGCCAATGTTTCCATGTTATTGGACTCTTGCGGAAAGTTTTCCCAATACTACCGGACTCTACTAGGAAAACTTTGGTGCAGGCATTGTTATTGAGCCGTCTGGATTATTGCAATGGACTCCTGTTGTCAGCTAATGAAGGAGTACTTGCAAAAATCCAGGTGGTACAAAATACTGCAGCTAGGCTAGTATTGAATGCCCCACCAAGAACGCCATCAAAACCTCTTTTGAATAAATTACATTGGCTTTCAGTCCGTAAGAGGATCAATTTTAAGATATATTGCCTGATCCATAAGAGCCTACTCGGATGTAGGCCTTCGTATTGGAAAAACAAATTCATCCCATATAATCCTACCCGGGCTCTGAGGTCAAGCAGCCAACTTTTATTGAGAGTGCCAACTGCAAAGAAGGTCAGACAATGTGGCAATGCTCTGTCGGTTGTCGGACCCACTTGGTGGAATAAACTCCCTCTCGATCTCAGGCAATGTCCAGAACATTTAAAGTTCAGAAAAAAACTTAAAACATTCCTATTCTAGATTTAGTCTTGTGCACCCTCTGATGACCAATGAACTATATGCCAACTTGTTTCTTCTGGCTCCTTTTCTTTTCTCTTTTTTTCTTTCTGTGCGCAGAGATACTCTGTATAGAGTCGATTCTAGCGCGTTATAAATCTATAAATAAATAAAAAAGAAAAAAAAAGAAATCTGCGAGGACTGGAGGGATTTCCAAAGCAAGGAAAGTTCTGTTGTAGGAATGTGTCACTCTATTAATGGCAGTCTTCGGGGGGCGACCTCAAACCACTTCCCAATTGGATAACAGTGAAATGCGTCATTATGCCACATGCTCCCTAAGGGGCACTACGCACATCTTTGCAAACCCGAGCTGCATTATCTAAAGCACAGACCAGAGTATTCAGCATTCAGTGATAAGGAAATTAATCCTGTCGCAGCTCACAGGGGAGATTTTCTGCCAGCTTTCCTGGTATTGTGGCTGAATCATTTCATGTGTCTGCTGGGAGAGAGCCTTGGTCCTATTAAATCTAATTATTCATAATTTTCTGCCTTTTGATTTCTAACTTTCAGAGGAAACCCACTGAACCCACAACTTTATATGCTCATCTTTTCATTTTTTGTCATACGACTATTTTTTCATGACACATGGACGAGGCAGCTGTGACTAAAGCTCCATTGCTCCTTTGGTGGAAGAGGTGTGACGCAGCGGCCAGGGCGACTGAAACTGGATGCTGGGGATCACGGTTCGATCCCTGGCTCTGGCGGCAGGGGTCTACCCAGCACCACGTGACTCTGGGCAATAGCTTGCTTAATATTCCTGATGGCCCCCAGTGCCTTTACACCTTTGGGTAATTGTTTGTGCTTTACAAATACTGAACATTTGAAATTAAACTGGAATACAGAACCCAATTGCAAATTTAAATTTTATAGTTAAGACCTTGTTTCTATTCAAAAAGCTTTTTTTCTTTTGACAATATCTTTGGCCCCATTTGACGAATCTTCACGAAATTCTCAAAACTAATGGCCCGCTCAGGTCAGCTCCTGTCTTGAACGTTTCAGGGTGATTCGTCGAGCGGAGGCACGAAAAAAAGGGGGGTCCCAAAACTCTATTTCTTCATGTTAATTTCCATAGGACACTTTAGACAAAGCTACAGCCCGAACTGCTGAACAGTATTGCACCAAATTTGGCAAAAAGGTAGCTCTTGATTCAGAAAGCAACCTTGTTTTTTTAAAGGGTGTAAATCAGTTCATTAGTTCCTGAGAATTTAAAAAATAAAAAATATCGGTATCTGGTGACCGCCGAGGATCCACGAACCCTCCTGCGCACCAGCTTGATTCTGATTGGCTGCCAACACTAAACCAAAAAGTGGCAGCTATCTTGTGACTCAGTAGAACCAAGTCACAAGAAAAAAGGTGAAAAAAAGAAAAGTGGGGAGGGTAGAAACACCCAGACCCCTAAGCCTGGTCAAGGACTCACACAGGGCCAAAAAAAATCAATTCAGCGGGATTTGCAAATCGGAGCACGCCACGTGGGGGCAAAGCAAATAATATATGTGGTCCACGTGGGCCCCCCTAGCCCCAGGGACTGCCATCTCCTTGGGGCTTCATTTTTAAATAAAAAAATTGCTTGGGGGGGAGGCTCCAGCTCCCACCACGCAGTCCCGGGGACCGCCACCTCCACAGGGTGATAATGATGAAATGCGGGTGCACGCGACCCCCTGCAGCCCCGGGAACCACCACCTCTCTGGGGCACTAATTATTTAAATGCAGGCGACCGTTGCGTACCCCTGGCCCAACCACCTCCCCGGGGCTTTAAATAAGATGGAGGGGGGCACGCGACCCCCCCTTCTGAAGTCCAAGAAGGCCCTGGGAACGGCCACGCCCAGGGCCGGCTCCAGCAATGTCCTGGGGTGCCCACCCCTGGGACATCGCAGCTTGCAATGACATGGCAGGAACCAGGCTCCCGCCCTGTCATTGCAAACTCTTCTTTGCTTCTTGGAAGCGAGAGCAGGAATCCTGCTCTCGCTTCCAAGAAACAAGGCACATTGCTTTTGGCCAAGGGGAGCTGCATGTCAGCAGCTTCCCTTGTCTAAAAGCAATGCCGGCTCCGGCAGAAGATGGGGGCGGCGGCTGGGACTGCAGGGGCATTGGTGCTTCCCTGAGGTCCCCAACATGAGGCCAGGCCACTCTCAGCAATCTAGCTGAGACCGCGGCGACATTGGGACTTCCCCTGCGGTCGCCAACATGAGGCCAGGCCACGCTTAGCAATCTAGCTGGGACAGTGAAGTAGTGTGGCTCACTGGTTAGAGGCGGCAGACCCGAGAGCAGAGGACGGCCCGGGACCAGGGTTCGATTCCCGGCGCGGCAGGTTTCTGGACCAGGGTCAGCGGACTCGATAATTCTCTCGCCTCGGTGCCCACTCTGATCAGCGATCACACTCGGCAACTCTGGGCATTAGCTTGCCTCATCTTCACTAACGGCCCCACCAGACCGCCGGGGATGCCTGGTCTCACCCTGGAGATACCCATTAAGGGACCATCTCTCAGGGAAGCCAGGAAGGGTTTCGCAGCGGTCGAAGCGCCTTGGGACCCTACGGGTAAGTAGTGCGCTATATAAATGCCTATACATTTACATTTACATTTACATTTACTGTGGGGGCATTATGGCTCCCCCCGTGGCCCCCAACATGAGTCCAGACTACTCTCAGCAATCTAGCTGTGTGGGGCTTACTAGAGATAACAGGAGGGCTAGTTGGCCCCCAGGGACCCTCAGGAGGCAAGGGGACTTCACCCTCCAACCAAGAGCATGCCAGCAGGCGCATTTGTGGTGCAGAAAGGGGGTGTGGCCCGTGTCCACCTCTCAGCAATCCCTCTATCTGCGGCTTACTGGAGGTAACAGGTAGGCTAGTTGGCCCCTAAGGGCCCCCAGCAGTGAAGGGGACTTCCATTCCCATCCAAGAGTGCGCCAGGGAGCGCGTTTGCAGACTGGTGAGCAAAGGGGGCGCGGCCTGCTATGTGAACTTACCAATGCTGCTGAGTGGGACTTACTGGAAGTAATGGAAGGGTTAGTTGGCCCCCAAAGATGTTCTTGGGGGCCAACTACCCCTCCTGCTTCTTCCAGTACGTCCCACACAGTGGTATTGCTAAGAGGTCTTTGGAGGCCATGCCCCCCATTTTCGACCACTCTGGAATCACGCCTCCTGGCATGCTACAGGTTGGGGGATGAAATCCACTTTACTCCTCCAGGGACTTTGGGGGCCAATAAGCCCTCCTGGTACCTTCTGTAAGTCCTACGCAGCCCAGCCTCCTTTCTGCACCACTCTGCAAACGCGACTACTACGTTATAGTTAGAAATTAGCATTTAAAAAATCTTTGAAGGCCGAAGGCCCGGAGATGTCTGCTGAATGTGTGGGAACCTACGGACCTGAATAATTATGGGAAGCAATGGGTAACTCTGGCGTGTATGGTCGCGAAACGAAATATCGCTCAGCTTTGGGGATCTAGTCAACCGCCCCGGGTCCCTAAGTGGGCGGAAGACCTGGATTTGTGTATGTTTTGGAAGAGGTCGGTGTATGTGACCAGGGGTTGTCCAGAGAAATGGGGGAAGGTGTGGAATAGTTACTGAGGAGGGATTTGTGAGCCTCCGACATGGCAGGCAGTAGCGGACAAGCTTGATTCCCCGTGACCTGATACTTATATATAATGTTGCTATTTGATACAAATTGAACTGTGTCTTTGTCTGTTGCTGATAAGGTATTTCACCTGATGTTTTAGTTTTTGTTTGGTTTATTTTATTTTGTTAAAAAGATTACAAAAATAAAAATAAAAACCTTTGAAATTCACTAAAAAAAACATAGGCTTCTGGAACGTTATAGTTAGAAATTGGTATTAAAAAAACTTTAGTAATTCACTGGAAAAAAACACAGGTTTTAGGGACATTATAGTTAGTTGGACATTTCACTTGTACAAAACCAAAGAAATGTGGCCTTTATAGTTAGTTGAGCTACCTATAACTCGCGCCCCCACAATGCACTGCTGATCGTGTCACATATGACCTCACTCATGACATGGTCATTGACATCACTGATGACATCACTGATGACATCTCAAACTACATCACTGATGACATCATCCATGTGATAATCTGATGCACCTCCTCATACCCTAATATAAACTTTCATACATCAACTTTAAAATACACAATACCATTCTCGAAACCATAAACACACCAATACCATTTAGTACATACCCATTCACTGATTCCATAGGTCTACACACACATCCACTCACTCACCCATACAGTCACTCATCAATACTGCCACTGATATATGCACTCATACACCCATACAGACACTCATATACTAACCCACAGAGATACTCACACACCTAGTCAGTCACCCAAAGAATCAATCACAGTACCATTTACTCACTAATACAGTTTTACTCACACCACCTCACTTATTCATACAGATACTAACACATACTTACTCTCATACAATCACTGACACTATCATACACTCATCCATATAGCCTCACTCACTCTCACATATATTTATTTATTATTTTTTTAATTTATATGGCACACAGCTCCCCGGAGGTTTCCCGGCGCCTACGGACTCACACTACAAGAGAAAAGAGTCATATCTCTAATGATTGAAAGGCCATTATTTTAAATCTTTACAGAATTTTAGATAACTTGTTTTTATGGCGTAATTGAAACTAAGTGAGTTCCATAGGCAATGAGCTAAATAGGCAAAGGAACGACCACCCATACGGGCACATTTGATCCTGGGGGCTTGGAATTTTAACTGATTGGAGGATCGTAGAAGACATGAGGGGAGGTATGGATGCACCAAGGCACCAAGATAGTGTGGTGCTGAGCCCATATTGATCCTGTGCATGCAACAGAGGGCTTTACATTTAGAACGATTATCTATCCTCAGCCAGTGAATGTCAACTTGTTTGTGTGCACCCAGTCAGCTATCTTTGTTAGCCCCACCTGGAGAGATGACGCCTTCAAAGTCTCAATGGAAGATAGAGAGAAAATAAGCTGAGTGTCATCCGCATATGAATATATGGTCAGCCTCCTCTGCTACCATGGCGAGGGGGGGAACATAGATGTTAAAAAGTAATGGGCTGAGTATAGAGCCCTGAGGAACTCCATATGGGGAAGCATGGATCTGAGAACTAGCAATAAGAGAAAAGACCTGAAAGGTCCTGTAAGACAAAAAGCTGGACAACCACTTGAGTGTTGGGCCGACAATGCCCCTGGAATGTAAGACTTGTAAAAGAGTCATATGGGATACAGTGTCAAAGACAGCACTCAAGTCCAGTAAAATGAGTGCCACAGTGTCTCCGTTATCGGCATATTGGCGAATATTTTCTGTAACTCCCAAGAGCGTGGATTCCGTAGAGAAGCCTGCTCCAAATCCCGATTGAGATGTGTGTAAAATGTTCTGTGAGTCAACAAACTTCGTCAGCTGAAGGTTGATGTGTTTTTCCAGAATTTAGGAGAAATCTTGAAGTAGGGAGATCAGACGAAAGTTTGATAGAACCTCTGGATCGGAGTTAGCTTTTTTTTTGCAAGGGAAGGACTATGGCATGTTTCCAAGCTGCCAAAAAACCTTGCTTCGCGTAGTGATGCGTTAAGGAGTTCCATAATGATACTAAGTATAGGTAAGTCCAGCTTTTGCAGCAAGGAAGTGGGAAGAAGATCCTTAGGAGAACCAGATTTAATGCTAGTTAAAATACGACAAAAGGAAAAAATTTCGAAAGGTGTCCAGTTATCAAGCAAACTGCCTCTTCTATCATTAGAGTCCTGCGACAGGGCATTGTGAGGCACAGGTCTTGGGTTGCAACTCCTCATTTGTTTTAGTATTATTGAATTCTGAATACATTGTATCGATTTTATCAATAAAAAATTCTGCCAGGTCTTCGCATTGCATAGAATCAAGTCCCGGTGGCTCTGGTTGGCAATCAGCGCCAGACAATTCTCTCACAACTTTAAACAAAACTTTAGGGCAATTTTGTGACAATAAAATAGTGTGATTAGCATGCTCAGTCCAAGCAGCATTACACAGGGGATGATAGCCTTTTAAAACTAATTTGTACGTAGATTTAGCTGCTAGCTCATGATTTTTTCTGTCTTAAGTTTTTCAGAAAACCAGGGGGCAGGAGGGCGATGGTGGTCTAATTTTTTGTTGGACAGAGGGAGACATGCGTCAATAGATGATGTCAGCCAGTTATGAATAATGTCAGCATCATCTTCATGAGTTATGGTGGTAGTAGGCATGGTGTTTTTAAGATGGAGATTTAAACAGTCAACATCTAGCTTTTTTAACTTTCTCCAATTCCTAGACCCCGAGGGGATAGAGGGATTATCATGCCACATTTCCTGTTTCACCCTAAATTCACCCAGAAAATGGTCCAACCAAGGAATATAGTCAGTTAGTTACTCCAACACTCACATATACTGCTTTTCACATATGTAGTTACTCAAACATATACCACTGAGACATCCATTCAGTCTCCAACATAGCCATACGCACACTCACTCACCCATACAGCCCCTCGTAGATGCAATCATAAACCCATACATCCACTGCATCACCCAGTCACACATCCATGCAGGGAATTACACCACCCACACAGACACTGAGGCACCCATTCAGATACTCAGACAACCAATCATTAATCCATATAGACACTTATGTAGATACACACCAACCCATGCAGCGACTTACATACCAACTGACAGACTGGTACAGACATTCACACAGATTAGTCACTCACTCATGCATTCACTAAGACATGTTTAATCACTCACTTATACAGTCAGTCACGCACCTACTAAATCATCCATTCAGGCACTCATACACCCACTCATTCTTCAATACACCTTGGCGTGTATATATAAAACATTCTTAAACTTTTGATGTAAGCCGTGAACTGGATTCTCAGTCTCTAATAAAGAACCCAGTCTTTATTTCTTCGACTTGCTTTGCTGTGTTTGGAGTGCGTTGTGGAGTGTTTTTGCTCTCACTGTCCTTATCTGGCATTTTTTATTCTTGGTTTGTCAAATTGGAATTGCTAGACATTAGGCCTGGGCGGTGAATTTTGCTCCGTTCGCAGAGTTTACAGAGTTTTCTGCACTCCGCGGATCTTGCGAAGTGCAGAAAACTCCAGTTCCCGACATGAAGCATAGTTTTTTCCTCGCTCACGATCGCGAACGGTAAGTTCGCAATCGCGAACGGTAAGCAGAAATACCAGCAAAAACTGCAGTTCGCACTGCACTCCGCCACTCTCAGAATTTTGTGGAGTTTTTTGTAACTTCCCGGAGTTCTGTGTAGCAAAACCCCGCAAACTACGTCCAGGCCTAGACAATCTAATGTTGTTAAACCTGGCCCTGGGGCTCCTCTAAGCAGTGCTGCGCCTGCTGGGGCTGTCTTCATGCTCCAGGTCCTGCGTTAGGACCTCACTTATAGTCCATATCCGGGTAGGCAGTGGTCCAGCCGTGCAGGGTTGTCATCCAGTTCCTTCTGCCAACACCTGTTCTCATGTGTGCAGGGCAGTTTGCCTATGATTTCTGTTAAACAGGATGGATGCAATGTGCTCTCAGCCCAGTTTGAGTCCCACCACCCTTCCCTTCCTGTTATTTTCCTTTGTTCTGGTGGGTGCTGCATCTGTTGATACATGAGGGTTGGTGTGAGAAGACACCTCGCTGGGCAGGATGCCCCCCCTTTGTCTGTGTTTATTACTGTTGTATATTTATCCTCATTGAACTGGTTGTTCTTGTTCTTTTGTGTTTATCTCTTGTTGGCAGGCATTCCTCTATTCAAACCACAATGTCAGCCACCAGACTTATTTCCAAGGAGTCCCTGAGGTTTCCGCACTGCACTCAGTCCCAGATGTGCACAGAAGATCACTGTTGGACTTGGCCCTTCTGGCAGGTTCACTTCTGAACTTTTTGCCTTTTAAGGTTACATCATTATAGTGATTTCTGGTCTTTGCGCACTTTAGCACTGTGGCGCACTGTAAAGTGCGTGCGCTCTCTGAGTGCTTGTGTGAGATTGGCCTGCCCTCCCATAGGAATGCATAGGGGATATGTGTGTCCATGGTAATTCCTGGTGCGTGGGGAGTGCAAGGTTGAGTTTGGTATGTGCGGACTTGTGTGATTAAATGCTGCACGATGATGTGTGCGGCATAAATGTGCCTAGTGTGGAAGTGTCACTTCTAGAAGTTGGCATGTCTGTGTAATCTATGTGAATTGACTGTCTGGCTTGTGATTGGCTGGAGCTGGCTGGTGTGCCTGGTTCCAGAAGTCAGGATGGGTCTGCCCCAGTGGTGAATTGGGAGATCTGCATGTTGATGGGAAGGAGGGGTGCACCTGGGACCTGAATATGGCTGGGTTTCCCTCCACAATGCTGGCTCGGCCCCCTGTGGTGCGACTGATGACCCTAGCCTGGCCAGTGAAAGGGGTGAGGGGCTGAGCAACAGAGTGCTCCAAAACCAGCTGTGTCTGGTTTTTCCCCCACCCTGCACCCTAGAGACAAAGGGATGTTGTGTATAAAAAGAGGCTGTGACCTCCTGTAAAATGTTCTTGTTTTCCTGACTAGAATCTACCAGGGGCGTGCTGCTGCTGGGGCCCAGGGGAAGGCTTGCCTCCCTGGGCTCTGCCCAGCCCCTGGATGCCCTTCTGCCTGGCCTGAGGATGGCTGGGAGACTTTCTCGTTGCCCTGGAAACCTTTTCCTGGATGTCCCTGCTTGCATGCTTTTGGGGCTTTTGCCCTTAAAAACCTTCTAGGACCTTTGGCAAACATAGGAGTGCTGTCATTTACCTTGAAAAATGCTAACCTGGTGAGTGCTTTGGTTTTCCCTAGGCAGCGCTTCTACTTCTCCTCCTAGCGCTGGGCTGGGAGCTGTTGCTACATTATGCCCATTTATTTTAGATACCCCCGAGTGCGCAGGTGCCCACCCTGCATCTTCGTTTTATTTATATTAATTCTCAAGGGTGCCACCCCTTTTTAAATGCGCCCTAGCGGGTGCCCACCCAATTCCTACCTTTATTTTGTATTTCGAGGGTGCCTACCCCTTGTTATCCCCCAAAAAGTGAAGCTGGCGCCGCCGCTGCAGCGAAAACAGAAAGTCAGGCAGCCCCTTTACCTGGCGGCAGTCGGGACTTCCGATTGTAGAGAGGAAGTCCTGCGCACACCCGGCAGGAGAGGTAGTCGTCAAGGGAGGAGGTCGGGAGCCCACCCCGCCTCCTCACGGGCCCAAAAGAGGAGAGAGGCAGGCCCAGTGATGGCCGATCAGGGTTCCCGTGAGCTGGGGAGAGCCCAGGGGCCGCCAGCGAAAGCAGTTAGCCCTGAGCCTTGAGGACTTCACCTCCTAAGTCCCGGTCCCGAGATGGGGGCCCGGGTGAAGACCGCAATCGCCACCTGTGTCCTGAGGAGGGGGGAGCGAGGCACATTGCCGGTGTCTGCCTCCCCCCCTCTTGCCGCCTTTAGAGATGTGTTGCTGCACGGAGGAGCCCTCGCCAGAGCAGAACAGCCCGGTGAGTGATGACGGGCTGGGGGAGGGGGGAGGGGGCTCCGGGTGTACCTCGTGGTGCCTCGAAGGCACCGAGTCAGGGCGGCCCGGGTGTCCAGTGGGCCACCCCAGCGATGGGGGCAAGGTGTTATTAGAAGCCAGGGCTCCAACGATGGCCCATATTTGTTTAAAAGTCCCTGCGAGGGGCCAAGTTTACCTGACCGAGCCCCGTGGCTCCAAGGCCCCAGTATTTTTGAGAGCCAGATGTCTCACAGAGGGCACAGGTACATTGTCTAGAGCCGAAGGGCTACAACGAAGACCCCATTATTTGCAGAGCGGAGATGGCTCCTGGGGACACATTACTTTTAGAGCCAGAGGGCTCAGTTTTAACTAGTCTTTGTCCTAAAGGGCTAGGGAGAGCCCATGTCACAGTGTTCTTTCCAGCTGCCCAGCAAGTAGTGGGCAGCTGCACCATTTAGGTTTCCATTCTAGGGACATGTCTATGAACTCAGAAGTGAGTCGCACTCCAAACCTCTGCGGGGACAGCACGGCCATCCAGGATGAGAACTGGATAAGCTTTTCGTTTGAAGGGACCCCAGAGTAAACTGGCCAGGCTTTGAACCCAAGGGGTCAAAGGTGAGCAATAGCAGGGATGCTGTGCTGATGGAAATCCTCAACAGTTCTAGGTGATGGAGAGACAGAAGCTTTCCTTATTTGTCTCTGTAACAAACATGGGCCCATCCTATAGTCTCACCAGCCAGATACTTCCCATCACCGTCTCAATGTCAAGCCAATGCTGCCTGCCAGCTGCTCCTCGTGGGCTCCAGTCTGCCTGCCTGCATGCGGCATTGTCGACTCTTACACAGCGCTGATAAACGCAAGACGCACAATGCATCACTCACCTGTGGTGCACATACAATGCTGTTCAATGGGATTTTAGTACTTGTGCCTTGGCACACGCTGGCACGGAACCATTTCCCCATATCCTAGATAGACATCTTGCTTGGATATGGTTGGGAGAGAGAGGTGTGTGACATTTACCGACATGACAAACCTGAAGGAATAAGAAAATACTTTCTTTGTCTCCAACTTAGAGAATAACTCAGTTCACATGGCATGTCCACCACCTTTCCACACTGGATCCGAATTCCATGTATGGCATGTGACGCTGCCTCCGTTCGAGCCGCAGCTTACATTTATCTGTGTGAGCCTGACGCAGACCGAGAAAGGGCACCCAATGGCAGTAAATGTTGTGAGTCTGCAGCTGCACTGGGGGCACCACATTAGTGAAAGACCAGCCGACCTTTCACTCTGCAGACGGGGTTTGAAAGGGGGAGGGGGCAGAGGTTACCCTCCGGGCGAAAGGGGAGAGTGAGAGACTGCACCCACCTGCAGAGGGATGTCACAGGGACACATGGGAATCATTTTGCTCTTCCCAAGAGGTGACCTTGGGGGATGCAATCAATGTGTGCCACTTCTGTGTGGCATCAGCACACCTCCTGCTGGCCTCTTTGCCATTATGTCTGTGCAGGCGTAGAGTGGTACCTCACTTACCTGGGGCCACACCCCATGCAAATGAGATAGCTCCTCCTTGTAAGTGCACCTGTGCAATCGATATTATAGAATGGGACTCACAGGCACAGGTGGCCCCTTGTATAACCCAAAGTGCCTTGAGGCACAAGCAGGGGATGCAAACAAGTGTTACTCCCCGGGGGCTCTTTTGTGTAATAAGGCCCAGGTCAGTGAGTTGGTCTTTTAAGTATTTAGGAATTTTAAAATCAAAGGCTACTCAGCACATGACTGTCACTGAGCACTTTCATTATGGATTAAAAGGTGATGTGCTCTGAGCCAAGGCCTGGAAGCTCGGCGATGTTTGAATCTAGGAGAGGCAACAGTTTCATCGCATCGAGTCAGAAACATTTCGAAAGGAGGCCTCACAAGCAGTGATTTTAATTGAATAGGAAGAAGAAGACTAGGGGAAAGCCAAGAAAATGTAATTTAAATTCTTGAATTATTTATTCCCACTGGTTTTGTGTGGCTCTAGGTAGCATTCCATTCCATCTCATCATGTCTCTTCACTGTGCCATTGCAGAGTGACCGAATATCATGCCAAATAGTGATTGTCGCATCCTAAAAAGGCATGCTGTCAATCTTTGTATTCCATAAGACAAAATACAACTGAACAACAAACTCTCAATTTGGTTTTAATATTCCACATAATTGTCCTGTACCTAATTCACGGTATCCAAATAACCTGTTGGGTGCAACACGGATGTCAGGGTTTCCCCGCTGATTTTTCAAGGCTAACATTTTATTTAATATCGTTTATCACTATTGATACTTTTACTCTTATTATCTGATTGGTATCTGGACTGTCTTACTCCATATGCATATTTCTTCTGTCCCCTTTAACTTCATTCAGTAGTTCCTTATGGATGATGAAGAATTGTCTGGTTGCTGATGTCATCATTTGTAGGTTCCTGAAAGCCTATCTACGATACCAGTGATGTGGCTTTCTAGTATTTTGTTGTGAACCACATTCAGCCTCGCTGTGGACCAATGTAGGCCTTGTGGTGCCTGAAAATGAATACTGTGAGGCACTTCATGAACATTGACCAGTGGCGACCAGTGGCGGCCGGTGGCATTTGAAAGTGGTGGCTCATTGTTAGACGGACCGGGAGGGTCGGCCGAGGACAAGGGGAGAGGTCTCCGGGAAGAGCCGTCTCCAGCGATCGTACAGACAAGTAACTTCCCCCCCACAGATGTACACCACACAAGGATAAGGTTCAACGTTACTTTATAAGCAATTCTTCAAGTACGGTGAGATGGTACAAGGAGGTCTGGACTCAGGGGTCCCCTCTATTCTAGTCTCTTGGTTGGGAAAAGGGTAGCGGGACAGTCTCGTTACCAATCTGGTAGATGAAATAGCTCACAATCCTCGAGCTCGGCGTTCTAGATGATCGGGCCGCGGCGGAGCCCGCAGGTCCCGATGAAGGTGGTGGTTACAAACGGTCCGCGGCCACGCCAGCAGGTCCCGATGAAGGTGGTGGTTACAAACGGTCCGCGGCCACGCCAGCAGGTCCCGACGACGATGAAGGTTTCAGAAGGTTGCGGCAGCGCCAGCAGGCAGGTCGATAGTTCGCAAGGCAGGGCTACGGCAGCGCCAGTAGTCCGTCAAGGATGAGTTCTTCACTGCGTCTCTCGACTCCAGGATACAACTGCCTTCCTGCTCTGGAGCTGCCCCAGTTATAGGTCTGGCGCCCTTTGATGTCCGGACCCTCGCACTTGGAGGTCGGGAGCTCCAGGATGAGGGAGTCCAGACACCCAGCAGGGGGGTGGAGCCAGCACCTGGGGGAGCTGGGGGCGATCGGCACCTGGCGGGGGAGAGCCATCGACACTTCTTTCTCCCATTGACCTGCCAAGTAGTCCGCTCACCTCCTGGGTGGATGGTGGTGCCGGGATGTCGGGGCCTGGCCAGGCCCAGGGTTAGGGTCGATCGGAGGCCACGCGGCCTCGTGGTGCTGTGTCCAAGATGGCGCCCAGGCCGGGCGAGAGGGCCGGTAGGGAATCGGGCCCATGATGTGGAGATGTCCAGGGGCAGGGGTCCCATATGAGACGGGAAACGGGTGATTGTTGCGTGTAACACCTGAAGAGCCAGGCTCGGGCCTGGTCGTGCGGGGAGGGAGCAAGCCTTTCACGTGGCCTGTCCAACAGTCATAAAAGTTCAGGATGAGTACTCTGTGCTGAGAGAGTGTAGCGATCGATCCCATCTGCTATAAAGGTGGAATTGGGGGGTCTCCCCCCAAGGGAATTGTTTTTTAAAAAAGTCGGGAAATCATGTATTTTCAAGCAAATTTGAAAAAGCAAGAAGGTCTATAGAGCAATTGTAAAAGTGTAGACTTAAAATATTGAAACACATAAAAAATGCTCCATATCTTACTGAATTAAAAATGTTCAAGAGTTAGTGTAGTGTGTAAATTCAAACTGTATTTTATATTGATATAACTTATAAGTTATACAGACAGTATATTCTGTCACAGTGTTACTGTGTGCAGTAGTACAAGCTAGCTAGTAGCTGCACTGTACACTCAAATCATACCTGATCATTCCCTGGCCTATTCACAAGAGAATAGTGCATCAAAGTCAAGTGGGGCCTCCTGAGATTTCCTGCCTCCAAGATTACACTAGCACAGAGTACAGCCAGATGGAATCTGTTACCAGGCCCTGTGTTTTTAGGTCGATTCTACAGCGCGTATGCGCTGTCTCCAAGACCTGTGGTAATCACTTACATGACATCACACCCGCCTGCAGCTTGCCATAGGTTCCCACAAGTGCCCCTCTTAATTGCTGCATCCTGACTCGTTCTGGTAGCCGATAGCTCACTTCCGTTCACTGCAGAGGAGCAATGGCCAGTTACATACAATCCCCTTATAGTTTCGTTATCGTTTTTTTTTAGAATTCTTTTTTTTTAATTGTTGCTTTCTGCCTGTGGCTGCTTGTTATTCTTTCCTCATTCCGAGCCACAGGGAGCTGAGCTTGGTTCTGCTCCCCATACCACCAGTTACGTCCCCAAGCCTTCCCGTTCCCTTCCTTTGAAGTCTGCCTGCTGAAGTTCCACTGCCCCCATACCTTCTGTGGAGCACTTTGTTTACCAAGCTGTGTTGTGGTTTCCGAGCTTGGTTGCAGTTCCTGTGAAGGCTGTGGCTTGTGTACTGCCAGCTTAGAAGCTCTGCTGCAGTTGATGTGCTCTAAACATCCCACTGTGTTTGTAAGCTGCATGTTTTAAAGCTGTCTTTGTGTGCTTAGTTTTACTAAGACTCGCTATGCGCTTTATAACCCCGCGGCACTGACCCATTATCAGCGTTCGAAGGATGAAAAAGGCGGACAGCATGTTAGAGGATCTGCAAAATAAAAATCAAGTAATGACCAAGAGACCAGTCTCCCTGTGCACTGAAACCTGTGTGTGCTGATTAAGATGCTCTGCGTAGCCACACTCTCCCAAATACCTGTGCATTTATTACAGATCCAAGCGTTTCAGGAGAACTGAGGGCCGCGCTTCCAGATTTTTTTGTTATATGGGACTTGTGTTTCATCCACTAATGTGTGTGATTTAAGTCTGTGGCTAAAAAATTTGAGCAGAGTTATAAGTTAAAGGTGCCTTACACTTTTATTGGGCAAAGGCGATTTATATTGTAAACATGAAACAAAAATGTCAAATACGTACATAATACATCCATCCCCGTGGTAGAGACCTGCAGTGTTTTATCTAGTGTATCTCTGTAACGGGAACAAATGGTTTGCACTGTGGTGCAATGATTTGTCAACGCAATAAATATTTTTTTGTGTTTTGAAAAAGTGCCACACGCTGCATGCTTAAAGAGAGCGCAACAATGACCTCCCATTATTTTGTTGTAATTTTTTTTGGTTTCCGATCCAACCTGGGTTCGCTGTCCCAGACACTTTAAGACTTAGCTGAAAAGTGCGGCATTTTCAGAATGTTAAATATCTGAGCTCTGACGCTGTCGGAACATCCGAAAAAACGCTTGAATGTTGAATACGCACTGATAAAAAAAAAGAAGAAATCTAGGGGAAACTTAGTTCCTTGAAATATTGCCCTTGGTCAATAGTCATTTAAAGAGGGGAGATAGATTTACAACGCAGTCATTACATCGCAGTTCCTTTACAATCCCGTTGTTAGAACGCAAAGCCTTCACAACGCAAGTCATTAGATCTACTTACTGTAGGGGGCGATCTAACCTAAGGAATAGTATAATTTACTATTCCATTTCCAACTCCTTCCCTACAGTTGCGCAGGCTAGAGTTGGAGTAGCTAATTATACTATTCCTAAGTCCAGTGCACCCCTCTACAGCAAGTTGATCTAATGACTTGTGTTGTAAAGGTATCGCGCTCTAACAACGTGGTCGTTGTAAGGGAACTCGATGTAAAAGCATGCTATGTAACATGCTATATTCTTTTAAAAGATGCTCTTTAGAATCTCAGTTCATTATAATACGGTTTAAAAATACACACTTCTCCAAAGATGTTGCGAGCAGCTTTGATTGTAGCCATACGTTAGAATAAACTATATGACCATCTTTCTTAGATGAAGCAGGTCTTTAAGTGGGGGGTCTGTGGGGGTCTGAGCCCCCCCATTTTTTTGGGGGGGGTCTCGAAAGGGGGCTCTAGGCGGCTCTATTTTCGGGCCTCAAAGGTAGGGTGACCAGACGTCCCGTTTTTTGTTTGGTGTTACTAGTGTGGGTAACATGTCTTGATAGTGAAATACTGCCAATTTCGTTTTTAACTATTGAAAGGCTATCTTGCCCATAGGATAACATGGGGAATGCTGTGTAACATGTTTACCTGCATATCTTCCCATAACAGCAAGATAGACATATGGAATCTGGTATCCCTGAACTCACAATGTAATAACACATCCTTTAGTGAAGATGGTTTTTAAATTCTAAGTTTGGAAATAGCACTTTTAGAAAGTGGCTATTTTCCTGTTCAACCTTTCTGTGTGCCTCTGCATGGTTGTGTATTGACTGTCTGATATAAAAGCAGGAGTAGTAGCATTGCTGAAATCAGAATTTCTAAATCTTGTACTGACATGGCACTGTTTGGCTCACAGACTAGAACTTGCTGTGGCAGATACAGTTGATGAGGTTGACAGGGTCAATCACTTCAAGATTTTCATGGACTCATTGTATGCCACATACAGCATATCACCAAAAAACCAGAGAGAGCTAAATCCGTCCGCCAGCAAGCTATGCGTACAGCTTCAGAAGATAGGGAAAATGCTTGATACTAGATGGGTAGCATCCAGTTACAGATCTGTGAAAGCTGTTTGGAACTGCTTCCCTGCCTTGTGCAAACATTTTGAGAATGCTTCTAAATACCCATCCAGACCCATAAGACACAGGAGTAAGTATGAAGGTCTCTTGAAGAAGCTTACATACTATTGTTTTATCAGAGACTTGGGGGTAATGTGTGATGCACTTCAAGAGCTCAAAGACTCATCACTCTCCTTACAGAGGAGGGACATTACCATTGTTAATGCCCACAGACTTTTGGTTAGTCAAGTTCGTATATTTAGAGCAATGAAGGACTCACCAGGGGAGTTTGCTTCTGCGGCTCAGAGAGTAGTTAACAAGGCAAATTCAAGACTGTTCCTCTTTTCCATGGTAGAAGTAACTCTATTGCTCTTAATCCAAATCAGTTTTACCAAAGTATGTCTGTAAATAACAATAAACGATGTGCCCCGGATTCTGAGAAAGAACTTACAGCCAGCTTCAGTGTGCTAGATGCAGGCAACTTGCCTTCTGGTGATGAATGCATTCTTTATGTAAATGTAAATGTGTGTGTCTTGTAAAGCGCACTGCTACCCGGAGGTGTCATGGCGCTATAGACCGCTGGGGCACCCGTCCTGGCTTTCCCTGTGAGATGTTCCCTCCTGGGTATCTCCAAGGTGAAACCAGGCATCCCCGGCGTTTGTGGGGGGCCGTTGTGGAGATGAGGCAGGCTAATGCTCAGAGTTGCCAAGTGTGATCCCTGGTTAGTGTAGTCACCGAGGCGAGAATTATCGAGTCCGCTGACCCAGGTTCACGACCTTGCCGCTTTGGGAATTGAACCCTGGTCCCGGGCCGTCCTCTGCTTCTGGGTCTGCTGCCTCTAACCAGTGAGCCACACCACTCCACTCCACTTTATGGTGAAACAGAGATCAAGAAACTGTGTTCAGAGTTTCAGCTGCCAGCAAGAGATACTATCCAAGCTTTTAGACTTTTCAAACATTTTGGTGGAAAGAAAACCCCAAAAGCATTAAAAAAGTTAGTAGTTTGCATGGAAACCCTGCAGTAATGCGAATTGCGAGAGAGGATTCAGCGCAATGAACTTAATTGCTAGTCCAACAAGGGCCACTCTTCTTGTAGAGACCATTTCTTCATGCTTATGGGTAAGACCCAATGGTCCTCCATTTGAAACATTTGACGCAAAGCTGTATGTAAAGAGTTGACTGGTAAAAGGTAGAAAGTCTGCTGAAGAAAATTGTTGTGAGAAACCCCAGCAAAATAGACACAGTGAATATCTTCAAGGGTTTTAGGAAATTCTGCAATAGATTTCTAAGTAATGTAAATCATTTTTACATGTTTTTTAAAGTGTTTGGTATTTTATGGCTTATACTTAACACCATCGCTGCTGCAGCAATTCCCCTCCTGTGCTGCATATTCTGCATTCCCATTGTTCATGACGAGCTTAGCTTGTCATCAGCACAGCTCAACCGTGCCTCATGACGAGCTGAGCTCGTCATGAGCATTGAAGGGGTTAATAAATATACTTTTTTTGCCTATTTTATTATCCTTTGCAGGATGCAACCTCATGATTTTCTTAAGCACACAATGCTAGTTATCTTGATTTAGATCACACCCCTACTCGGATAGGCCACACCCCTTTAAGAAATTTGCCACGCCCCCTTTAGAGCACCACCCGTTTTTTCCCCCCACTTAAAGCCCTGGATGAAGGTATGAATGTATAAATGATTGATGGTTAGGCAGGTGGGCAGGTAAGCAGCGGGCAGCAGTTCCTTTTAGCAATGCTCTTAACGCCGTCTTTTTTACACCTGGCAATGTAGTGTTTACATTCAGGAGCTCAGCCATTTCTTTTTATGATTAAAAAAAATAAACAATGGTTATTGTTACACAATATTTAAACTATTTGCTCTCCGAGCCACGTCAGAAAAGATCCCACTACCGCCAATTAAACGGTTGTCTCTCTTTTCCACACTGGAAGGATGAAATGGGACTGAGTAAGTCCTGTTGGTGTCTTTTAAACAGCGTTGTTTCCTTATAACAGCTTTTAAATCTTGTCCTATTTTTAATTCTTTGCTGCTATTTGACTCTTTTTAACCTTTGTAGGCTGCATACTCGGGGGGGGGGGCATATTTTTTAAACGTTGTGTTGGTAAATACCTTTAATCTTTTGCTGCTATTGACTTCTTTAGCCATTGTTTAGCTGCATACTCTGGGGTATATTTCCTAAATGCTGTGTTTGCACATACATTGCACTACCAGCTGTGTGCCTTTTGCACGAGGGCAGGGGGATCCTTAGGCAGTTTCCAGTGGGCTAGCCAGAAGGAACATCCATTTCCGGTGGTGAGCGGTCTAGTTATTCCGCCACCACTCTACTTAAACCCACATGAAACGGACGCGCGCAGCGGGCGCGCCGAAGGCATGCCAAAGGCAAGCCTGTCTGCATCTGGCCGGGGCCAGGGGCCATACACCCTGCATCTTCAACTATTTGTTCACATGATAAGCACAGGTACTCTAGAGAGAAATTACTGAATATTGCTGACTGTCTCCCACGCATTTCAATGCAATGTGTTCAAGCCTCGCTAGATATTATTCAAGGCCCTTTATCATGTCTAAACTGGAATTGGTGTAGCAATTGTAGCAATATACCTCGGAGTTTGGCATTTGCAACACCCACTGACAATGAGCTCTATTTAAAATGCATTTACTTCAATGTCAGATCAATGCCAAGCATTCAGTAGAAATCTGGGATCTATTGAAGGAAACACAACCTGATCTTGCATTCATCACAGAAACGTGGCTGGATCCCAAGAATACTCCTGATATTGCCACCGCCCTGCCTGCAGGTTACAAAATCTTGAAACAGGATAGAGTGGCCAGAAGAGGAGGGGTGTGTAGCCATGCTTTTTAAGGATTGCTACGCCTGTCTTCATGAGCCTGTGACCCGGCTAGGGAAACATGAGATATTAGCATTTGAGATTCAGAAGGACTCTTATAACCTATTTGGTGGAGCAATTATCAATAACCCTCCTTGGTGCAAGGTAGACTTTCGCACCCAGCTCCTTACCCAGTTGTTTCCTGCATGTTTGAAATATAAGAGTTACCTAGTAATTGGCGATTTTAATGTCCATTACGAGGATGCAAGTGATTGTTCTACTAAGCATCTTAGTAGTGATATGGAGATGCTGCAGTTAAAACAATGGGTAAGTGAATCCACCCGTATTGCTGGACACACCCTGGATCTGGTCTTTTCCAACATAGTCGATTATTATAAAGGAAATGCGACCTTTACTTTGGACAGACATCTCTGATTACTTTCTCCCTGAGTCTTCCAAATAAGTCCTCTCGTTCTCAAATTCCGGTAGCAGGAGTAAAGAGGGCTTGGAGGCAGGTTACTCCAGAGAAATTGAGTGGCATTTTAACTCCAGAGACTGTGATGACCCCGAACCAATAGTAGGGGGGCTGAGTGCAGATAATCTCCAGGATAATATTCTAAACGCCCTTGACTTCTGTGCCCCCCCCAAATAAGAAACAAGCATCAGGCTAGAATTAAATCAGAAAAATTATACTACTTGGATCTCAAGATACTGAAAAGAAAATGTAAAATTCTGGAGCATGAATGGAGGATGTCTAAAACAGACATAGACAGCCAGTTATATAAAGGTGAAATGAAAAGTTACAACACTGCAATAAAGAATGCAAAAAAGACCTACTTCTCCAATTGTGTGTCTATGAATAGGGGTTCATCCAAAGAACTATTTAAAATTGTGAAAGAGCTTTGTAATCCAGCCAGTATGTCACAAACCCTGATTCCATTGCATGAGGGCTAAGAGGCGATTAGTAGGTTTTTTGTGGACAAGATCGAGGAGATTGATACCTCTTTCTATAATAAGCAGCCAATCGTTGATTTAAAACAGGAGTTTTTTAATTCCAAACCAAACACATTGGTCTACCTTGATAGCTTCGATCCATTTAGAGAGCAAGAGGTAGAAAAAACCATGATGGAAGTTAAATCAGGGTCCCCATTACACCCCTGTCAGCATTATATTTTCTCCCGGAGTGCCCCCATTATTTGCCCCTTTGTTACCCAAGTCCTCAATCAATCATTGTGTACTGCTGTATTCCCAGTGATCTAGAAGAATGCTACAGTAATTCCCTTGTTAAAAAAGGCCGGTACTGACGTCCATAAACCAGGGAATTACCGTCCCATATCTCAACTGCCCTATCTGTCTAAGGTAATGGAGATATTAGTGAACAGACAGTTGACGCAGTAGCTTGAAGCCAAAGAACTTCTGGCTATTACCCAGACAGGTTTCAGAACTAATAAAAGTACTGAGACGACACTCCTAGCAGTATTGGATAACGTCAGATGTGTGGCGGATCAGGGCAAAGCTGTTGCACTAAATCTATTGGACTTGTCCACAACATTCGATACTGTTTCACACAATCTTTTGCTAAAAACACTATTCGCCAAGGGTATACATTCTAAAACTCTACAATGGCTCCATTCATTTCTGACCAACCGAGCGCCAACCATACAGCTGGGTTCTTTCTCTTCAACTCCATCTACTATCAAATATGGTGTACCACAGTGTGTCACTGAGCCCCACTCTTTTCAATGTTTATGTATCTTCTTTGGCAGGATTATGTGGAAAGTGGGGCATCAGTATATGCTCCTATGCAGATGATACCCAGCTGATGGTTGTGGTGGATGGACAAGATGACACTAGGACCAGACTTAGGGTGGTATGCCTCGCTACCACACCAAGGGATCTCACAATACACACTAAGGAAGATTTTAAAAGCGTTGTAGTTTAGTTACTCTTTCTCCATACAGCTGCCCTACAGAAATGGCGATTCACCCCCAGTCACAAAGATCTGGGTTAAATCCATCATTTTTTTGCTCACTAAACCACCCCACTTTGGACCCCGCCATATGCAAATCAGTCTTGACCCTGTTCCTTGTGGGAAAAGTTCAAGCCAGGTCCTCCCTGGACCGGAAACAAGCATCCTAGGACCGGTTTCAAGGCATCAGCCTTCATCGGCCAGCCTAGCTTGAATCCAGTGGTGTAGTGAGCACGGGACCCTCGTCTGGGCATACCCTTCCCACTTAGGGCGACATATGCAAAAGAAAGAATTGATGGATGGAATGCTGGACAATGCAAACATTCACCCCCAGTCACAAGGATCTGGGTTAAATCCATCATTCTTTTGCTCACCACACCACACCACCCCAGTTTGGACCCAGACATATGCAAATCAGTCTTGACCCTGTTACTTGTGGAAACAGTCGAGCCCTAACTGCCAAGCCAGATCCTCCCTAGACCGGAAAAAAGCATCCAGGATAGGTCACAACTATAGTTTGCACCAATCCACTTTACACTAATCCACTCTACTCTTTACCACTCCACTGTATACCACTTCACTCTACTCTAAAGCAACACACTCTATGCTACTACACTATGCTACACCACTAAAAGCCACTCATTTACAAACTTTGCCACTCCACTACTCTATACGCTGCACCACTTTATGCCACTATACTCTACACAACTTTATCCTACACCCCTGCCTGTACATCACATAATTACTATACACATAATTCCACCGCACACCGTGCCGCATATATACTCTACACAAATCCACTCCACAATAAACAATTCCATGCCACACAATTACACAGCTAACAATTCCAATCAAACAAACATAATTCTACTTAAACCAAATACGTCCAGTCCATAACACAAAGGTAAAACACATTGCCATTTACAACGCCAATAGCTTTAACTCAAAAAACTGCGAGGCCTATTGCATTTCTAATGCTTGTTGTTTATGTCCTGCCAAATGGCTTGAATTGTATTGCTTGCCTTTGGAAGAGCTTGTTTTCTGCAAACCAGTTTATGTAGGCTGCAACCCATTTGTCAGGCCATAAACCCAGCACACAGTGCTCAGGATGGGCTGTAAAGTATGTTGGAGAAGGAAATCTTTGCCTTTGATGCGCAGGCACGGCAGCCCGAGACCACTCACATGCGAGCCTATGGCGATGCTACAGGAATTTTAACTATTTTACAAATCTTCCTAGGCTCTTTGAAAAGCTGGCTCTGGGCTGCTCTGATGAAGCACCAGCTACATGGCCCTTTCGAAAAACTAAGGGCCATATTATCAAGGCCGACAATTACATTATCGAAGCTTTAGCGGCAGGAAACTGCTGCTAAAGCGGCAATAATGGGCTTGATAATACGCCCTTGTGAATTTCCATAGAAGCCCAGGTTCTGGTGTGAACATAGGCTTCTATTGGAATTCTCATGGGCATATTATCAAGCCCATTATCACTGCTTTAGCAGCAGTTTCCTGCCACTAAACCGGCGATAATGTTAACGCCGTTCTTGATAATATGCCCCTAAAGTACATAAAGGTAGGTTTGATTGAGCTTCCTGGAAACTGCAGCAGGCAGAAAAGCAGGCAGCACATGAGGAATAAATGCCCAGGTGAGGCACAGAACCAGCAGCCGCTTGGGTGTGATCTGCTTTGTTCACTACTTCTGCAACAAATGAAACAGCAGACGAGTATAAATAGCATAAGCAAGCACCTGGATGTCTTTACATAAGTGAGTCTGTCATTGACTTTTGCATCAGGCGCTTTGAACATGATCAGCGCTTCAGATTTGTGAAGACGGAATTGTGTGATCCTGGGCTAATCCATAAAATTCCCTGCTCATCTGCTTTCTAGTCTGCTAAACCTGTCTAATCCCCACTCAGCAGTTATTATGATGTCATCAGGTTACGTGTGATGCTGGCTCTACCCACCTTCACCCACGCTTTCTCCTGTGGTTGTAGTGTTGATTAGAACGTTAAGTGGACAACCGGGAAGAAAGCCCAGAGCCCAGACAAGGCAGCACTACATAGACCACATGGATCACCTACTCTGTGACACACTGTGCCTCTTTTCTCTCTTTACTCTCTATATCTCTACACCTCTCTCTCCACGCCACCAGGGGAGCGAAAAGACAATCGGACAGTCTGTAAGGGGGGATGGGGGAAGCTGAAAGGATTGACGAGAAGAAGAAGCAAGAATGGAAAATATGGACAAATAGCCGCGAGCCAATGCTTACCCCCCCCTCCGCCCCCCCCATCCCAGGAGTCTTTTCCCGGTCTTTTCTCTTGTTTTTCAGTTATCTCCCATGTATATCCTCTGCACCATGTAAATACAATTTTTCAATAAAAAATTACTGAAGTAAAAAAAACAGCGTTTTATAGTTGGACATTTGTTAATGCAAGTACAAAGTTTCATTCCAGACAAAGCTGCAACTAAACCCCTTATGAATCAACTCAGTATATTACTCACATTTAGGTCCCCACCGAAACCCTTTAGAAAAACTAAATCAAACGGAAACTAAATGAGTTAGGTAATCCAAAACTGTCATTGTCCTATGAAATTATATGCACTGGGTTCCCATTTTTGCGCTTTTCTTCATATGTTTTTCTTTGGCAAGCTGACAATGGGTGTGAGTGATATTCTTAATAGGAGCCTAGCCCCCCTGGAGGTTCTAGTTCCTCTGTTCCCTGGCTTGGAGGTCGGGAGGTCAAAGTTCCCTTCTTCCCTAAGTAGTTGAGGTGGGGGGTAAAATACCTCATCCACCTCAACTACCTTCCCCAACTGCCTGTGAGTCTTCCTCCTCGGGGGATGGGTGGGCCTTTTCATACTCTGCCAGGAACTCCAGAAGTTCTATTCTGGTAGGGTTAGACCCTGGTCATATTTTTCTAGCTTTACAGAGAAGCCTTAGCTCCCTAACCCTAAGGTTGGAGTAAAGGGTGAGGTTGAGCTCCTCGGCCACATTCCCAGTGTTCCTCATTATGTTTCTAAAGTAGGGTTCTTTTTTTGGAAGTCCTGCACTAACAGTTCTAAGTACTAACTTCAGTGACTTTTACTTACAAGACTTTTATTATACATTTGTAAACAAGAGTAAATTCAAAATTGGAGTTGTACTAAAGTAAATTTTTGGATTCTTGTCATATTATCAGAGGTTGACTACATTAGTCCAATAAATGCAAGGCTTTGCATCCCAATGCTGAACCACCAATGTAGGAAGCAGGCTCTGTATATACTA
Organism: Lissotriton vulgaris; assembly: GCF_964263255.1. Classification (NCBI taxonomy): domain Eukaryota; kingdom Metazoa; phylum Chordata; class Amphibia; order Caudata; family Salamandridae; genus Lissotriton; species Lissotriton vulgaris. The sequence continues at coordinate 238,305 of NW_028254874.1, read as the reverse complement.
TACCAAAGTAAGGTATAGTGTGCACAGAGTCAGGGAATCACCAGAGGTTTAACAGAGGCTAAAGCATTTTGGCTTATCCAGAGGGAGTGTTAACCGCAGGCGCGCTAGCGGGTTTTCCCGCTGTGCGCTGAAATTTCAAAATAGAGCCTTACGTGACAAAGCCAGCTCGTCAAGCACGCAGCGCAGGTAACGCCCATGACGAGCTGGCTTTGTCACCAGCATCGAAGGGGTTAAGCATTTATTGTATTCACTCACTCAAGGGCGGATTACACACACTCAGAAACAGAATCCAGACCAATTGGGTAAGTTTAAAAAATGTATACTGTATTTTATTTCTAGAATCAAGCAGGACTTTGTTTACAGGTAGGTAAAATGTACTTTCAATTGTAAACCATAACACAAACATGCAATAGGGAATGCATTTGCAATTGTTACAAGTTTGTATGGGTTCAAAAAGCAGTTTAAATTACACAATCATTTTAGACTACTTTATTACTTTCAGATTACATTGACTACTTAGGGTGGTATGCCTCGCTACCACACCAAGGGATCTCACAATACACACTAAGGAAGATTTTAAAAGCGTTGTAGTTTAGTTACTCTTTCTCCATACAAACTCCAACACTACATTTTTGGCACAAAAAATCATAACATAGGTTTCTATGGGAGAAAAATGGTTATTGGTTTCCCAGATAAGTAAACGTCTTACAAGTGGAAGTTTTGGGGGATAGGACCAAGGTCTAAATAGGCACTCAAGTTGCACCACTGGAAGCACTGGGGCGACCAGGTGCAGAGTGCAGAGGCCCAATGTTAACCAATGGGGCCAAGGAGGCCTTTGGTTAGGGACTGCTTACGAGCAAGCCACTCGGATGTGGAAGCAAAGCTCCTGAGGTCAAGTTCAGCACTGCAGGGACCAACAATCAACAAAGGAGCTGCACCACCAGCAGCAAAGGGACGCAGGATACAAGGTGCCAAGAGGATGTCTGGGGCCTGTGGTTTTCAATGGAGACTATTGATTTGGCAAAGTTGCTGCAGGCTCAGGCATGGGGAGTTCCTGAAGGCGACCACCATCTGGAGACGTAAGTTGGGTTTTGGGAGGATGCCTGAATACCATTGGTTGGGCCACCCAAGGCAGTTGGGCGTCGTGTGCAGGGGTGTCTTCTGGCGTCTGGTCTTGTTACCAGCTCTGTTCGAGGTCGGGGGACCCTTCAGGTTGGGGCTGCAGGCATTGTCTCGAAGCTCGAGGGAGGTCGGGGCTCACCAGATTCCAGGTCTGGATCACTGAGAAGACCACCTCGTGGTGTTGGGTCGCTCAAAATCGGGGCGTGGACTTCGGGTGTAGAGTGGTGCAGAACCGCGGAGACCCCCAGGTCCAGGTTCGATCTTGGAGTCTTGGTTGAGCAACTCTTGTGCTCACGGAGGCAGAGTCCATCAGGTGAGTGCAGGGCATGACCTCCAGGCTCTGGGGGCTGCTGGGCAAACTGGTTTATTTGCTGTAGGCAGGTTGGAGGAGGGTCAGGCCGGTTAGGGTGGGGCCAAAGAAGTAGGTGTCCTCTTCTTCGTGGGTCAGCATGGCTCTTTGGTCCTTCATCTTTCTTCCTTGAACCTGAGGAGGCAAGGTTCAGGGTCGCCCCTAAAAATCAAAATTTAGGGGCGTTAAAGGGGTGTGCAGGTCAGGACCAATGGGTCCCTTCCTAGGGGTGGGAACACTGCCTATTATGCCACCCTCCAGTGGGAGGGGGAATGAGCCTCTCCCTAATTGGTTGAGTCCCCTAATCTTCAAGATGGAGGGGACTGAGATGTGTGCGTCACCTTGCCAACCCCACCTGAAGGGTGGTCTTGGGAAAGTTGGGCACACCTCTCTTCCTAGCTTGGATTTCCCACCGATTCTCCCGCCCAATGTTGGGGGCAGAACTGGTGGGAGACAGTTGCTGAGGGCAGCACAAGGCAGGGACAGCTTCTAAAGGCGGCAGGATGTTATTATTGAAGCTACTCTAGTTTGAGCATTTACCCTGGAAGTCTTTTCAGCCCTACCGTCTCTTGCTACCAGGACAGTCATTTCTGTGATCATTTGCAAAAATTGAATTTTAAGATATGAAACATAGGGCCTGATTCAGAGTTTACGGACAAGTACTCAATCATAAATGTGACAGTTATCCAGGACACATAAGGATATAATGCACCTGTAATAAATCATATGGGATATCCTGTCTGCCAAACTCCAAACCAGTCGCTTAGATATTTATATTATGACAGCTTTATAAGCTGACTTTGGAAATAATTTGTGTAGCCTATAACTTACTTTTTCCCTTTCATATACATAAAAACAGAGAAATAGTCCTTTCTAAATGATTGTCACCCACTTTAGTTAAACTTTACAGAAATAAGCCAAATGCTCATAAAGTACTTTGCTGGTTTATACAAAAAACACTGAGGCATGGGAAAAGATGGGCACTTAATTAAAAATTACCTGAGGGTCTGTATATCATTATTCTTGACTTTCACTGACCCTTTATACATATTTCATGACATTGACTGACAGTAAATTATTTAAAAGGTTGTGAATTCAAATTAATTGGTTAGAAACATATGGATTCTCTATACCTGACTAACTTTGAAAGAAACACTGATGAATTTATTTTGGAAAACAATTGCAGAAAAAGACAAAAATGCAGACTGACATAAATAGAGATCATAATTGGTTGGAAGGGGATAAAATGAAAATATTTTGACTTTTGTATCTTATGGTGTGACCTGGGTGTATATTTACTTTTTCCCTCAGAAACTGGGAAGCCAGAATGTGAGTAGTCATCATTATTTTATTTAACATAGGTTAATATGTATACACGTGTTGGGCATTTGGTTTTCATTGTGATCACCTATGACCTTGGTCTGTCAATTTCTTAAATTTCTCTAGCTTCTTTTATTTACAGCATAATATTTGGGTCAATATAGCACAAGAATATTAGTACATGAAAGAAGGTGCAATGTTTTTTTAGGTCTGGCGTTAGGCAAGACCGTTTGATTTTTCTAAAATTATATGTATACTTGACTTACCTTTAGGAGCTTCCAGCTAGCCCTCTTCATCCGTTGGTTTCTTATAGTGCCACTCATATTTTTCTTCCACCCACTACAGCATGCACCCTGGGGCGAAAGTTCAGCCCACTTCAGTCATTGGCTATGTTCACTGGACAATATTCTCTCCTTTCACAAGGAGCACATCCACTAACAAAATAGTTCTGTCAATGGCAGGTATTTTTAAGACAATGTGTACTTTTTTAGACCAAATTTTTTTTTTGCTTTCAACCAATGTTTTTTCATATTTTGTTTTGCAAAACCCATAATAAAGTGAAACAAGCATTGACAAAACAGAAAGGCTGACTTGCAATGCCAATACATTTGGCTTGGCCAATGTTTGTTGGTTTTTGGGGGCGCAGTTGGGGATAGCGATGTTTCAATCAATTTGTTTTTTATGTGGCATAACCTGTTTGCCTTTGTTTTGAGCTCGGGATCAACAACGGCAGTAATGAAAAGAAACTAAAGACTAAATACCTGGTGTTGTGTTAACCTATCATACAATGCGAAGTTACAGAAGTAAGACGTCGGTCTTATATTTTCGTGAGTTCGAATTTCTTTTTATTGTATGTCCTACTTGTTTCAAAACAGATAGCTTAATGTGATTTTCTGTGAGCTGGGTGTTAGATTAAGAAAAGGGTGATTCTGATGTACAGGGAATAGAGAGGCAATTTGTACTCAAAGGACCTTGGAAAATTTGTTCAAGCAAAGTTCCAGGAAGTTTAGGAAATTTAAGGACTACAGAGATTCACAATTTTCAGGTGTTGGAGGGGAATTCATGAAAATTAAAAAGATGCAAACTACAACAGCATTCAAGAGGAAGTTAAGTACTTCATTAGCTTCTAAAATATTGTTTTACAGAAAGTGATTAATTTTCCGGTTAAGCTCTTTTTCCCTAGTGTTTGCCATCTATGCTCCTCTGTCCTGCTTGTGTCCGACATGGCACCCTGCAGCCTTTGTATACATTTCCGTTATGTTATGTTATGTTATTTATTATTTGTTAAGCGCACTTACGCCCGGAGGCTTCTTGGCGCTGGAGAGAATCAAACATAACAGTACATAAAAGACACAAATCACTATTTACAGTAAGCCTGTGAAAAAAGAATAGTTTTGAATGCTTTCCTAAAGGTAAGGAGGTCCCTACTGTGTCGCAGGGTCAGGGGGAGTGAGTTCCACAATGAAGCAGCCAAAAATTGAAAACTGCTACCTCCCTGACGTTTCCTTTTGAAACGAGGGACCTCAAGTAGGTCTTTGTGGGTAGATCTCAGGCTGCGCAGAGGTTGATATTTACGCAGCAGTTGTCTAAGAAACATGGGACCCTTGCCCTCCAGAGCCTTGAACACAATACAGCCCACCTTGAATGTTGCTCTCTGTTCCACAGGCAGCCAGTGCAAGGTCTCCAGTCCATGTCTAATCGATTCCCACTTTGGGACTTTACAAATAAGTCTCGCAGCTTGATTTTGCAAGTATTGCAATCTTTTCAGTTGGCCAATAGGAGCCCCCAGATAGAGGCCATTTGAAAAATCGATATGAGACAGGACTAGAGAACTAACTGTCTGAATTAAGGCCAGACCTGTGAGGAGATGTGCTATTTTCTTGATCTTCCTCAGTTGGAAAAACCCCGAGGAGACCACTGTACCAATTTGACTTCCCAAGGAGAGGTCCTCACTGAGAGTCACTCCCAAACTTTTTATTGTACGGGATTTCTTTGGAGGCGAGCCCATGTCCGATGGCCAAAAACAAGGGCTCCAACTGATCTCACTCTTCCCAGGTAGAATGAGCTCCGTTTTTCCCGGATTTAACTTAAGGTGGTTTAGAGACATCCACCTTTGGATAAAGGACATAGTTGCACGAATCTCCTCGGCCGCATTCTGTGCGTTTAGTACAAAAATCAACTGCAGGTCGTCTGCATAATTATATACATCAACCTTAAACTGTCGGAGGGAAAACAGAAGAGGCCGCATATACAAATTAAATAATAAAGGGGACAAGGAAGATCCTTGGGGAACCCCACAGAAAGAAATGTTTTTAGGGGCTGTAAAAGAACCCAGTCGAACCGACTGGGTACGTTCTGAAATAAAGGACCTGAGCCAAGCCAAGGCCGAGTCTCGAAGTCCGGCCTGTTCGACACGGTTGACCAGGATGGTATAGTCAACCGTGTCGAACCTGGCAGACAGGTCCAATAACACCAAGGCCTGGTGCAGGTCCCTGTCAGCATTAGACCTCAAGGTGTTCTGAACGGCCAATATCACTGCCTCAGTAGAATGACCAGGCCGGAAACCTGCCTGGTTAGGTTGTAAATAGCCAGAGGCTTCCACAAAACTTGATAGGCAATTGGTCACATGGGCCGTTCACTCACTGCACCTAGATGTGGTGTTACCTTACGCTGTCAGTAAAGTCCCTTCCCTAATATGATCTTAAGTGCCGTCACCGTCACCCCAATGGTTGTCAGGCAGGTCTGGTGGACAAATTGTAACCCCACTTACATAAATGTGCACTCACACTCTGGCCTCTAGAGGATCAGAGAAAACCTCCAAGACCATTACCTGGCTCAAAAGTCTCATCCTCCATCTCAGAACCCCAGCATCAGTAACACGTTTAGGAGGGCTAAGAATCTGTCACCTTGCCTCAGCACCTGGCCCTCCAAACACATGCACGGTCAGACAACCACAGCCTTGCTTGCAGACACCACTCTACCGCAAGGAACATTTCCTGAGGGCCACACCAGTTCTACGCGCTAGCCCACTTTGTGATCCAGTCAGGACACTGCCTTCATACCATGCAAGTAACAATGGAGGCAAGATGCAAAAACAAGGAGAATTTCCTGCTATACCCTTTTCTGGGAAATTAATGATAATACATACAAGTAACATGTCAAGTCAATTGTACATGAATATGCGAAAAACAGAAGAAGAAAAAGAGTCTGAAGGTGTCAATACTTCATAAGGAATTGTCATCTATTTTCATAGAGAGAATGTGCTAAATATCTTATCTTTATAAGTTCTGCGTACGCGCGTGTAGGCTTCTTCCAATGAGTTGTCATGACGACTGAGAAATAAGAAGAGCAATGAAAAACATAGTTTGTGCGGATTTACATCATTGGCTCTCATCATTGGGCAGACCAAATCAGATGGCTTTTGAGGCAGGATGTGTGTGTGTGCACCACAGCACTGGCCCAGGAACTGACAAATCCAATCCCCTAAAGTAGCGAGGAACACACATAGGCCGCCATTCCAAAGATTATTATTTTTACATCGTGGACATATAGTTGTGCTATTTGGGGGTAAGTTATGCACTTTTTGAGGAATGTAATAAAACAAAAAAAAAAGACTTCCGGTGGAAATCGGAATTTAGGGCTAGATGTAGGAACCCTAATACCGGTCGGTAACGGCCGAACATAGCGAATTGTGGCCGTTACCGACCGGTATTAGGCATTTGGGATGTAAGGGGCTACATTTCACCGAATTCTTAAATACGGATTCGGTAAATTACTGAATCTGAAATGTAGGAAGCACTCAAGTGAGTGCTTTTCACCTGTAAGGATTCATTATTTGAATGCGTATCAAGAGAGAGAGAGAGGACCAGGTAGCTAGTCCGTATCCCCGAGGTTTATATATGATTAATCAAAAGGAGACTAGCTCATCTATTACAAAATTACCGAAAGTAAAGGACTCGGGTATGTTTCATCAGGGGGTGGGAACACCTGGTAGGTGTGTTCATGAAGGCCTCACCCACCAACCTAGTTGGTGGCATGCTTCATCATTGGGCCCACCCAGTGACACCTAGCGTGTCCCGGGTGTGCTTCGACGCCTGATTACAGCGGAGCAGGTATGTTGCTGAGTGTGCAGTGAGGAGTGTCAGGGTAGTGATGTTAAAACGGCTTGGCGGGGGTCGCAGTACCCAAGGGTAAATTAAACTTTAATACCTGGGCCTCCGTCAGCGGTTAAAAAATAAGGCTATTGGATGTTGGAGGCGAGTTACGACCTCTCACATCCAGTGGTGGGTCGACATGTTTCAGCCAGTGCCTTGAACGCTCCAACATAGCAGCAGATACCAACCCCTTCAATCATCACATCCTGAACTGGCGCAGATACATAGATGACATTCTGGTACTCTGGCAAGGATCCCAGACTGACCTAGACAGATTCATGACCTGGCTTAACAGCAGGGACCCATACCTAAAATTCACTAGCACTGCTAGCAACAATCATCTACCCTTCCTAGACCTGGACATCACAGTCAAGGACGGGACCCTGGTCACGACAACCTACTACAAGCCAACTGCGAGGAACTCACTGCTCCACTTCACGAGCTTCCAGCCTCGCCCCCTCAGAGAAAACCTGCCCTTCGGCCAGTTCCTGCATATACGCAGAAACTGCACCAACATTACCGACTACAGGAAACAATCTACGGAACTGGCCACAAAACTGGAACACCGAGGCTACCCTAAGGCCATCATCAGAAAAACGCAGAAAAGAGCAAGGAACCAGAATCTAGCCAAAGTCATCAAAAAACACTGGAAAATCATCAACTCTGGACAGAGGAAATGGGACAGCCCGAGATTTGCGTACAAACGATGCAACAATTTGAAAGACCAACTGGTCAGTACCCGACCCAGATTGCAACCCAAGCACCCCATGAACACCATCCTAAACGCATGGGGCCTCCCAAAGATCACTGGACATTACCCCTGCAATGACTGCAGCGAATGTCACCTTACCACACACACCAAAACCCTGGACTTGGAGCCCAATAAGGTCTGGACTCAACGAAACCACACCAATTGCAACTCCCGCAACGTGCTATATCTACTCACATGCACGTGCGGTCTCCGCTATGTCGGAATGACAACACGCAAAGTCAAGACAAGAATAACAGAGCATAGGAGTATAATAAGATGCAGAAAGAACATCAGCAGACTCCCCAGTCACTTTATCACCCACTGCCACACACCCAACGACCTAACCTGGACTGTTATTGAACAAATCCCAGAGAGCGCAATTGACAATGACAAAAAACTATTGAGTAAAGAACAGCGATGGATATATCGCCTTTCAACAGCAACCCAGGGCCTCAACGATGCCATCCCATGGAATTCCCGGACATGTCCCTTACCACAGGAACTATACCACCTCCTTGACTAACCTGTGACAATCACACCCATCCTGGGCGGGTTGTCACTTAACTCCCCACAATCTGCAAATGAGTCCCCATGTAACACGTTATGCGCAGGCATAACACTACCTACCCGCGCATGCGCATTACAACCAACGGCCACTGCGCATGCGCGCCTGTATCTCGTAGCAGCACAGCAGCGCCCAGGCGCCCTCTCAGGCACAATGACTAGACGAAACATAGCGTTTCGAGTCCTTCTACTCTTACCTCCACCAATTGCAGGTGCACATGATTATCCAATCAACCACAGTATATAACACGCAGCAGAACCGGCCATTACCCACTGGTATGCGAAGGAGGCACTACAGGTCCAGAGCAGGCTCTGCCCAGAAAAGCTGTGAGTATGAGAAACAACCACCACTACCACTGGTAAGCGCTACCTTTTCTTCCTTTACAGGTCTCCTAACTTGAGTGGCCAATACCTTTCTCCCCATAGGGTCAACCCCTTGCCACTTCTCCACCTTGAAGCCAAAATTTGCTAAAACAAGCGTAAGAAGCAACTCTTGCGCCTCTTCACACATATGCACAATGTATGTGACACCCGTGTTTTAACCACGCCACGCCCGAACTAAGAGTGCGAATCTCACCTTAATGGTACCACTAGTACCATTACACTGTAGCCGTCTATAGTCTACACCCCTACCGCTATAGTGCCGGCAATCAGATATGTATAATGCCATACATCTTAGTGACTCTCTTTTTTCACTGTATGTTTTGTCCTTGTCCATATGTGTTACATGTACAGGTGTTTTTGAGAAGGGAATCCCCCCTCTCACACATAGATAAACACTTTAGGGCGTGTATACACATAGTCTGAATTACACACCCACTAGTTTTAGTCACACCCACACCGTTTTATTTAGGTCCTGAATAAAGCCAGCATATTCATAAGGCACTGGCTGAAACATGTCGACCCACCACTGGATGTGAGAGGTCGTAACTCGCCTCCAACATCCAATAGCCTTATTTTTTAACCGCTGACGGAGGCCCAGGTATTAAAGTTTAATTTACCCTTGGGTACTGGGACCCCCGCCAAGCCGTTTTAACATCACTACCCTGACACTCCTCACTGCACACTCAGCAACATACCTGCTCCGCTGTAATCAGGCGTTGAAGCACACCCGGGACACGCTAGGTGTCACTGGGTGGGCCCGATGATGAAGCATGCCACCAACTAGGTTGGTGGGTGAGGGCTTCATGAACACACCTACCAGGTGTTCCCAGCCCCTGACGAAACATACCCGAGTCCTTTACTTTCGGTAATTTTGTAATAGATGAGCTAGCCTCCTTTTGATTAATCATAGGATTCATTATTTACCACCAACTACAAGTTGGTGGTAAATTACGAAAACCCTAAAAAAGCAATTTTTTGCATTTAATACCAGTGCCATGTGGCAGACATACATGCCCTTAGGGCATGTATGTGTGCCACATGTGCACCCGTGCACAATTCAGGGGTGCAACAGGGTGTCAAAGTGACACCCTGCCACTCTTGAATGCTTCCCCCCTTTTACCGAATCGGTAAATACCTATTCGGTAATTCCCATTCAATCCTACCGATTCGGTAATACTTACTGAGTAATTACCTACATAGCATTTACATATTCTATAATACCGAATCAGTAAAATTCGGTATTTTAGATTCAGTAAATGTAGTTTACCTACATCTAGCCCTTAGTGTTTACAGAGCTGTACTTAAGAATATTTATTCCTACCCACTCGATGTGTCTGTTTTTACACCAGTACTTTTTACCCATTTTTCTAGAAATAAAAAGTTGGGGTCTGTTATTAATGCACTTACCAAACGGTTACACAGTAATGTATACGTTCTACAGTGTAAAACCGGCACACTAGTTCATTGGTCTGCGTAATCAACATGTTTGGAAGTTGTTTCACTAACTGATTTAATTGGTGACATAAAAGATGGATCAATGCCGAATTTACTGCAGTCACTTGTCAAAATACAAAGACATCCTTTTAAACACCATTCCCAAGGAGAGCCCCTGCTGTAGATGTGCCCCTGGAAGGCCAACATCGTCCCCATGCAGAAGCAAATGGAGAGAATTGAGATACGTTTCCCAAAAGTGCTTCTGCATGGACATTCGGAGCCAGATTTACAAATGTTTCATGCAACACAGCAAGGTATCATGCTGTGCTGTGTTACATGAAATGAAGAGTGGAAATGCGCTATATCCATCAAGATATGGTGCATTTCTCCTCCCTCCTTGCGTTGGCGCACTGCGTGTTGCTGTGTGCCAAAGCAGGAAACCTTGTGCCAAGGAGCAAGGGTACCTGCGTTACAGACAGGATTGTGGAGTAGTGTGGCTCACTGGTTAGTGGCGGCAGACCTGGGAGCAGAAGTCGGCCCGGGACCAGGGTTCAATTCCCGACGCGGCAGGGTTGTGGACCTGGGTCAGCGGACTAGATAATTCTCGCTTCAGTGCCTACTCTAATCAGGGGTTCCACTCAGCAACTCTGGGCATTAGCTTGCCTAATCTCCACAACGGCCCCATCAACGCCGGGGATGCCTGGCTCCACCTTGGGGACTCCCAGCAGGGACCATCCCACAGGGAAAGCCAGGACGGGTTCCCCAGAGTTATACAGCGCCAGGAAACCTACGGGTAGCATTGCGCTTTACAAGCTCAAATACACACACATTGTTTGTATGCATGAAGAGACACCTTCCTGCACAAAAACAATCCTAATAGGATCCGTAGAAAGGGGAAGTAATGATGAGAAATATAGCTATATCTCCTCGTTACTCCAGCCTTTGGGTGGATGCGCCATCTTGGCCAAACCCAGGTTAACTGGCTTTACTAAATCTGGGTTTGCGTCCAATGGCATGCCTCCCCATTGCAAGGTAATGCAAGCCAGCTGTAGGCACTTCCTTGAATTACTTTTTCAAATTATTCTATACTGTGCAAATCGGGCTTTGCGTGGCTTAGTAAATCCAGATATACATTTTGTGTTGGGGATGCATTGAAAAAGTGACTCAACTGTGATGCAAAATCTTATTTAATCTGGTCCTGGGTATACGCCAAAGACCGTGAAGTCCGATTTATTTTCAGACAAATTTGTGTAGAGTCTTATATCGTACTTTTTCTTGTGATCTCTCTACTCGGATAAACCTGTGGAGATTATTGATATTGTTATTTTTTTTATATGAGTTTCACAATAGTAGAACTGGATTGTATAGGTCTGCTCTTTTGCTGTACCTTTTGAAAGTAACTCTTTTAAACTTTAGCTTGTGTCAAATTGATGGAAGCACTAAAGGACGGTGTGCGGGTACATTTTTATTCTGCGACTGAAAACGATTGTTGATTTTTCCTTCTAATTTATAGTTATGAAGGGATACTTTCTTGGAAATAAATACTGCCCATCTTGTGGTCTTAAAAGCTTCCTACACAACAGTATAATGAGCAGTGTCGTTATTTGTATGAAGGTAGTGCACAATTTTCTTTTTCATATAGGAAGTACATGTTTGGTCTTTGAAGAGTGTGTTTCTTCTCCAGCCAATTCCTCTAGAAAAATCTTTAAAACTGTCAAGTCCTTTCTCTCCCCAAAGAGTGAAACAGACGGGCTGCCTCGTCGCCAGAGCTCTGCCAGGACCTATCTGATTTTTTCAAAGGTAAAATCGACAAAATGTACAGCATAGTCAGGGATAATGAAACTTTCTGCTCCCAATCTACTCCCATAAATGGGTCCCTGTCAGGCACAGCTCTTTCTTAGTTTAAATCAATTTCAGTGCTGGAGGACAATAATAGGCTGTTAAGTCGGGGTCGCTGTTTGACCCCCACCTCACCCTTTCCATGGCTAAGGCTATGCACAAACTTGACCCTGTTATGAACATGCCTGTCGATGGGTGGTTGAATAAGGCAGCTGTCCCACAGCCCTGGAAACATGTGGGGGATACCACGGCTGAAAAAGCTAACCACGGATCCCAGAGTCATGGACAATTTCAGACCAATCTCACTGCTTCCAGCCTGCACAAAGATGTTACAAAAAATGATAAATCTATACTACTATTATAAAGAGAGAAGTATGTCCTTTGAGCCAGGTAAACTCGAAAAGTACACCACCAATCTAAACACCCAAGACATCTATGAAAACCTCAGGGCAAGCAGAAGGACATAGGCGATATAAAAATAAAAAATATACGTTATTTAAAACATTTACGAATAGAAATAAAGTAGTCCCTAGAAAGTAGCGCCGGCCGCGACGTCTGCGTGATGACATCGGGAGCGCGAGGAGGAGCGGCGTTTAGGAGCAACAGGAAGAGCGGAGGACATGAGCGCAAGGGAGCTGTAGAGGACAAGCGGAAAGGGGCGACGAGAAGCGGAGGAGCAGTGGCAGCGCGGGGAGGAGCGGCGGATGAGGTAAGTCAAGCAGCCGCGGGTGCGCAGCGAGGGACGGGTGGGAGCCATGAACAGAGAATGAAAGACGGGACGTCGGGGGAAACAAAGCGTGGGCAGAAGCGGCCGCTCTGCTGCGCCTCTCCTGCTGCGATGCTGCCCCCAGCCCCTTTCTGCCCCGGGCAAGGTCGAGGCGGGCTGCTAGTAAACAGATAAATGCCTGTCTTCAAGCTAATATCTGCTGCACTCCATGCAGTCAGGTTTCTGGGCTAAGCATAGTACTGAGTCTTGTCTGTCGGAGGTGACAGAAAACCTCAAACTAAGCCTAGATCAGGGAACCACAGACGTAGCAGTAATGTTGCTTGATCTCTCGGCAGCCTTTGACACTGTGGTGCATTCCCTTCTTTTAGACATGCTGACCGAGTGCAGCATCTGTGGCTCTTCCTGGAAGTGGATAAAACCTCTCCGGTCAGGCACATTTCACACTGTCCACCTTCCATCTTATTCCTCTGCTCCTAAGTCTCACAGGGCTCGGCTCTCAGCTCCACACTGTTTAACATCTACCTTACGCCACTGGCAGACATCATTCAACCTTTTGGTTTGAAAGCCATATCTTATGCAAATGCCCTCAGCTCATGTTCTCCTTCAAGGAGGTGAATCAAAGCTACAGGAGTCATTAAGCTCTTGCCTTACTCCAGTTGCTGGCTGGGTGAATAACAACTGTTTAAAATAAAATTCCGATAAAACAGAAATACTGTTTTTCAAAGCTTCCAGTTTTGTATACTCCAAAAACCACAGTTGATGGACAGAATGCAGAACAATGTCATACATTCACCCCAGTACAGAGATCTGGGCCTAAATCCATCGTTTTTTTGCACTCCACACCACCCCAGTTCAGACATGGCCGTATGCAAATCAGTCTGACCCTGTGCCTCATGGGAACAGTCCAGCCCGAACTGCCAAGCCAAGCCTTCCCTGGGCCGGAAACAAAGGAGGACCGGTTTCTGGCATTCCAACCGTCTTCAGCCCGGCTTGCTTGAATCCAGTGGTGTGGAGTGCATGGGACTCACGTCTGAGCATACCCATCCCACTCGGGGTGACAAATGCAAAAACCACAGGTGATGGACAGAATGCAGAACAATGTCATACATTCACCCCAGTACAGAGATCTGGGCCTGACGCCATCGTTTTTTTGCACTCCACACCACCCTAGGTCAGGCTGAGATGTGCCCGTACTGGTGATCGTTCCTTCTCCGCCCTGCCCCTACATGGCGGAATACACTTACACTGTCTATACAAAGCAGTGGGACTGAACATATTTTCAAATCATGGCTAAAAAAAGTGGCTCTTCTGCACCAAGTAACTTTTCGAGGTGTTCTTCTTTGCTTGTTAACACAGGGAGGCCCTGTGGGGCATCTGATCTCTCTACAAATGCTTAATTCTTTCATTTTTATTGATGCATCTGCATGGTGGATAATTATGGGGATTTGAACTCCAGACCTACCAAGGAATTATGTCAAAATCTTGCTTTTTTGTATCGGACATGTACCATTATAAAAAACCACTGATGTCAAGAAATAATGAATACACTAGGTATACATAAGCAGACCTGAAAAGCATAAACCAGAAGGTATATTAAGAACATTTTTTAGCCTTGCTTTAACCTTGTGTGTGAGTGGGACTTGAAGGATCAAGATCTGGGATAAGTAAGCAATAGTTGCCACTATTCCATATCTATCCGGGCAACTGAGCTAGCGTCAACCCTGGTGCCAGTAAAGGCGAAGGCTTATCTAACACCGAAGCATAGTAAGACACAATAACAATCTGCTGGAAAATTGTATTAAAAGTAAACTATCACCCAACAGCCTTGAGTATTGGATATGAGGGTCTTGCACGACCAGCATTCGGCGTTATTACTGACAAGGAGTGCCACTCCACAGACAGTGGCAGTGGCCGAAGAAAAATATACTCAAGCCACAGAAGTGTCTTCATTCTTTCTTATTGTAAACATTAAGCGTTCTTGAGGAGGATAATAGTCATTTTTTGCTTCTTTGTCATTCCTAGATTCCATACCCAGTGCACCTATTATGAAATCTGTTAACAATGATTCTATTAATCATGTCAAGGTTTAACATAGAGATGGCCTATCCTTTCTCTAACAATTGAGCATGATGAACATCCAGAAATCATCATATATGTTTGCATGTCCTCTTTCTAGTTTGCACTCCTGCATCCTTTGTGCTATCGAATCTGCCCTCTGGGCCTGGGTGTGCTTGGACTGCTTCAGGAAGTGCCTTTCTTTGCAGCCAGAGCTACAGAAAGCAAATGGTGGACTTCACAACACCATTAAACTTCTCTTCTCGGCTTGCGCTTCCAGCCTCTGAGGCCAGGGGTCGCAAAGGCAGTGCCAGGGGTAGCAAGGATTGTGCTAGGGGTTGCAGATGCGACTCCTGGCGACTCGTAAATGACATCCATGGCTTGGTTGAGGTTGACATCCCAGGAGAGGCTGCCAAAGTGGTTTTGGAGTAAATATTTGAAGCTTCATTCGGTTTGACTTAGCTTGTTGATTGAACCATCAACAAAGATCTTTTTTTGTGCAGTGTTTGTTCTTTGGTCCTGTACAATTTGCAACATGCTGTCAGCCATATAGGCATTAGTGTCACTTGGTGTAATATGTCTTTTATATTTTACTTGCAGCATCTTTTGGATGAGTAAGAGGAACAAAGCCAATGCTTGAAGTTCAAAATTCTCATAAAAACTGTTGTCCCCGGCGACCACGTTCACCTTCCAGTGTAGTGTACTCACCAAAAGACTTTCACCTGCGAATACGTTCTCCAGGGCTTACAGAATAATGGATGCAGGAAACCTTTGTTTCACTGATAATAAAATGGCATATTATGGCCTGCAACGTCTTCTGCGACTGCCAACACCATTATGCCATGCAAACTTATGATCATGGAGAGGATTCATATGACATATATTGGAAGAGATAGACTTTTGATTTCAACCTACAACAAGTATTGGCAAAGCCAATAGATCTCACCTTTGGGACCGACTGGTTTTGGCATGCTTTTTAACAATGCTGTACAGCATGAGCAAGATGCTGTGTTGCATAGCCAAAAGAAAAAAAGAGTGCAAGGCCGCAGTCGCAGGGCTGCATCATTTTGAAAGTGCATGCATACTTGATGAAATGTGTGCACACATTTTTATCGACGCTTTTGCCCCTGCGAAATTACATGGGAAATATATTATTTTTAATATAAACTTATAAGGGACTTACATCCTACCTCCTCTCTTTGCTGGCTTCTCATTGGTTACTGTGAGTGGCACTTACTTTTTCTCCATTTCTATTGGCTGCAGCATATTTTCCTGCATTTACCAATGCTTGTTCCTCATCTCCTTCTCTTATCAGTCAAGTCAGTCAGTCAAGTATGCTTTATTCGAGGTAAAAACTCATAAAAGCAGTACACCTTAAAACCTTACATTCATGGCAATAATATTAACAACCTATTTACAATCGCAGGAATGTTAAAAAATAAAGCTCCAAGACTTCCATTAAAATTCACTGTAAAACCACAAAATTCATGCAAAATACAACACCAATGTATAGACAGATTCTTAATGGCTAATAGGAAGAGTGGAAAAAGGACTACATTACTCTCCGCATCCTATCGTTATGCCAGGGAGGTTCTTCTAATTGCCCATGCCCAACCTAGATATTTCGCAACAGCCACAGCGATGGTGGGGAAAGAACTAGTACGTGTTATTCTAAGGGCCACAACGCTATCCCTTGTGCCAAGCTGTTTGCACTTGGCCCTCAACCAAACACGTCGGGGTAAACAGTAGGCCGCACATACAAACAGTAGATGGGCAATAGACTCTGTACAGACTTTACAAGATGGACATATGAGAGTTACCTTCGGCCCATCTTCCAGTTAACGATCTAATAGGAATGACCCCACCCTGAGCTGGAAGTATAACTTCCTTTCCTGGGGCTTAGTTATAATGTCTCAGTACGACTCAAGGGAAGGGCAAAATTTCACTTCAAGATACTGGCCCTCCAAAGTAGAAGCGTCAGCATCATTCCAGTGCCTATGGTTTAATGTTTCCCAGTACTTTGTTTTTATAATTTCCTTATCCGGAAACTGCACATCCTCTGGTTTCTTCCAAAGCTCGTTCAAGTCCAAAGTCCCCAAAGTTCTACGCAAATCGCTGAAACCAACCTATCTTGTGGAATTTATCCCGGTTAATTACAACAAGGATACCCCTTGCGTAATGTGCGAGTTCAGAAGTGACCCAGATGTGGCGCCTATATAAAATGGGTCGCAATCTGGCGACATCCGATATGGCTTTCCTACCCAACTCGCAACGTAGCGGCTTCATGGGTGTACTTTTAGGTAGCGCAGTAAGGCTTCCGAGAAATTTATTTTCTGTGAGTGTTAGCACTTATGACACCTGTATTTTGGCGGAATTTAAGAGCCGCCAGTTCCATATGTTTCTTCCACTTAACACCCTTGTCAATATGAACTCTCAGATAGACGAAGTCTGATACTATTTCCACCTTCTGGCCATCTAAGAAAAAGTTCCCTCTGAAGCTGGGGTGAGGATTAAAGGTCCTAAGCTTTGTTTTGGCCACATTTATTTTGAGGCCACGATCCCTACAAAAGTCCTCAAAAATGTTCAGGGCACGCTGAAGGTCACTAGGGGTTTTAGATAATATCAATGTATCGTCTGCAAAAAGTAATATTGGGGTTTTCAAACCATCCAAAATTGGAGCATCAACAGACGCAGATAACATGCGCTCTACAACACCGTTAATATATAGGGAAAAAAAGTGTTGGCGCCATGGCACAGCCTTGGCGTACCCCTCTTTCCACTGGGAACTCCTCAGATACCTGGCCATGCCTACCCCACTGGATCTTTGCATAATTAGCCTCGTGTAATCTCATGACCAGGGATATCGTCTCAGCTGGCATACCCATCTCGCTTAAGACTTTCCACAGCAAGAAACGGGGGACTAATTTGAAAGCTGCACGCAGGTTGATGAAATCTTCGTACAGTACCTTTCTCCAGCTGCACTGTTTTCCAATATAACAAGGTAAACCTAAAGATCTGATCTATTGTACTGGTCAATTTGCGAAATCCAGCTTGATAGGGAGATAATACATTAGATTCTTCCACCCAGTTCATGATCTTTATTAGGGTCATTTTTCCTACAACCTTCTGGACCGTGTCTATTAGTCTGATGGGCCTGTAATTCGCCGGTATAGTTTTATCCCCCTTTTTAAATATGGGTATTATTACTGCCCCCCGCCACGATTTTGGCACTGGTGCCCCTCAAGCTACCGCATTCGCCAAGTTCAAGATATACTTCCCCCAACAATTTTTTTCATGGAGAAAGACATCGGCGGGCACCCCGTCTGGACCCGGGGCTTTGCCCCGCTCCACTGAATCTAGGGCCATTGATACATCAGTTTTAGAAAAAGGTGGTATTTTGAAAACTGTAGTTGTTACTGGTTCTCCTAGGATGTCCTCCGGGCGACACATGTCTTGGGGCCCAAAGTAGTCCAACCAGCTACTCTGTGAGACATGGTTTGAGGGTGAGTCGGGGATGCCACCTTTCCCCCACTTAACTATATTCCAGAATAATCTGGAATCTTTGGCCGAACTTGCAGCCTTAAGATCTAACCAATGCTGCTCATCCCAGTCCTTCTTAGCCTGAAGAACACTGGTCTTATACACCTGCCTCACCTCCCTCATAGCAGCTGGAACTTTACTCTTAATAGCCATTCCCAGTAAACTTCTTGCTGCCCTACACTGGGCGTTATACCACCCTGCTTGACATGGGGGGGTTTTCTTACCAGGTTGCACCTGTGCTGTCTTATAAAAGTGACCTCTTATAAGGCTAAAGAATGCACAGTGGAGGTTGGTGATCTCATCCATTTCTATACCTCCCTCCATTCCCAACTTCAACATAGCTTCCATGGCAACAGTGGTAGACTCCAGTTCCTTGGTAATACTATCCAAGGCCTCTTTATTCACCGCTACTTTGGGCCACTTTACTCTTCTCGAGTCGTTCATTGGAACGATCTCTGGTGTCCCCTCTTCTATATCGTTTGAGCCCTCCACCTCCCTACCCCATAATTTGTGAGTGATACATAGGGGATTATGGTCACTCTCCTGTCTACAGACCACCCTCATGTCAGTCATTAGGTGCCAAATCGCCAAGTTACAGATGACATAATCAATTCGACTTTGCCATCGTCCATTATCAAATGTATTGGCCCCTTGTCCATCACTTGCTGTCCTTCCATTCAGAGCTCTTACCCCCCTTTCAATACATAAAGCATTCATCTGGATTACTTCAGCTGACCATCTACTCACAGGATTTAAACCCAGCTTTGGGATCCCCCACTCTATGTCTGCCTGATTTCCGGGTTGCCAATCTTTGATAGATAGAGGCTCAAAGGTTATATTCATGTCCCCTGCAATTAACATGTTGTTGGTACTTGGCTGTGCTTCGATCAGCTGATCAAGTACTACTAGAACTAGAGATTTCCCCCCGTTTTAACCTCTTGTATACAAATTGTAGATCTCTAGAGATTCTCCCTTAATCACATTTAATCTTATGTGCTGGATGTCATTGTTGCCTGTAGGGAGTTCTACTATTTTTTCAAATAGTGCCTGTCGAGCCCAGATTGTCAACCCCCCTTTTGGTCTGCCCTTTGGGCCCTTCACAGCAGAAACAGAAAAGTTGAGGAAACCCAAGAGAAACTGGGGCTCGCAGGCCCATGTCTCTTGGAAGATGCTTACATCATAACCGTTTATAAATGATACCCATTCTGGTGAATGCAATCTGGGACCCAATCCGCGATGTTCCATGAAACTATACTACCAACCCTACCACTGGGTTTATACCCTGATGTAAAGATGGCTAATGGAGGGTTCACCGAGCCACATACGCTCGGAGAAGCGCTATCTCCTGTTGTCTCCTTGTTAGTTATTCCCGGTTCCCTCACCTTCTCTTGTCAGTTTTCTGCCATCAAAATACTTTTAACATCTGCTTTGGTGGAACTATATTTTCATAAAGTTTTACCTTTTACTATTGCAGCATATTTATATAAAAATTTATGAACCGGAGAGATTAAATGATTTGCATAGACTCACAGGGTATTGCGCGGCACCACCGAGATTTGATCCAGGATACCCAGCTCTTGTGTCAACAGCTCTGGCTGCTGCACCGCATCCTCTCTACTCCCATGTTATCTGTCAGTGAGCTCTTTCTTTCTCCCAGAAGATGATTGATGAAAACAGCTCTTTAATCAGTACATAGGTGAAACTGATGCATTGGTAAACATCGTTTACCACGATGTTTTTACAACGCAGTACCTTTACCACGCGGCCGTGACAACGCAAGTCGTTACCACGACTTGCGCTGGAGGGCGCTAAAGGATTAAAAATAGTTAATTTACTATCCCAACACCTTCCCTAGGGTCCACGGGGACTGGTGTTAGAATAGTAAATTATACTATTCGAAATCCGCGCCCCCAACGCAAGTCGTGGTAACGACTTGCGTTCTCACGGCCGCGTGGTAAAGGTATGCGTTGTGACGGTACGCGTTGTACCGTCATACATCCGATGCATTACCAATGCTTGTTTTATTTACCGATACTAAGTAAATAAATAAAGTAGCGTGAAAGCTATTTTTGTTTTGTTAAAAGATGGTGAGGCTAATAGCAATTGGCTGCCTGGTCCCTCCCAAAATGTAAAACCTTTTTTTTTTAGAAAGACTAGGCATATGGCCAACAGAGGAGTGGATTGGGGAAGCAATGGGTTGCGAGAGAAGGGTGGGAAAAGAAGAACACAATGGAAAGCAACATGAGAAAGGGGGAGAAGCACACTAGTGAGAAAGCAACACTGAGCATGCATGAGGGAAGGAGTTTGACAGGGGAGAAGCACATGAGTGAGAGCGTGCAACAGAAGTGAGACAGCAACATGGAGCACAGGGGCAAGTATCTGGAGCGATGAGGAGCACACAAGTGAGAGAGCTAGCAAACACATGCACTCTCATGGAGTGCTTAAGTAGCAAAAAAAAGTAATTTCCTAAAAGTGAGCAGTGTAAGGATAGAAGCCAGGTAATCAAAGATGGTAAAGAGGCTCTGCTCCAGGGGACGAACAACACACAAGAAGGACAATGGGGGACATGCTAAGCCGTCAAATACGAAGCAAGCGAGAGTGACAATAGAGCAACCAATGGTAAGGAATAGGTGGGCTGTAAGCCCACTGCAAGTTCTTGGGACACAAAAAGTCTTTTACAACAAGACAACTTGTAATGTCTGGTAGGCGAGACCTAAAATGGTATTCAGCTTGCTTTCTACTCTAGATGGTAGGCACATAATAAATTCACACAGATGGTGCCATGCTGTATGCATGTGTGCCATCAAGAGCCTATATACTCCTAGGGCATTCATCTCTCACATATGGTGGTACATGGTCTGCCGCATAATGTAACATGAGTATTCATGGGTTGATTTTGAAAATGAAAGTTGTTTACAAATTCAGCAAGTATAAGTGTTTTTGTAGGCTTTGAAAACAAACATGCCCTCAATTACCCTTGCTTAATTAACATTGGGAATGAAATTATTCATAGACATGCTAATGATTAATTTAATATATTCAGTGATTTTCAGGTACCAAAATTAAACAATAGACTCTGTGTAAGTCAGTGGATCTCATTAATTTAAGATCCCTACAAACTTGTCAAAATAGAATCTCTGAAAATGATTGCAACAGCCTACAGAGAGGTGCATAGATCAGAGGGTCACACATGCATTGGTAACTAGGATTGCGCAAAGCCTGTCCGTAGGATAAACTGGACTACTTACAGAGAAGGTGACGTACGTCAACCTTCTCTGTCTATAAGTAGACCAGTTTATTCCATTATACTTAACAGAATGTGTAAAAAAGCGTGAAATATGTTGAATGTCGCACATCTGGAATTTTTTATATTTTTATTTACCTATTGGAATGGTATATTTTGTGATTTCACAAGTCTACTATTTTCCCTAGACCTTGAGGGACATTCAAATTAATGCCAGGTGTCTGTGAGGAGACTGCAATAATTTAGCATATAGAATATAACTTTTCAACCAACTTGCATATAGTATTAACGAAAAAAATGTAGGTCTGCTGAGGTCACCTGCCATATAAATAAATGATACCCCACACAGCTATAGGGAATCACCAGTCATAAGGTGACAGAGCACATACAATGTTTAGTTGGGTGAGTTGACATTCTTTGGAGAGTTGTGCTCAGGGGAGAAACTATATAAGCAAAATGATCTTTACCAACCATCTGCAGATTTTGGATGAGAAAACTTCCATGCATGTGCCCAGACTGGAAAGGTCTCGTCTTGCCCTATGATCCTAGTTTCGATGAGAGTGTTGGCATTCAGGAAGCGTTTCCCCCTTGAAGTCTGGTTGACTCCGTTACCCCAGGCGTTTCTGTCTGTAGAGATACACAGCTGAGACAGCCGTTTACTGTGGTGTGATGGATTATTATAAGCATAGGACAAGTTGCAGCGCTATGGACGTAGCCAGTCATCGAAGGCTATGTCCCTCAATATGATATAACAACAAGCGTAATCAATGTTTTTTAAAACAAGAAAACAAATTGGTCATCCCCATTTTCTTGTGTCCTGATGAGGCCGCAAATACTATGAATGGCGAAACGTGTCGACCATTACCCCTGTGGGAGAAGCAACAATTCCCAGATGGCAATAAGGAAATAATTATCCTGGGTTGGAGAGTTACATTTATAATTCTAAGAAAGGACTGTGGCCCCTTAACGTTAAGTTGTGATCGGAACCAATACAGAGAACTAATGGAACCAATATCACATGTGTGAAATTGGATATACAAATATTTCCGGGAAAGACAGAGAGTGACCATAATTGTATTTGTGTTTTGTGGAAAATGTTGATTTATGTATACTGATGATTGTTAGTTAAAAAATGGCATATGAAAAAGTACAGTAAATAAAATAAAATAACGCCAACAAATAGGCTTGGAAATATATGGTTTCATGAGGTTTTTTTTAAAGATATTTGATGCCTTAGATGTCACACAATGTAACCCTATCCTACACATGCCACCTTCTAAGGAACTAGGAATAGTGAGCCTTGGGGCTAGAAGAGTTCACTATCCCACTGACAGGGTAAAAAGATTCTTCAAATAGCATCAGGGCTATTTCACTGACAGAGAGCGACAATAATTGTTCTTACAGCTTCTGGAACTAGAAGTGCTCGCTATCCCACTAACAGAAAAAAAACAATTGTTGGGATACTAAACGTGTGGGCAGGAGAAAGAGGACAAGGGGCTGAAGCATCACTTCCATTAGGAATCAGTACTTATGAATGTTGATTACATTCTCTCCTTGATGCCTCATGGGACATGGCTAATACCTGCAAAATTGGAAAATTGCATTTGATTCCTCCAAGGAAGTAGTTATTGCATGTATTCTTGTGCCTGGTATATTTAATACTAATAACCGTGTGTACTTGGCTGACCCAAGAATAGATTGAAACATTACATCTCAATGAGTTTATCTTTATTTCAAGGTGTAAAATTCCACTTGAGTCTTTTGTTTCTAATGAAATGCCCCAAAAGTTTTTCCCTTTGCCTAAAATTTGACTAAGCTAGATCAGAACCATTCCTATTATTTTTCTATTTAATGTAAACATCTGTTTTAATTTAAATTTTTTTTATTAAATAAGATTCAGTAAATCAAAATGCATAGAAAATGAATTTTCTGTTGGATAGCCAAACAAAACAGCATATGGATGAAACAAAACAGTTTAAAAAAGTCTGAAAAATCTTGGTTCAGGAGTATCATATGCTTGTGTGATAGGTTCGGATTCACTGATATTTATTTGCATGTCTTTCCTGCAACACTGTTTCGTTCTTCTGCAGGAACAGGAACTGCATCTTTAGAGTGTCCACAGGTCGGAGTTTCTAAGCGTACATGGGGGTCGAAACGTAGACTACGCCAACCTAACACACCATAGGACTCAAAGAAATGAACATACCTAACCTATGTGTGATGTGATTTGGGAACATTTATACTACCTTGATTGTAAAGGCGTATTTGATTTTAATGTGATGTTCTTAATGTCACACCACCTTTACCCAGTCCCTCACAACTTCTGCACTTCCCAACCTTTTCTCATTGAGAGCACTTTTAATGTAATGACTTCACAATTACATTGAACTACTGTTGTTGATATATGAGACATTCCATGTTGAAAAATTTACAGAAGTAAATGATTGCAAGAATAAATGCAATTTGAATTTGAATACTGCATATTTCATCTTTCAATTTGTTCAGTTATATTTAGTGAAATGCATATGTGGTGTTTATCTGTATGGAGTAATACGGAATAACCTGTAAACTAATTGATCTGTAACTCGGACCACTCCTTCTTTGTACTGGGTGGATGAAGAGGCGTATCACCTGTTTGAATCTATTGGTCAATATCTTAGCAAGTATTTTGATGTCAACATTAATCAGTGAAATAGGCAGATGGCTTATAGAGTGGAGGGGGGTTCTTTTTTCCGGTTGAAGTATTAAGGAGATCTTAGCCTTGATTTTTCCTTGCAAGGATACCCTCTCATTTAATATTTCCTTAAATATGCAGCCTTGTAGTGATCCTATCTTTCTTTTTTTAAGTCAATTTATAAAATTTGGCTGGGAACTCATTTATACACTGAGATTTACTAAATCACAATTTCTCTATTGATTTGCTCTTCGGCAGGGACGTCTCCCTCAGGTAATTGGGCCTTCCCCAATGATAATTTCGGGAGTTTTAATGGGGTCATAGAATACTCTTCCTCATGTAGGCTGTAAATTGTTTCTGAGACATAAAGGTCTCTGCAGAACAACTTAACCATCCCCACCATTTCTAGAGAGTGCCGTTATGTTACGATTGTTAACCCTAATAGCTGGGATGGTATTCTTGGAGTCCAGCTGCTTTCTACCCGCCTTTTCCCACCCTTTCATTGTTATTTAACATAGAAAAGGTAATACCTGGCTCTAGAGTTGAACAGTGCATGTAAGTCAAATTTCTCCTTAATTAGTCTCTGTAACATATCCTTGTTAGGATAAGTCTTGTATTGTTTAATGCGATACTCAATGCCTTATTTTAGACCTTCTTGTGGGAGTCATTCATTATATGTCCTGTTCCCAATGTACCTCATGATTTTTCCCCTCCAGTGTGCTTTACCTGCCTCCCATAATACCTGTGGAACCCTTGTTTTCCTCTAAGAATGCCACCAATATTGCCTGTAAGTCTTCTTTATGTCTAGGGAGATTGTCAAGAGATAAATGTATATGCAATTTGTTCCTTGGCGGCCTCAGTATGCCCAGATCGAACTGTATATTACTACGTCATTATCGGAAGCACTGCTGGGTGTTATTGTTAGATTGGGGACGTGCTTCAGGAGCACGGATGTTACAAAGAACTTGTCAATGCAGGAGTGCTTTCCATGCATGCAAGAGATAACAGTGCAATCCCTTTCCTTTAGGGGCAGTAGCCTCTGGGAATCTATAAAAGCATGTCCAGTTATCAGACCTGCTAGTATCCGTCTGTCTCTTGTCTGTCTTACAGTAGGGTGCTTTAATTTGTCCAAGATTGGAATGCGTACCTCGTTCCAGTCCTCTGCTAGTAGGACCCTAGTTCTCCCCAGGGAGAGCAGAAGTCTCAAGACATCTTTAAACAATGCAATGTTATCTCCTGTTGGGGTAAATGGAACTGGGGAATAAAATCTCATTCTTTTGGGGTCGTAACAAGTCTTAAGGACATGAGTGGGTAAAGCCTTCCTGATCAAGATAGCACCCCCTCCTTTGCAGAACAAAGTTCATGTCTCGAGGGCTGGGTATCCCTGTGGCTGTTTACATGCATAATAGTCTCAGCCGCCCAAGGTTTAAGTATATTGCTGTCTGTAGGGGAGAGGTTTATCTCTTGTAGTATTGTTATGTTAAGAAACATCAGTACTTTCTTTTCCTCTTCATGAAGTAGGTCAAGCCATTTACATTCAGTGAAGTACAATTGAGACCAGTCACTATGGGATACATGGGGTCATGGCGATGGCGCGGACGGGGATCCGCACACTGCTCTGCCTGAATTAGCGTGGGTTACAAATTAATGGTCCTGGTTAGGACAAGACTGCCGAGTGGGGGTATAATGACACAATTTGTGTCTAGTGTCTATGAAGAGTATAATGTATAGAAACCCAGGATCCAAACTGTTCCCCTTGCCTCTGGTTGAGATTAGTGTAGGCTGACCCAGTCCGTACACACCCTTCAATGACCTGGACAATATATGTCTATCTTGTTGCATACAAAGATCTAGGTGGGACCTATGAACGCTATTCCTTGTCCTTTCATGGTGCCAGTAGCCAGGTACTGCTGGACACCTCCCTTCCTAAAAGCACTTTTGGATCCAGGGGTGGGTATTGATCCAGCTGCAGTGTTAACTAACATCTCAAGGTGCATTTCACATTGGGATTGTGTGATGGACGCACTTCTGCATCGTGTCAAAGACATGAGTCAGTCTCGATGCTTAAAAGGTCCAAATCCAGTATTACAACTTTCCTCTATCATTATCTTCCACAAATACCGGTGTCCTTGCCTACTGAATCATGAATGGTAGCCGCCGTATACCACAGGGAAGGAATAGGATTGGTTATGACTAGCAAGATTCAACCACAACAATACATAGTATCATCGAAGCTCAGAATTATTTTATGCTGTTAGCATACTGTTCCGTTCAAGGACTTGTCCTTAAGGGTGAGAATGGGACTTGTCTCTGAATGCCAAAGGTTTAGGAGGTTCACATTTGTACCCTGATACAATTGGCCTGTCACCTCAGCAATTTGTTCCCCCTTGTCTGGCTATGGTTCTACCAACTGGTACTCTGCTGTATGCTCAGTCACTGCTGGGTGAAGTCTGCCTTTGAAGGGTCCATTGTGGTGAAGCCCGTGTCTAATAGGGGCTGGATTGAGAAGATAGCATTTATTGCCCCATTTCTTCAGCGGTAGCTCCAGAAACGTCTTGCACATTTGATTATTTTCAGTTGAAAAGTTTTGGGAGACAAAAATTGTGTGGTCATAGTACAAAATGGGGCCTTGCTATTTTGCAGACAACTGTGCGTGCCATCTTTGCTGATGTTTGAGGTATTGTGTTTTCCGATCCGGTGTGCCCTTTGCAATTCCAACAGAGGGTCAAAGTTCAGTTTTGTTGATTACTGGAATGAAGCAGATGATACATTCTACCATGTTATAGTTTTTCAAATGTTCAGAGTTTATCTCTTCTCTTCTAACTTTTTCATGTTACTGTGGTCCTGCTCCCAAACTATAGTGGCCAGCATTTTCTGCTCACTAGTAGCTATTCTGTGTTCTATGGCAATACGTCATCTAAAAGTCAAAAGCGCCATGCCCTTACATGGGGAGATTACATTGTTAAATGTTGTCATGTTCTCCATTACCTTCCCATCATGTTTTTAATCGCAGTCAGTTACTTTAAGATAGCTTCCAATGGTGTCTCCTGTGACATTGCCTTTGGCTTTTCAAGTGAACTTTGGAGTTTGCCTGTGACTGCTTTTGTGAATAGCATTTGATGGATAGGTGTGACATTATGCAAAGATGAGAAATCCTCTGCTACAGCATGTCTGAGATATCAGTGATCAGGGCCACTATCTGTGTCAGGTGGGTCTTTTGAATAGGTAGCCCCTCAAGCTGTGTCCACAGTCAAGCGGCTTTCAAGCTCTGAATAGGGAACTTCAATTCACCCTATGCCAAGATTCTGAAAGAGGGGATCAAAAAACAAAGTGATGGATGAAATGCTTGAATTTATCTCAACCACTGGTGATCGCTCAGGCCGCATCCCAAACCACTGTCTTCTGCCCACCATGCCACCTAAATTCAAGCATTCCATCCATCACTTTTATGTATACTTTAGTGTGTCACCCTAAGTGGGAAGGGTCTGCCCAGATGTGGATCCAAGTCAAGTCAAGTCAAGTCAAATAATTTATATAGCGCCCTACATACCCAGAGGGTTTCAAGGCGCTTGAGGAAGGGTGGTGAGTTACATGTCGAATATCCAGGTTTTAAGTTGCTTTCTGAATGCTAGGTGGTTCTGAGTGAGGCGAAGGTGAATAGGAAGTGAGTTCCAGGTTTTAGCTGCCAGGTAGGAGAAGGATCTTCCTCCCATGGTGGTTTTGTTGATGCGAGGTACAGCAGCAAGGGCTTGGTTGGAGGAGCGTAACTGGCGGGAGGGGGTGTAGAAGGAAAGGCGTGTGTTGAGGCAATCGGGTCCAAGATCGTAAAGTGCTTTGTGTGCGTGGGTTAGGAGGCAGAATGTTATCCTCTTATTGACGGGGAGCCAGTGGAGGTTTTTCAGGTGATCAGAAATGTGGTCTTTACGCGGGATGTCTAGTATGAGTCTGGCTGATGCGTTCTGGATACGTTGGAGTTTTTTCTGAACTTTTGCGGTGGTACCGGCGTAGAGGGTGTTTCCGTAGTCCAGGCGGCTTGTAACCAGTGCGTGGGTGACCGTTTTTCTAGTTTCGGTGGGGATCCAGCGAAATGTTTTTTTGAGCATGCGAAGAATGTTGAAGCAAGATGATGAGACGGCGTTGACTTGTCTGGTCATCGAGAGTGAGGAGTCCAGGATGACGCCCAGGTTCCGTGCGTGGTCCGTCGGGATGGGTGCTTTTCCAAGTGCCTCTGGCCACCAAGAGTCATCCCAGGCGGAGGGGGAGGTACCTAAGATTAGGACTTATGTTTTGTCTGAATTCAGTTTCAGACGGCTGTGCTTCATCCACTCGGCTACTTCTTTCATTCCTTCATGTAGGTTAGTTTTGGCGGTGTTGGGGTCTTTGGTGAGTGAGAGGATCAGTTGAGTATCATCAGCGTAGGAGATGATGTTGAGGTTGTATTGGCATGCGATGGCCGCGAGGGGGATCATGTATACATTAAAGAGGGTGGGGCTGAGTGAAGATCCTTGTGGCACGCCGCAAATGACTTCAGTGGCCTCTGACTTGAATGGCGGGAGGTGGACTCTCTGAGTTCTTCCGGCAAGGAACGAGGTGATCCATTCTAGAGCTTTTCCTTGGATTACGATGTTTCTGAGGCGGTGTATCAGGGTGCTATGGCAAACTGTGTCGAAGGCTGCGGAGAGGTCGAGGAGGATGAGGGCGACTGTGTCTCCATTGTCCAGTAGAGTTCGAATGTCGTCTGTTGCTGCGATGAGTGCGGTCTCAGTGCTGTGTTTTGCTCGGAAGCTCACTGTATCACTGGAACCCACCTGTACCTGGCTGATGAGCCCTAACTAGGGTGAAACAGGTCCTGAGCTGCTACTATTTCAATTCAGGGAAGACCTGGCCGGGCAGTTGGGTCTGGACCGTTCATAGTGGAGCAAGTTCACAACTGATTTGCATATGGCTGGGCCCAAACTGAGGTGGCATGGCATACAAAATAGCAACGGACTGGGATGCAGCCCAAGTGATTACCAGTAGTTGAGATTATTTCAAGCTTTCCATTCATCACTTTTTTGTATACTTTAATATGTCGCACTAAGTGGTGGGTATGCTTAGATGTGGGTCCTGTGCACACTGTCACCGGAACCAAGCTATACCTGGCTGAAGGACCCTAACAAGGGCAAAACCAGTCCTGGATTGCTTGTGTTCTGGAGCAGGTAGGACCTGGCCTGGCAGTTCGATCTGGACTGTTCCTATTGGAGCAACATCTAGACTGAACTGACACGATATGCAAAATAACAATAGACTGGGTTGCTGCTCCGAGAGATTACAAGTGACTGTGATTAATTCAACTAGAAAAAGGGGAGGGGTTGGGTAGGTCTGAAAACGAGCCAGTAAGAGGTTGGGTAGCCCTAAGAACCTGTGCATGACGTCGTAACTATTGCGAGGGCACATACCTCTGCTGTGACTCATGTGATTATACACCCAATAGCAAATAGATAGGACTACTACACGGGTCCATTGAGTGGTACGATGATACTCAACTAGGTCACTACACGACCCCATCTCTTAGTTTACTTCTCATAGGCCCTGAAGAAAAGCGAAGGATCTCCGCCTGAGACCACACCAGCGCGAAACATGTTGACCCTTTTCCCATCTTTAAAAGACGTAGTACTTGCCCAGCCATTATCACCCTTGAGTAGCACATAACATTTTGTTGTTTTAATGATGACAGAGGGATTTTTTAAATGTATCTACCTCACTTTCCCTCTATTTTACCAATTACACTTCACGTACCTCTGCACTCAGACCCGCACACACTGTACAGCTAGATTCCTAAAAGATCTCCGATAAAGTGACCCTTTGGGGGACCCATTGGGCATTGCATAGCCGGCCCTACGAAGAGCACAACCCCATGATGAAGCATGAGATCCTTCGGGGTATGTGAGGGGCATTAAGTAAAGGCCCCTCTGAACTCTCCATAGGAACGACTCCTTCTCTTCTCTCTCTTCTTACTCCGATCTTAGGAACTGTGACTCTCTTCAGTGACACCTGAGATTAATTTAAGCCTTCCATCCAGTGGTAGAAGTGGGCGGGGACGAAAGGGCATGGCGTGCTCCTACTTCTAAAAATTATTCCAGTCCGTTCCCCTACTTCTTACTAGTCCTCCTTAAAAACAATCACTTTTTTTCATTAGATTCCAGGGGCTGCTCGCACTTCTCTGTGAACCCCAGAGGCTGCAGCAGCCCCCCCCCTGAGATCTCACAGACTGCGGGCAGGCCCATTGTCATTCCGATTGAGGCCGATTAGCCCCTTTCGAATGACAATGCGCCAGCCTTGCTCACTTAAAACTTGGCTGTTCAGTAAAGTGTTTGGCTCTGACACATAATGTCTGATCTCCCCGGAGTATTAGCGCCATGATACCTTCGGGTGAAAGTGCACTCTATAAATTTCAT
This sequence comes from Lissotriton vulgaris, assembly GCF_964263255.1. Lineage (NCBI taxonomy): Eukaryota > Metazoa > Chordata > Amphibia > Caudata > Salamandridae > Lissotriton > Lissotriton vulgaris. The sequence continues at coordinate 207,711 of NW_028254874.1, read as the reverse complement.
GACTGTAACCATATTTAATGAGTACCAATGGGAGAATACGTGACTACTTCCACTCTTGTTTAGCAAGGTATGTTTTTCCCACGATTACTTGGCACCTTTGTGAGTTTAAAGTCCCCTTTCAAACTCCCCCAAGAAGATCCAGTAGCGAAGCGAGCATCTGCTTCTGTTAGTCACTACAAGACTTGTGAACCTGAAAATTGTGGTGGGAGAGCTACAGGACCCCCTTTTGCCCTCCGTGGCTGTCCAGGAAAGCATCATTTCTGCAACAGCAGGAATGAGTGGCAGCAGGGTGTAATTCCTGTTCACTCTTTGACTCCGAGCAGAGACCTCTTGCCAATGGTTGGTATCTTTTGGCACCTGTTACACAATCACAAAAGCGTGTGGTTCTGGGGCACTTTGATAAGACGAAAGCCTATTTGTACTACACAAAAACATAGAATTATTGCTCCTGTCCCATTCACTGCTCCTGTCAGTTCACCGCTCCTGCCCGGCTACCACTCCTGCTCATGCCTAATCACCTCTCCTGCCCATCACCTCTCTTGCCCATCACATCACCTGCCTGTCATGTCACCTGCCCATCACTTCTTGTGCCCGGTCACCTCTCCTGCCCTGTTTTGTTTGCATAGTTTAAGATCTTGAAACAGTCTCCTTCCAGTCTATGTCTTGGAACCAGTCAAAGGGCGACTCAGTAAAACCTGCGTACAATAGCCCACGCCCTCCAGACCTGTTTACGAATAGGAATTAAGTTCAAGTTTGCTTAGAAAATTAGGATATTAGTGCGTGCGTGTCTAGGCGTAGTCCAATCGCTGTCACGATCATCTTGTGTCTGTATTGAGGGTCAGTACACTGGATTTAGATGGCAGGATAGGAGAGAGGTGTCCTTACAAGGGACGAGAAGCGCATCCCACTGTCGGAGTTGAGTGTACATCATGATGGTCTATTGCCCAGTAACACGCTGCATATTGAGGCTCAAAATGAGCATTGCCTTCTAACTAGGGCCATTTTCATGTGAACATCGTATAGCTCAAACTGATTCATCACCCCCTCCTTCGCATTAGTTTATAAAGGGGTGGGCGCTTTGTTACGGTGCTCTAAAGGAAAACTGCGATTTTCTGCAACTCCTAACTCCGCCCCCTCTGCAATATTTTCAGCATGTGCAGTTGTGGGAATGGAACGCCCAGGACTGAGTAGCAGGGGTATTGAGTTAGAGAGCTGCATCAGAAACAGCGCTGTACAAGTCCATAAAGAAAGCGAAGGGGGACAGCGGGCATCCGCGCTGCGTTCCTCTTTGAAATAAAATGGGTCTACCAGTGCAACATATAGAGGACCGAGGCTTTGTATACAAGGGCAGAACCAGAGAGGATTGCCCATTTGCAACATTATCTTCCATGGAAGCCATCTTGAACGATTATCAAACGCTTGCTTAGCATCAAGCACAACTGTACGACCATTGCCCTTTCGCATATTGTTGACATTTGTTTGCACTGTGCTCTCTTTTGTATTATTAAGTGTGTTTGGTTCTTGCTAGAAATACACCTTACACGACTAGACTCTAGAGTTAAGCTGACAGATATTGTATCAATGCACGCTCATCTTTGCAGGCTTGCACTGTAGCTTCCATCATTGAAATGCAAGTTACTTGTGAATTTAAACTTTCCATGTCAGTTGGACATAAATCCTTTTGATCTCGGTTTATAGGTTGTGTTAGGTTTATCGTGCATTCTGCTAGTAGCGCTGCGCCAATGACTGTATTTCACATTCGCTTTATTTATGTAAGTGCATCACTCTCTTGATCGTTAAAGTGCATCGCTATCCGGAAGTGGCAGGTTTATAACGGTGCTTATAAAAAGATTTGTGTTACAATTAATCCATTACCGACTACTTCATGCTATTGTGTCAGTGTGCCTTCCCAAAGCGCAACATTAATTTGATGCCTTTCTACGAAAATAATTTGATTTAAATTTGGTGCAACATATAAACAGTTTCTTTCATGCTTGGATGTTACCTCAATTAATAACTTCTAAATTCACAGACAGTAGTAAAACCAGCCGCTCAGTTTATAACGTAGGAACAAAATGCAGTTCAAAATATTAATCTGAGTCAACTCTGCTTACACCGACGTGTTGTGGGGAGACGTAGGCAGACGCAGCCGTGCGTGTGGTCACGTGACTGGCGATGGGCACGTGGCTGATGATGGCGTCCAGGGCCCCACAGACGCACACATCTCTCAACCTGATGTTCTTCTTAAGGGCAGACTGATGCGTGTTCAGTGGGAGGAATAATGCATACCTCTGGGAAACTGCTTATTTATTTGTTCAAGTTCCAAATGTAATTTTTGCGAAGCGCTGTTCGCTTTTTTGAGGATGCCTTATACACGTTAGTGGACATTAGAATCACTTGAAGGGGTGGAGTTGCACACGCTTTGGAGAATGACCCCTGCCCATGCTGGAGTAATGTTATTTATTTATTTATTTAACTTGTAAAGCGCACTGTCACCTTGCAGGCGTACTGGCGCTGACTGGCTCAAAGGGCGGACAAGTATCAGGCGAGACGTGACAGAGCAAGCAGTAATTACTTGGGAAACAGCCAGGTTTTAATCTTTCTCCTGAACGGGAGAAGTTCCGTGGTTTGCATAATCTCGAACGGGAGCAGATTCCATAGTTTGGCAACTGCCACCTCAAAGGTTCTACCCCCTGTTCTAGCCTTCCTGAATCTAGGCACTTTCACCAACCTAGCAGTTGAGGATCGAAGCAGCCTGGTGGGTGTGTACCAGGCGAATTTCAATTGCAAGGAAACAGGGCTAATTTATGCAGACGACGCTGGCTGCTTCGTATCATATGGAAGTCTGGTGCATTTACCTTATTGCAAAACTCTCTTTGTAATATTGTCTCTGCGCAATCCCTACCAAGTGATTTGCGAGGTCAACAGTGGTGGCTGGTGACAATAAAAAGTGGTGGGGCGAAAAACTTTGGGATGACTCTTAAGTAGTGGCATGCACTGAATTTCCTTTTATTTTAGCGGTGTCATAATTTTGAAGACCGTGTACCACATCACACCCACTTGCACAGAATCACAAATATAACTGAAATACGTGACCACTGCCCGGCACGCTCTGCAGGGAGGCCGCAGAGCATGGACAGGTGCCAAGAATTAAAAGAGGCAGATGTGTAATATCAGGGAACAGAACATGCATAGGCGCCAACACAGGAACTCTACATCACAGGGGCCTGAGCAGAAATAGGTTTCAAAGAAGGAGTGGAATCTGGAGCATCAGCGAGCAAAGACAGGTGGACAAAACAGGGGCAGTGAGAGCAGCTCTGCGATATCAGGGTGAAGTGGTGGCGTCACTGCGGAGTAAAGGGTCACAACTCTGTTATATCAGGGTGCAAAGAGTGAGACGATAATGGTAAAGCCAAAGGTGTCAGTACAGAGAGGAGACATACGTTCTGCCTGTTAGAAATGGGATCCCTGGCTGGCCAGGGCTCGCGCCAAAGTCAGTCAGAGACCACCACTCCTAAGTCAGGGCAAGGAAGTTACACGCCAAGATAACCCCTGCTCACCCTCTAGGTAACGTGACACGAGCAGCAAGGCTAAACTTGGAGGCTATGTGAGATAAGTATTTGCGCACGCACCCCAGCAACAACACCCAAGGCCCACCACAAAGGAAACTCCACACAAGGTTATATATAAAAATAGCCTTTGTATTATAACAAAACACATTAGATTAAAAAACACACGCTTTACTATGTGCCAACAAGCATGGGCAGAATTTACAGGGGATATGCACAAGACAGGGCCACATGGACCACTGTCAGGAATATGCACTTTCAGACTTAGTACTTGGTTTAATTAGCACTTGTAAGAATACTAATTAGCACATAGCACATATAGTAATAATAAAATAGAACATAAAGCACACAACCAGTAACCACTGGCTAGAGATAAATACCACCTACGCAACCCTAACCACCTTAGGAGAATGTCACGCAGGGAACCAGGACCTCACTAGCAACACCTGTACTAGGAGAAAACAACCACCTAAGTATCCCAATACCTGTAGGTGTATAAGCACCTCACATTCAGAGGTGTAGGGAAGTGTTGGACCTGGGGTCTCCAAGTCACATAGGGTATCTTGGCACTAAGTAGGAAGGCCTAACTCCAAAGTACATGTGTTAAGTTTGAGTCTCACCCACTCAGTAACTCAGTGCCCATCCATCCAAAAATGACACTACACCTTACTTTTTATAAAAGTAGAAAAGCTTTATAATCTCTCTTGTTGCTAGTTTCTTATTTTGTGCTCAGATGCTAAATCAGTATCACAGTTACAGTGAATTCAGTGCATTTACGCTTCTTGTTTCTGTAAACTTTCTCACTCCTTCTGTTCAAAATTACTTCTGCATTTCTGGCTTTACATTAATACAGTCTCTAACAATTAACTCATAATACACCATTACTTAACACCCTGGGAACATCCAGGCAATATACATCTGGATTGGTACCTTCGTACCCAGAGAGTGACACTTTCCCTTCAATCAGGTGAGTAACCCCAGGGTTTCAGATGACAGATTCAATGCTACAATCAGCTTATTTATAACTGACTCAGGTGTTTGAGTAAGGCAAGGCCAGAGTTTTCTTCCCCTTCCACCACTGAAAGAAAATACAAGATTAAGCCACAATCCCCATCTTTATCAGCCTCAGGGGGTTCAATTTTCTTCTTTAGCACAGTTGCTCTCCTTTGTTTCACTTATTCTTCTTAACCCTAATTCTGACGACTTCCAGTCTCAGTCTTCTCCAAACCTGCCAGAGCTGGCCTTTCAGTTATCAAAGAAAATTAGGGGGAAAGAAAGATCTCCCTTCCGGTATCACGATCTGTTGTTTCTCAGTCATACAACAGCCCCCCTGTTTCCACCTTACTTGGGGGACAGTCGAGTACTGTGCCGTTGCAGCCAACCAGCCCTTTGCCACCTGACCTCCTCTCCTAGCAGTGCCTCCCTCGTGGACCAGGTCAAGTGCTCACCAAACCGGCACAGAGGGGAGGCCTTCCTAAGCTAGCTGCGATGCGCCGCCTCTCGAGTCGTCTCCTCCATTCTTTGGACGACCGTGTTGCTGGGCAAGTGCGAGGGAGCAGTGTCTCTGCTAGGCGCCACCTCTCGAGTCGTCTCCTCCGTTCTTTGGACGACCGCGTTGCTGGGCAAGTGCGAGGGAGCAGTGTCTCTGCTAGGCGCCGCCTCTCGAGTCGTCTCCTCTGTCAGTCGGGCCCTTAGCTTCTGGGCCTGCGCACTGGTCGGCGCTTCTCTACCCTCTTCTCTGAAGGGTGGAACACCTCCACGGACCTGCGCAGAGTCGCGGAACCTCCGCAGACGCTACTCTCCTCACCGGAGTCTCACCGGGCTAAGCAGAGCACCTCGCTCACACCCGACCCGCTCTTCCAGAAGCCGGTAAGACGGTCTGGCGGTGTCCTCAGAAGCGGGGGGGAGAAAGGAAGACCAGAGGGGGGCCAGTAGGAAATTAAGGGCCGCTTCCCTCAGGGGTTATGAACCAACGTCAGGGCTCGGTCAAAGGCTAGGGGGGGAACGTCCTCAGGAAGAGGCTGTCTACTTCACAGGTGAACTAACCACTGCTTGCACTCCCACCTCCCCACGCCACTGCCTCACTCCTCAAGCTCTCAGGTCATCACAAAATGGCTACCCTGACCCTGGCCTAATATAGGCTGACCACAAAGGGTCCAGAAGGGAGCAGAAGGTTCTGGAATGTTCCTATTCTACCCTATGGGTCCAGTCTCTGAGGTGGCAGTTGTGGCAGTTAATAGCCACCATTTTGTGTAACTTGTAAATCTAGTCAGGAAGGCGCCAAGGCCTCAAGAAAAGACTATGAGGAGAGGTACTCGGCAGGGATGCCCCTTGTCCCCCCTGTTGTATGCACTGGTGGCTGAGCCACTAGCGTGTGCCATGCGGGAATACCATAGCCTGGAAGGTGTCAGCTTCCCCACATATAAGATTGGCATCTCGACTTATGCAGACGACACCTTACTGTATGTCCGGGACCCAGTAACCAATCTTTCGCCGATACTCAGGGAGGTGGTCTGCTTTGGGGCCCTGTCGGGACTCAAGGTGAACTGGGACAAGTCCATCGCTTTCCCCCTGACCCCAGTCACGCAGCGGTTCGAGATGGAGTATCCCCTACAGTGGACGGACGACTCGGTGCGATACCTGGGCATCCGTCTCCACACGGATCCTGAGATCCTGATCCGCGACAACTACGGGGTCGCATTTACCAAACTGGTGGACGATGTGGACACCTGGATCAAGCTCCCCCTCTCTTTGTTGGGCAGAATTGCCCTTATGAAGATGGTAGTGCTTCCCCGGTTCCTCTTCCTATTTGTCAACATTCCGGTGGTGTTGTCGAAATCATTCTTTAAGCGCTTAAACCAGGTCCTAGTCAGGCTCGCCTGGGGCGGGAAGCAACCTCGTATAAAATGGGCGACACTGATACTCCCGTGTGAAATGGGGGGACTGGGGGCGCCGGACTTGGAGCGCTACTACCGGGTGGCACAGGCGACCCATTTACATTCCTGGATCCATGGAGATTCCCGCATTCCACATCTCATACTAGAGAGGCTGTTCGCTGACCCACTCCCCCTGCCGGCCACAATTTGTCTCCCAACAGACCGAGCAATCGGTCGGATGGACTCGCTTAAGGCGACGAACCATGCTTGGCACGCTCTGCTGAGAGAACAGGGATGTGCCTTACTGTACTCCCCACAGATGCCGGTGGCCTGGGCCCTATGGCTGGATCCGCTGAATGAGAAGGGGGTGACGGAGGCCTTGAAAGCCCTCAGCGTACAAAATATGGAGGACTTGTTCTTGGGCGGTACACTGAAAACCTGGGAACAACTCCCCCCTATCACCCCGGCACCGTCGCTGCTGCAGAGATTCCAATATCACAGGATACGGACGGCCTGCAGGGCCATACTGGGCCCCGAGCTACAGGAGCCAGAGGAGGTCCCTGAACTGACGCATATCATCAAAACGAAAACTCCGGCTAAATTGGTCTCTATGGTTAACAGGCTTGGACCTTCATACCAGACGCTACCCACTTCTGCTCCTAGGGCGGCGTGGGAAGCGGATCTCCAAACCCCCATCGACGATGCTATGTGGCGCTATTGCTGCGCCAATACCCGTAGGGTCTCGCTTAATGGCAGGCACCGCTTGGTGCACTTCAAATTTCTACAAAGAGTATACTATACCCCGGAGCGACTTCACCGCTACGGCCTACGTGGCTCCCCGGAGTGTGAGCGCTGCAGGACCGGTACCGCTGATTTCTTTCATTTAGCGTGGTTGTGCCCGGGGGTGAGCGCTTTCTGGGAGGAGGTCTTCGCGGAGTTGGAAAAGATTTTGGGGGAGCCGCTGACGAGATCCCCATTGCTTGCGCTATTGGGCTTCTCCAAACCGCTAGCCCCCGCGCTGCGTAGATTAGTAGATGTAGCGTTGCTGTTGGCCAGAAGGGTGGTGGCAGCGTGCTGGATGCGCGGTCCACTCCCCACCAAGACGAGATGGCTCAGGGATCTCCGATACTGCTGCACTCAGACGGAATTGTACAGCGAGCTGCTCCCGCCCAAGAGTAGACCGAAGTCCTTTTGGGATCTCTACAAGGAGTACCTACAGAAGGGGAAGGTGGACGACAGTGATATGTCGGCAGCCGAGGAACATCAGGATGAGGAGTTAGAGAATGCTATGGAACGGAGGCAATTACCGCAGGGGGGGCTTTAATGTTCTTCTGGGGGGTGGTGGGTCCAGGGAGAGCGCGGGCGGTTCACGGGGAGGGTGGGTCGGGTGTGTCATGACTTAGTGGACAGGGCAAGCGGGTGGTGGGTGCAGAACACACACAGTGCACACGTGACATCACTCACATAGGAAGCGTCACTGAAATTCCTTCACGGTACTCAATAGCAAACGGGGAGGGCCCGGGGGGTGTTTAGGGGTAGTTTAGGTTAGTTTTTCCCTTTTCCACTTTTCCTTTCCTGCCCTTTCCCGGTTCACGCAAGACTGTACTACTATGTCTCCATTTGGTGATTGCCGACTGCCTTGATGCTAAGCTGAGAGCTAACAGTGCACGATAAGATTGTAACGTTTTGAATTATGCCAACAGTTTACGCCGCCGGGCCTCCGGGATGCCGGCACACAGGCTGTGTATAAGAAGTTCTGTGCACTGTACAGTCGAACTGCAATGACAATGTATGCTGACAGTTGGCGGTATTCACAATAAAGGTCTTTTTAAAAAAAAAAAAAAAAAGAAAAGACTATGAGGGCAAGAACACCTAACCCCTAGGCCAACACCTCAAAAATCTAGTGGACATAAAAAAATGAAAGGTAATGAGGAGCAAAAAGGGGACAAAATAATTAATTAATTAGGAGGGACTACCTAAAGGGCAGACAGGTCTAACAGGAAGGAAAACACATGATGCATAAACAACACATTCAGAGGTGAAAGAACAAGGTACATGACGCATAAAAACACATTCAGAGGTGCGGGAAAAGAACAATGGCGCCAAACTTACACAAGTCACCACCTGTGACTGTCCTTAGGCCAACTGGCCTCTCTAGGGCTAGGACGCCCTGTGTCCCAAAGTCCAGGGCCTAAACGTTGCAACTGCCCACGAAGTGCTGGGCAGCTGTGTAGACAATGATGGGCCAACGCTGGAGCCTCGCCGGCTCTGGCCAAATCACTTGTGTCCCCCAAGAGCCTTGCTGGGCCCTAAATAAACAGAATGGCACTCTCAAGCCTCTTCCAGGGCTCTAAATAAAGAATGTGCTTCCACGAGCCTCTCTGGGCTCGCAAAACACAGAGATACCGCCTTGAGCCTCTCAGGGCTCGTTGTCGAACTATGCCGCCGAGAGCCTCTGGGGCTCTGAAACCAACTGTGCGGGCTGTTGGAGTCCCTCTCGGGGGACTCGGCACCAGGATCTGCCCTCGGGGTCCCTCGTGGGCCTCTGAAGTAAAATATGCCCCTCGGGATAGGGGAGCGGCCAGCTGTCTGTCGGGGCCGCTCTACCCTGAGTGCTGCGAGGTCCTCACACTGGAGGGGCGGGGCGGGCACCGGCAATGTGCCCCGACGCCCCCCCTGCCTCCTTTTTCCCTGAAGCACTCACTGGTTCTTTGGTGTTGCGGCGCTACTCCCTCTCCGGAGCCTCTGCTGCTTTGTCAGTGCTGCGGCAGGCCTTCTTTCGGTGCGGGGCTCTCCTTTCCTCATGGGAGCCCCGCGAGCACCGGCAGCCTTCCTCCTCACAGGGCAGGAGCTTGGGGAAGCCCTTGAGGTCAGGTCAATCCCTGCGCGGCCCCAGGATGACACGATGGGAACCCTGACAGCCGCGATCCAATACCAGTGCGTCCAGGAGGCGGGACCAGCACTTGGCTCGGGATCTCCCGGGCCGGTGAAGTTTTCGGGCACAATATGGGGTAGGCTCCCATTCTAAATAAATAAATCCCAGCAAATATGTGGTGTGGGCAGCCGCCAGAGCAGCAAAATGCAGGGTGGGCACCTGCCTTACAAAAGCGCTCATAAGCGCTCTAGGACAATGAACAGCGCTCCCAGGCGCTGCTGGACAATAAAGCGCTCCCAAGCGCTATAGGCACAGATAAAGCGCTTCCAGGCGCTAGAGATGAAGGAAGCGCTCCCAAGCGCTTTAGGACAAAATACCAGCGCTCCCAGGCGATGGAGGGGTGCCACAGTCCAGCAAAACGTCCTTCCAGGAATACAGAAAGGCGGGGGTGGCAAGGCTGGGCCCAGGGGCCTGCTCACTGGTCCCTCCAGGCAGGAAGGTGGTCCAAGTGGCGGTTCCTCCTGGCGCCCAGAAGCAGCCGCAGCCCCCCTCAGTAAGGTCAGGAAAAGAACAAATTGTAAGGGGACACAGCCCCTTTTTATCCACCACATTCCTTTGTCTTAGTTACAGGGTGAGGGGAAGAACCAGTCGCAGCTGGTCTGGGAGCACCCTTGATGTGCTCAGCCCCTCACTCTATTCACTGGCAGGGCTAGGGTCATCAGGGGGTGGAGCCAGCATTGTGTGGGGAAAGCCCAGCCCTATTCAAGATCCAGTTGCACTCCTCCCCAGCCATCAGCATGCTAATCTCCACACTCACCACCGGGCAGACCCATCATGACTCATGGAGCCTGGCATCTCAGCCAGCTCCAGCCAATCACACACCAGCACCTTTACAGCACACGCACAGCCATGTCTAGAAGTGGCACTTCCACAGACTACACAATCATGCCACATACATCATTCCGAAGCATTCAATCACACGAGTCCGCACATACCAAACTCGAGCCTGCACTCCCCACGAATCAGGAACTAACATGGTCACATACATTCCCCATGCATTCCTATGGGAGGGCAGGCCATTCTCACACACCTACTCCGAGTGCGCACGCACTTTCCACTGGGACACAGTGAAAGTGCGCAGAAACTAAAAATCCACATCACCAGGTCACCATTAAAAGCAAAAAGTTTAGGGGTGAACCTGCCTGAAGGGCCAAGTTCAACAAAGCCTCTCTGTGAAAAGACAGGAGCAGTCGCGGCCGGCATTATGGGGGGGGGGTGGAAAGGATAAGTCGCGCTGCGGAGGGGATGGGGGGAGGCGGGAGGGGTTTAAGGGGAAAAAAGATATCCCCTAAAGTAAACTTACCGTCCCGGAGACTCCCGACTCCCGCCGTCCTGGTTTTCAATTCCTGCAGACTGCAGTGCACGTCATCAGGAAGGCGACAGGCAGCCTCCCTCCCCTCCACCGCAGCCTTGTGATTGGTTAGGCCGCTGCCCTACCAGCGTCATTTTCTCTCTGGCTTGCCCACTGTTGTTCATACTGTCTGTTTGGGCGGCCTCAGGCTACCCAAAAAGGCAGTATTAACAACAGTGGACAAGCCACTCCCCCCTGACCTCGAGAAACACTGCCCACTCTCAACCAGGAAGTTCTGCTTTCCCGCTGTGCGAGAAGGCAGAAACAAATGGTAGTTATTACCATTTGTTTCTGCCTTCTCGCACTGCGAGAAAGCAGGGGGGGCGGCACCCAAATGCCCATATAGAGAGCCGCCACTGGAGGTCAAGCTTGCATACGCCGAGGGTGACGATGCATAAACTAAGGACAATCAGGGTTTGACCAAGAACTTCAGTCCCCAATGGTGCAGAACAGCATTTGCACCATTTCTGCCCTAATGACCCGATTCCAAACCACACCTAGACTGGCTCAATGTAACAGTCACTGCAGTTGTGTATCATAATCACACAGTTATCCAGCATCATAATTGTGCCGAAGGAGCATGTTAGGTTCCGCCGCCATTGTGATCCTGCTGACCGCTCCGCCAGGCAATCGTGATGATTGCTACCGGAGGAAAAGCTGCAGACGGACTCTCCCTCGGCCGCGGTACCCACCACCATCGTAATATGGTGGGCGGAAGGAACGCTGTTGCAGTGCGGAAAAGGTCATTTTCCGCCACCGCCAGCAACACAGATATGCTTCCGCCTGCCATTGTAATCTGCCCCCAAGTATTCAGAAATCTACCCCATAGGTCTCCTTGCACATTTGGGGTAAGTTTCACAATTTTGGGAGATTCCTTAACATCTCCAAGTGGATATGAACAGCTATAACCGTTCTAGAAATCCAGAACTATGGATCATGCATCTTCTCTCTCCATATGGACATTCATTTCCATACCGAGAATCCCCTTCACCCGCAATCCAGACAGTGAGTGTCTTCACTATTCGAATCTTAGAAACAGCGATTGCAAAAACAATTAGAAGCATCGTATCAACAATTACTGAGTTCTACTGGACATGCAAATGGTTTGTGACTGGCCAAAAACATGAGTTTGAGAGTGTTCCATGCTATTGGTATAATCACTCTCACCTGCAACTCCCTCTTTACCAGTCCTACACCAAAATCCTAGGACCCGGGAAAAGCTGTCACACTGTATCACCAAGAGATTACCTCGGCTTCTACAATTCCATTGATTCTGAATCAGGATGTGAATTAAGAATCGTAAATGCCTTCTTTGTGTATGCAACTGCAAACATCTTTCTGAATCAGACTCTATGAAATGCAAACTTGCCAGGCTGAGATACCTTTGTTAGACTAACCCATAATCAGTTGCATCTGGCATGTAGTCAGAATGCGGGGTGGGCAACTGTGTGATTGGTGCGTTGACGCATGCAAGGTGAGTGGTAAGTGTAAATAAAAAGAAATAACCACTTACCTTGCTTGCTGCACCACACCCTTCCCACTCGGTCCTTGTTCTGCTCTGGCTCAAGCAAATTTCCCGAACCAATTCTGATGCTGCTCTCACCAGCATGAGCGAAGCCCCAGAATTGCAGGGAAGGGCCAATCTCGGTTGTCCCGAGGGCACTGGAGGCTTGCACTTGCTCTAAACCAGCTGTTTCAAGACAGATCGGTTAGAAAACGTAAATTGTGTATGTCTGGGGCTTTCCTGGGGGGGCATTTTTGGCAGTGGGTCGACTCTCCCCCGCTCTCACTGAGGAGCCTTCCCTGCTGATGATCAAACACATGGACGGCTCAATGTATAAAACTTCGGAATGACACAATGGACTCCTAGCGGTGGAGGAATGGTACCCTGGAAACCAAAGACAGACTCTGTGATATGAGCCTACAAGTAGTTTGGGGATTTCCCAGTTTTTCCTGCACCTACACACTTGCTTAGTTTTTCCTCACAAACTAGCATTATTTCCAGACAAATGCTGATATTTCCTCAGAAGTGCTGGATGGCATTAAATTGGTGTAAGGTTTTCTTGCAGAGTACCTACAGCACCGTATAGCTGTAAATTTTGAAACAGGATACACGTTTTTCCCGCTATAGCTAAAAAAGGACGTGAATGTCTCGATTGTAACAACAAATCCACATGCAAACATTTTAGTAACCAATGGGTCGTAATTGTATTGTTTGCAACTTTTGCCCACCCATGCTCTGTGTGCTCTCACAGCGTAGACCTCTTTACTATCGGTAAAATGTGATTGAAGAGTGCGACATTTTTGACTGTGTTAAAAAAACATCTACCCTTCTTTGCACAAGACATTACAAGAAAAGGTGTTCTGCCACCTGGGGCGGCTGCCTCTAAAATAAAGATGTGGAAAGAGCAGCTGTCATCTTGGATATCGATTATGCGACCCACACCGGCGAGGCTTGACACAGGTGAAAGCAGTGAGCCAGGGAATGTCTGGGGAGGGACACAATCTGCCACTGGTGTCACTTTCGATAAAGTCATCAAATTTACCAGCAGCTTCTCTCGTCTCTAGAGAACGTGATCATCGCCTCTGTTGGAAATGGCATTGGGCTGTCGCATAGCCTGACAGAGGTCCCAATGATGTTCACTATCCATCACATTTAACTCCTGTTAGACCTGGCATCATAGGTGTGTATTTTTTGCCTATGCCTCCTGTTATTTTGCTGTGTGTTGGGCTTAATTTTTGCTGGACTAGATGCTTTGGGCACTTTGCCACTGCTGTTCAGTGCCAAAGTGCAAGTGCTCCCTGTAAATTGTTGTTATGGATGGTTATTTCATAATTGGCATATTTTATTTACTAGTCAGTCCCTAGTACAGTGCACTGTGTGTGCCCAGGGCCCCCAAATAAAATGCTGCTAGAGGGCCTGCTGCTCTGATTGTACCACCCACATAAGCATCCTGTAAATGTAACTCAGACCTGCCACTTGTCATGAATTTCACCTCCTCACCCATGCCGTTCGCTCTGTTTTGAAATCGATCCCGCACAGAAACGATCGGAGTTGCTGCAGGGCAGAAACTACAATGACCAGCATGCCTAGCGAGGCCTGAGCGCTGACCGGAAACGCCTTCAAATAGCGTGCCTCGGCGAAGACACGGCGTCGGATATTGTGATCCTTGCCGACCTTGCGAGCTGCCTTAGAACGCGGAACCGAAGCGTTCTCCTACCACAGCGGACCTGATTGCAGGAGAGAGAGTTGAGGTCGAGCGGCTGTTCTCTGCATCTCACTCCCCAGACACAGCGAGTTCAAGTGTCAGTCCGACACTCCGCAGAGAGACTTAGGAGGAGACGCACGCCACGGTGGTGTTTGCAGCATCTCAGCTGAACCCGCTGAGAACCACAGCTGATCGGAACAGAGGATACGGAGGGACGATCGAGCGGCTGCTCTCTGCCCCCATTCCTTAGAACCCGAGAGTTTCCTCCTTTGTGTGAAACAAGCAGAGACGCACACCACGGAGGTGTTTGCTGTGTCTCTGCTGTGAAGTTCGAGAAGCACCATGGAGGTCGTTCACGGTGCACTCGTGCTTTGCTCTGGAGGTAGAGAAGGTTGAGCTCCCTTCAACACAGTCGCAAACTGCATGGTAGAGTGCCCGGCTGGGCATCCCAAGTTTGTTGCTTCCCTGCTAGAGTATCGACACTTGAGTAGAAGCGACCACATTGAAATACTATGCCATTAGCAGCACTCAAACTGCATTTTCGGCCGTTTCTTAGCACAGTGCCCTCCGTTGGCGAATACCGGGAGCGGTATTCGTGCGGAGGACGGTGGGAGCCCCTGAGAGGCAAAAGAACCAGTGCTGCTAATGGGTATCGTTGACCTTACTTTTTGCTTACATCTTTATTATTCGTTATGACTTCCTGTATCGTATGATTTACTATATTGGTTTACTTCATTCATCCTTTCTTCCAATAGCGTTTATCCAATAAATACAATTGGACAGCAATAACTGTTTGGAGTCTGATTCTCTTGCTCTATCTTGGCCTTACCCGATCCCGAGTAACTCAGTGGTTACACCACTGCAGTCTGTGCACAGTTTGGTACTGCTATGTCGACCTGGTAAGGGCACCCACTTGCCAGGCCCTAACGTTCTCTGTCTTACATGTGAGTCACCCCTAAAGTAGGCCCAAGCTACGCCTGTGGGCAGGGTGCAGTGTGTGTGTGAAGGGTAGGACATACCCTGATATGTGTGGTATTTCCTAATACTGAAATGCTGCTAATTTAGTTTTTCACTTAGGATAGGATAGAACAATAGTTTATTTATAACATCTTATAAATATAACTTCCTATTGGGACAAGATAGAAAGTTAAGGTTTAGTATGCCTGAACTTAGAATATAAATATGCATCTTTTAGTAAGGATGATTTTTATATCTGTGTTTGAAAATACCACTTTTAGAAAGTAAGTATTTTCCTGCTTAGCCATCCTATGTGCCTCTGCTAGGTTTGTGTATTGACTGTCTGGCTTTGGAGTGACAGGGGCTGGGGATGTGCATTCTGTTCAGACAGCCACTTAGGGGAAGGGGTAGGTGTGTTCTGCCTTTCCAGGGGTGATTAAATCAATGGGGTATCACCCACAGAATCAAAGGACCTGGGTATAAATGATATAAAGGAAAGTGGTCCTTGACATTAATTCAAACAAAAACCTGTATGAGTATCACTTTTGTCTTAATAATGCGATTAAATCTACATACATTGATTCAAACAACGGGGGAGATATATTGGAGTTGGTATTATTTGTAAGCTGATTGAATTCAACGAAAAAACAGTACCCAAAGATAACAATTTAAACTAAAACAAGAACAATAGATTATAGCAACACTCTGGGTTCTTATTGTACCAGGGGTGAGTCAGGGCTGGGTTGAATAGACTTGTGCTGCATTCAGAGTAGGGGAAGCAGAATCCGTTCACACCTGAATGGGCCTGGTCTGCCTTTTACAATGCTGTCTCCACCTCCTGCCAGGAAGCTGCACCAGAGAGGGCAGAGCTTGTTTTTGCTGGGCAAAGAGCTTCTGGCCACCAGAGAACAAAGGAATGTGTGCTATAAAGACTGGGACCCAGACCTTTGCCGAGAGAAAAGCTGGAGAAACTGAGGAGAAGTACTGCCTCTTTGCTGTGTGCTGTCTGTGCTTGGTCTGCAGTGGCTGTTTCTGCCAAGGAAAGGACAAGGACTTTGCTGTGTGCTTGAGGAAGATTTCCAAGGCCTTTAAGTAGAGCTTGCCTCCTGTTTTTGAAGTCTCAGGGATTCAAAGACTTCACCCCATCTCCCCTGAGCTTCCTTGCTGGGAGTTCTGACCTGCCAGGTGGTGCCTGCTGCTGTTCTGGGACTCTGGAGGTTGTTCCTGCTGTTGGAAGCTGGGAAAGCAACGCAATTAAGAGAAGCGCAATGCATCCTCATTTGTTTCCGACAAATCACCGCCGCACCCATTTACGAAGGCCAGAATCACCGCACCGATTCCAACACAGACCCTGCTGTGCGGTCGCACGAACCATCGCAACCTCACACATCGCAGGGCCAAGTCTGGTGCATTGCTGGGAGACGCATTAGGAAACCAACTAATCACCTCCCCACGCAGTAAGAAACCAACGCATCACCTCCTCTCCGGTAAGGAACCAACGCATCACCTCCCCTGCGCAGCAGTAAGGAACCGACGCATCACTTCCCCCAGAGAAAGGAACCGACGTATCACCTTCCCTATGTATAAGGAGCTGACGCTTCACCTTCCCTGCGACCCTTTTTGTTTGTGGTTTGTGTACTTTGTGTGAAAAGTGACGCAGCCGCAATTTGCTTTGAACACAACTGTTTCTACCTTTAGAAAGTCATATTTTTATTACTGTATTGTGGATTTTTTGTTGTTTTGGTCTTGTGTGGTTTAGATAAAGATTATTTATTTTTCTAAAC
This sequence comes from Lissotriton vulgaris, assembly GCF_964263255.1. Taxonomy (NCBI): domain Eukaryota; kingdom Metazoa; phylum Chordata; class Amphibia; order Caudata; family Salamandridae; genus Lissotriton; species Lissotriton vulgaris. The sequence continues at coordinate 191,030 of NW_028254874.1, read as the reverse complement.
TGGTGTGTCCATTTGTACTGTTTTCACTGTATTACTGTATGTGTGCACAAATGCTCCACACACTGCCTCTGAGATAAGCCTGTCTTCTAGTGCCAAGCTACCAAGGGGCTGAGTAGAGGTTATTTTAGAAGTGTATCTCCCTTATACTGACTAAAAACGGGTCCCTATTTGGACAAAGGTTCAAACCATTGCCAACTAGAGACCCCCATTTCTACCAACTCCTATCAAAGAAAGTTCATATACTCACCATGACCAGGCTTAACTTTTTTGTGGTGTAGCAAAAAGCGGAAAAGCAGTGTTTACTTAATATATTAATGAATGCTATCTGAAGTCCTCTTTGTTCAATGGGCATTTTATAGACCTGGTGGCGAACCCCTCTTCTTTCCACTGTGGGGTACTCCATTGATCGCTCCTGGGGAGACATTTTTATACCACCTCTCCTGGGTAACTGTAACCAAGGTGTTCCCCACCTGGGGTGCACGCATCCCCAGGTGGTGCAATTTGGCATTTCAGGGGGTGCAGCAAAGAGGGAAAATATGTACTGTATGCATAAGAGAAATCTTGCGCGAATGGGTGTAGAAGTGCGAGCAATAATCAAACATTCCCAGGAGTGTGGGGATTTCTCTGCATATGAGCTCTTTACTTCCTGTTCCTTGTAGCGCAGCAGGCGCTGGGAGGTGCCTGGCTTCCGAGGTTTACCCTCTTCATTCCCTGCTGCGCATTAGGTGCTGGGAGGTACCTGGCTCCCTGCCACGATTTGGCAGCCATCTTAGGTTGCCTTCCCACCGGTTTTTAAACCATTGTGCATGCCACTGCTCTCTTGGTTTTAATGTGTGTCACTTTTGCACTTTTCTTTTACAAGTTTTTATTTTAACTTACTTGATTTCCCTTAGTGCTCCTTCTGGGAGGGGAGCCTTCTAGCTACGGAGTGGAGCAACTGGGCTCCAGTTTTGTGTTGCTTTGCACTACTGTTTTTTTTGCCGCTTAAGCCACGCCCTTGGAGGCGGACTGCACAGACGCACCGCTGGTGCGCCAAAGGTGCTCCAAAGGCACGCCTGTCTGCACCCATCTGGGCCTGGGCGGTGCCAGGGGACAGGCCCACTGCCATTTTTTCTTTTGGTCCTTTCCGCTACTCTGCCGTGGAGATTTTGTCCTTGCGGCCCACAATGGATCTAGTTTCCGGTAAAAATGGATGTGGTAAGTGCAATTTTATTTTTGGCACTTTACCACTGCTGGAGGGAAGCACACCTTGTGGTTCACTTAGCTCAAATCTCTAGCAATGCTTGCTTTTGAATTGCCGGCCCCTTACCAAACAAAAATTTGAAAGTGCTGCATTATTAATTAGTCAACAGTCATCGGCTCTGTTCCTAGTGGAAACCTGGGTTCACGCCCAGCCTGCACCGGATATTCTGGATGCCGTCCCTGATGGCTACTCTGTACTGAGGAGAAATACGGTGGGTGTGCAGTTCCTAAGGGAAGGAAAGGAAGGTCTTTTCGAGGGTATGCCGTCACACACCCCGGAGGATGTCATGCTTCATCATTGGGCCATGCTCCTCGTCGAACCGGCGCTGCAATGTACGACAGGCCCCGGTGAAGTGGTTCTTTGGCGGAGATCTTTTAGTATGAAGCTGTTGGGTGAGTGTGGGTGTGTGGGTAGTGGGTAGGGGGCTGGGTAGGGCAGTGGGTGTTTGTATTAAAATAGGTCTAGTCTAGGTCCTAAATACAAGTGTTTTATTCTCAGGGAGCACTAGCATAATTAAAAATGGTGGGCCCCAAGTGGATATAATGATTCTATAGGGATAGTGTGATGTTTAGGTCGACATGTTTCATGCCTGCTAAGCCCCTAGCGGTCTGGTGGCACGTCATCAGGACTGAGTGTGAAATACAAAAAGTGAGTGATGCACTACCGCTGGTCTGGTTCACGAATTCATGGCTAAAAACCAGACACAGTAGAGAGTACCCTGGTGAAATTGTACCAGGGTAGAAGACCTAAGGGAAGAGATAAAAATAGGGGAGGACAACTATTAGTAGCAGGCTTACACGTAGTTAATGTGACCTATTGTAGCCAAAGTGGCAAATCATGGTGAGAAAACAGCGCAACAGCATACATGCTCATATCGGTTTAAATGAAAGGTCTGTGGCAAAACTCGAGTATGCTTCATGTTGAGTCGGTAGTTGGTATTGCACAAACCCACCCACATGAGGGGGAAGTGGGCTTGTTAGGCTATCGGCATAGACATATCAGTGGCATATGCATCCAAGACATGGTTTCCCCAAGGATGGTATCCAGTTAGGAAGGGATGCTTATCTATGTACTCAAAGACATTTACACTAACAGGGATTCAATTTCAGAATCAACTGCCATTCACGGCTAGTGGCAAAGTGCCAGGACCTGCCTGTTTGTTTTCCATGTCACTGTGCCTGGCACCTAATCAATGCCGAAGATGCCAAAGTAGCGTTGTGGTTAGTAATACAGTTCAGCGCATTAGAATGTGACTATATACGTCCCATGAGGTATCCAGTTGGGAATGGATGCTTATCTATGCACTCAAAGACATTTACACTAACAGGCATTCATCCTGTACTGAGAACAGACAGACCAAAACAAAGGGGTTAGCTGGCTTGCAGTGATTTCTAAGAGGCATCTCCAACACAAGCTGTTGAAACTCACTATTCCTGGCTGTGAAGCGGCCTTTTTCTCTTTATCACTTACTGGCTCTCACTCTGTAGCGGGTCTTTTCATTTATCAACCTCCTGGACCAGCCAGGGCCTTCACAACTGCTTTGGTGGATCTTCTCGCTCTAATGGTATCTGCTATCCGAAGTTTATAGCCCTGGGTGATCTTAACTTACTTTTTGGAGACACAAGTTGTCTCGCAGTAATGTCCCTAGCAAATGACCTGGAGGCACTGGAACTTAAACTGCTTGTACAACTTCCCATTCACATTGGAGGGCATATCCTTGACCCCATTTCTTTTAACTGTGCCTTCTGTGGAAGCTTCCTCCTCGACCTCTGTTGCCGGGTCTGGCCATTTTATTCTGCCTTTTCAGATTACAAATACTTCCACTACACTGTGCTTTCCTAATAGCCCAGTTTCTAACAAAAAAATGCAAAAAGTCCTTGGTGACTTCAGCTGCTTTCACAGCCAAACTTGCTCTCAACTACCCTGTGCTCAACACATGTCCACAGATTGCAAATCAACAAATCCCTTCCTGGCTAACTAGGGCTCTGGACACTTTAGCTCATTTGAAGCCATGTAACAGCACTCAATGCAATCCAAACTGTGGAATCGTTTACTGGGGAACTTCTTGGTTTAAAAATGGGGTGCAAAAGGTTAGAGCGCCTTTGGAGGAGGGGTTATAAGTTATATGATAAAATTATATACCTGGGGGCACTAAAACACTATCATAAGCATATTAAGAGAACACACATTAAATTCTAGACTCATAAGATTGAATCCTCCAAGGGTTCATCCTGAGAAATCTTTCATATTGTTAAGCCTTACCTCTCTTGAGCTTGTTTAAGTCACCACTCCTTCCTCTACGGGATGTTGTAATTTATTGGCTCATTAATTCTCTGGAACAACAGATAATATTGATGTTTCCTTCCCTGAATCGAGCATGAATTTTAAGTTCACACCGCAGGAAAATACTCTCCTGTCTCAGGGTTATTCCAACCTCAAAGCGTTAGCTGTTCTGGAGACTTAAAGTCTTCTCTCCAAAGTGAAATCTGTCTCTCTTCTTGATCCCATTCCTCCAGCCATCTACTATGTGGGGAGGATGCTATTGCCCCCGTGCTCTGTAATTTACTGAACCTTTCCTTTGCCTCTGGCTGACTCCTTCTTGACTGGAAGCATGCAATGGTGCTTCCCTCACTAATGATGCATTCATTAGACCCTACTCTCCCGGAAAATTTGAGACAGATCTCACTACTTCCATTTTTCGCTAAGGTTGCTGAGAAATATTTCAACTTCCAGCTGACGAAGTTTATTGAAGAAAATAATCTTCTTCATGAGACCTAATCAGGGTTCAGATCTATGTTGAGCACCGAATCCATGGGCGTCCGCAGACTTTTTTCCAGGGGGGGCGGGGGGGGCAAAATGTTAACGTCATCACCATCCTCTGACATGATGTGTGCCAGGTGGGGCACAAAAAACACTGGGGCGCAGAACTGGGATAGACTCAATTAAATGCCAGGAATCTAGGACATGTGACTGACCATGCCACAGGCCAACAAACACCGCCTGTAGGGAAAATGCTAAACTTTCTGACAAGCTGCTTTATCTCTGTCTGCTAGGTGTGCAGACGTCCGGGTCCTCGATCCAACACCAGTCAAGGCTGTCTTCAGCACCGCATACTTTAAAACAGCCTATGATTAAAGCACCAGATTTAATATACTGTATGCACAGTGTATGTTAGGGATTATTTGTAGCGCACATATTTACCAATATTGGCTTCTTGGCGCTAGAATTCATGATAAATGTTATCCAAAGTTAAAGCACAACGTCAAAGTCAGTAATAAATAATACAGCAATCACCCACGCTAGTGATCCGCCAAGGGGTGCTCCGTTTACTAGAATTCCCCGGGCACTGCAACATTTTACAAACATTCAATTAATTTATACAAAATAAAATGTATAGGTCCAAATTTTAGCTATATTTTTTAAAAGAAACCTAGAGTCCCTCTACATGTAGTCAATGTCAAACTGACAATGTGCACATGTTTAGGGATACAATAATGGCCAGCTCCCTTATGCGGAAGCCCTGCACCGTAAATGTGTGGCACATGCGGCGCCCACAGCGGCGGCACATCACAGGTCCAGGGATGCTGAGTCTTACACAGTGGTCGAAGTGGGGGAAAAAGTAGAACAGTGGGCGGAGAATCAGAGGGCGGGAATAACCCAAAGATTGGTTCTGTGGGTGGAGCCTTAGGTGTGGCCAGAAGGCACAGACATCCCAATTTTTAGTATTTGTTTGGCATTTCACTGCCCAGTTTAATCAACCAATGGATACACATGACTATTTAAGGTTATAATGAGTTATTGACATTAAAATATATTCACAAAGTGGGATATGCTTCTAATCACAGAATGTACCAAATACGATAAAATGTGGAAACACAAGCCATTTGTCTCCGAGCCATGGAGTTTCAGTCATCAGCACTAGTCCCTTTTTCCACAACAGAGTTCAAACATGAAAGGCAAAATATCCTAGTTTACAAATGTTTTCTCTAAAATTATGGCTCTGCCATAGTTGCCTCATAATGCAAGATCTGCTGCATGATCTGACCATTTAAACTATTTTACAGATCCCAGCCTCTGTTGTTTTTTAAAAGAGTGTGTTGCAGTGTCAGTTGTTGGCCATGTGTTGTGTTCGACTTACTCCAGCCCTTTTTCGGCAGTGGTAACTTGCACTCAAACTTGGTTTGGAGACATGTATGTAACTTTACACTTGTAAATGGTGAATAGCTATAACTTGGAAAGTTACTAAAAAGCGTAAGTGTAAGCGTAACTTACACTTTTTTACTGTTTTTCGGTTTACTGTACCTGTTGTGCCTGTGTAAAGATGTGCCGTGGCACAAACAGCAGACAAGGGCTTAGACTCATCTACAGTAAAGCAGAGTCTATAACAAGAATTAACAAAGAAGGTGCTAATACTGAGTCTCGTTTAAATATCACAAACAAATTGAATTCAAAACCAACAAACATTCAATTGTCAGCCGAATATTGGAATATATCCATCATTATTTATTTCTATTTAGTAGAAAAATACTTTTGAACAACACAACCGAAAAATGACAAAGCTTATCTTTTATATATATATGAAAAAAGGACAAGGAAAGCAAATTTGAAAGACAGACAAACGTTCCATACAATAGACAAAAAATGCCAACACCTCACTCATGAAACATCCGTTCTACATTCATACTCACACTCCTTCCAGTAGACAAAGCACAAAAACATGTAACACAAAACAGCAAGAGAAGCAAAATAGGTCAATGGCTTAGTCCAAAACAATTCTCAAAAACATAGAGAAAAAAGATTGTTTCTCCAAATATTGAATATAAAACAGTTATAGAACAGTACAAATATATACAATTCTTTTGACCATAACCCAAACAACAAAGGTCAACAAGGTTAACAAGGTCGACGCGTTTCGAATCAGACCCTTTGTCCGATTCTCATCAGGACCAGACCGAAAATCTGAAAAAGGAAAAAACATTTCCTTTAATATTTGGTGAAACCATTAACACGAAGGAATAACAGCGACTAAACACCCTGCAAGGGCTCCTACCTGTGTGTGGAAATAATTGGAGTGTGATAAGAAGGGCTGTAAGGAAAGATCTGTGAACAGAGATTAGCACAAAATTAATACACAGCTCGGACCTACAGTCGTCTTGGAGAATATATGGAAGAGTTGAACAGAAAGAACCTGCGTGCAGTCTCTGCACGAACGTATCTCCAGGTACAAGTGAATTGCGCGTCAAGAATCGAGTAGCCAATGAAGTCGAAAAAGTTACTGTTAGAGCTGGAATGAAAAAAGTAGAGACGTGCCGCTGTAAAAATGCTGTGTGCCCAAGAATCAACAAAACCGCTGAGACGTTTATAAGCCAAAACACAGTACCTGTTAGACAGCCAGGCGAGGGTTGTGTTGTCTCAATGTTCAATGGAGCCGGAGGCTGGAGGATTCACCGCGGGCTGCAAGGATAAGGAGCCCGGTTTTATTTTACAAAAACAGTGGGCACATAAGAGAGGCAGTTTTGCACAGTTTCACTGGGTGATCTATTACCTTGTTTCAGTCTCGCATGCCGCGTAAAGGGGGCCGCTCAAGAGTCCAAATGCGCCGTCATTCAGTGGCAGGAACCGGCAACAGCAAACAGTCAGTAATAACACGAAAGCGCATTGGTTAGTTCAAGGTCATGTGGTACTGGCTGTGGTTGTGGGAGTTGTAGTTCTTGTAAAACAGGACGTATTGACGAAGTAGTTATTCAGAAAGCTCTGGAAATTTCAGACAATTCATTTAAACCATTATGAACTGTGTTAAATTTCAAAATGAGAGTTGCCTCACGTTGACAAAGTTTTGTTTCCAAATCGCTTCCTCTCATGTCCATTTCCAGTTTGAATAGTACAGTCCATTTTATATCATGCTCAGTGTGACCCTCTTTCGTCCAATGATCAACTAACGGGGCATTAGCTACAGCTCTTCTTATTCTAGATTTGTGTTGCCTGATACGCTGGCGTATTTCTTGAGAAGTTTTGCCCACATATAGTTTCTGGCAGGGGCAAAGAATTCCGTATACAACGTTTCTGGTTTTACAATTAGTAAACGTTGAGCGTTTCCAAAATATGCAGTTGTAAGAGAACACATCCCCCTCAATGGTCTTATCGCAGCACACACAAGTTCCACATTTGTGGTGGCCACGGATCGGTTCTAAGCCGAGTAGGTTTCTTAGAGTGGGGGGTTCCTATGTGGGTAGTGCGGCACGGACCAGGAAGTTTGCGATGCTTCTTTCTTTTTTCAACGCAACAAGAGGTGGTTGAAGTAGGCTCGCTTCAAGGTTCTTGACTAGATGCCAGTTCTGATTGATGATTTTCTTAAGTTGATTTGCGTGTGGGCAGAAAGTGGTCACACAGACTATTCTTTCCAGGGGCGGTTTCACTTGTTTCTCCAAAAGGACTTCACGCGGCATCCACCAAGCTCCATGCAAATCGCCGATTCAAAAACCCTTTTGGAGAAGGTAGAAAAAGAAATCCTGGAATTCAAGGACTACACAGTGGCACAAAAATCTAATAAATTTGAAACTGACAAAAAAAACTATTCGCTGGAAATCAATTATCCGTATTTAAACAAAGATTTTTACATAGCAACTAATTCGAGGAGATACCTTCAAAATAACCAGGGGCGATCAAAAAATAGATTCCTTACCTTTTCAGACACTTCCTCATCCTCAGGTTCTGAAGCAGGCACAAGTGAGCAGGACAACAGTGGCTCGAACAAAAGAGGAGGCCAATCCGCTCAATTCCAACAAAGAAACAACCAGCAGCCTTTTTTAGGAAGAGGCCAACGGAGATCCAGGGGCAGACCCTGATACAACTCCCAACCATGGGAAATGACAACAAGACGCCAATTCTACAAGAACTAGGCACATCTTCAGTTTTTAATTTATCAGGCAGAGATTTGACAAAGACAGAGATACTTGTGTTGGAGAAAGGACTTTCTTTTGTCCCTTCAAGGAGAACGGATTTTGTAAAAATGAAATTGGAAATTTTAGAGTTCTGTCGAAAAATTAGATTAAAAACCTACTTTAAAGACCAAGAAATAGAACCAAGCGGAGAAATGACAAGCCTACGCCACAAATCAAATTTTTGTCCCCCAGGGAATAAAGTACCTAAGGAGGTCTTAGCTTTTGAAAAAACTTTACTTTCCGCCATAACTGAAATGGAGTCTAAAAAACAATATGTCAAATTCAATCTGCCTAAAGACCAAAAAGACGCTATGCTTTCCTTAAAAAATGACGCAACCTTGACAATAAAGCAAGCGGATAAAGGCGGAGCAGTAGTGGTATGGCAAACGGATAAGTATAAAGCAGAAGTGATGAGTCAATTGAACAACACAGATTGCTATAGAAAAATCAGAAGTGACCCCACAGCAGACTTACAGGGACAACTGTTCAATATTATACAACTAGGTCTTTAACAGGGCTTTCTTGGGCCAAAAGAATCTTCTTTTCTACAGAACAAGAGACCACGTATACCAATTTTCTATGCACTACCTAAAATCCATAAAAACGAAACCAACCCACCCGGCAGACCTATTATTTCAGGGTGTGAGTCACTTTGGGAACCAGTCTCCAAATACATAGACTTTTTTCTAAAACCGTTTATCTCTTTAGTCCCAGCACATCTACAGGACACCACTGCATTCATCAATAGACTTACCAACATTCTGTTTGACCCATCCACACAGCTGTTGGTCACTATGGACGTGGTCGCCTTATATACCAAGATCCCTCAAGAAGAAGCACTTGAGGTCCTGACTTATTTTTTAAATACCAGGGAACAACCAGTAAGGGTACCCACGGAGTTCATCATCTCTTTGGCCAAATTAGCACTACAAAAAAAAAAATTCATGTTCAGGTCTGATTTTTTCTGTCAAATCAAAGGGGTGGCCATGGGCTGCCCCTTTGCTCCGGAATTGGCCGTACTTTTTATGGGCCTTTTTGAGGCCAAATTCATCTTTGAGAACAACCCATTTTTGCCACGCATCAGCCATTACATGCGCTACATTGATGACGCATTTTTCATTTGGAGTGGCTCTGAAGAACAACTCAATGAATTTCTCAACTGGCTAAATGGACGTACCAATGACATCAAATTTACCATTAATTATAATACACATCAAATTACTTTTTTGGACGTTAAATTTTATTCATTGGAAGGAAGATTGGCGACCACATTATTCAGGAAAGCAACAGATCGAAACCGGGCATTACATTACACCAGCAACCACCCACGAAGTCTCCGCCAAAACCTCCCATTTGGCCAATTCTTACGAATTAGGCGCAATTGTACAGTTAAAGAGGAATATTTTGACCATGCCCAAAACCTGTTGGAACGTCTCATGGCTCGGGGTTACCCCAAAAAACTTCTTAAAAATGCCATGCATAGAGCATGGTGGATGCCGCGTGAAGTCCTTTTGGAGAAACAAGTGAAACCGCCCCTGGAAAGAATAGTCTGTGTGACCACTTTCTGCCCACACGCCAATCAACTTAAGAAAATCATCAATCAGAACTGGCATCTAGTCAAGAACCTTGAAGCGAGCCTACTTCAACCACCTCTTGTTGCGTTGAAAAAAGAAAGAAGCATCGCGAACTTCCTAGTCCGTGCCGCACTACCCACATAGGAACCCCCCACTCTAAGAAACCTACTCGGCTTAGAACCGATCCGTGGCCACCACAAATGTGGAACTTGTGTGTGCTGCGATAAGACCATTGAGGGGGATGTGTTCTCTTACAACGGCATATTTTGGAAACACTCAACGTTTACTAATTGTAAAACCAGAAACGTTGTATACAGAATTCTTTGCCCCTGCCAGAAACTATATGTGGGCAAAACTTCTCAAGAAATACGCCAGCGTATCAGCCAACACAAATCTAGAATAAGAAGAGCTGTAGCTAATGCCCCGTTAGTTGATCATTGGACGAAAGAGGGTCACACTGAGCATGATATAAAATGGACTGTACTATTCAAACTGGAAATGGACATGAGAGGAGGCGATTTGGAAACAAAACTTTGTCAACGTGAGGCAACTCTCATTTTGAAATTTAACACAGTTCATAATGGTTTAAATGAATTGTCTGAAATTTCCAGAGCTTTCTGAATTACTACTTCGTCAATACGTCCTGTTTTACAAGAACTACAACTCCCACAACCACAGCCAGTACCACATGACCTTGAACTAACCAATGCGCTTTCTTGTTATTAGTGACTGTTTGCTGTTGCCGGTTCCTGCCACTGAATGACGGCGCATTTGGACTCTTGAGCGGCCCCCTTTACGCGGCATGCGAGACTGAAACAAGGTAATAGATCACCCAGTGAAACTGTGCAAAACTGCCTCTCTTATGTGCCCACTGTTTTTGTAAAATAAAACCGGGCTCCTTATCCTTGCAGCCCGCGGTGAATCCTCCCGCCTCCGGCTCCATTGAACATTGAGACAACACAACCCTCGCCTGGCTGTCTAACAGGTACTGCGTTTTGGCTTATAAACGTCTCAGCGGTTTTGTTGATTCTTGGGCACACAGCATTTTTACAGCGGTACGTCTCTACTTTTTTCATTCCAGCTCTAACAGTAACTTTTTCGACTTCATTGGCTACTCGATTCTTGACGCGCAATTGACTTGTACCTGGAGATACGTTCGTGCAGAGACTGCACGCAGGTACTTTCTGTTCAACTCTTCCATATATTCTCCAAGACGACTGTAGGTCCGAGCTGTGTATTAATTTTGTGCTAATCTCTGTTCACAGATCTTTCCTTACAGCCCTTCTTATCACACTCCAATTATTTCCACACACAGGTAGTAGCCCTTGCAGGGTGTTTAGTCGCTGTTATTCCTTCGTGTTAATGGTTTCACCAAATATTAAAGGAAATGTTTTTTCCTTTTTCAGATTTTCGGTCTGGTCCTGATGAGAATCGGACAAAGGGTCTGATTCGAAACGCGTCGACCTTGTTAACCTTGTTGACCTTTGTTGTTTGGGTTATGGTCAAAAGAATTGTATATATTTGTACTGTTCTATAACTGTTTTATATTCAATATTTGGAGAAACAATCTTTTTTCTCTAGGTTTTTGAGAATTGTTTTGGACTAAGCCATTGACCTATTTTGCTTCTCTTGCTGTTTTGTGTTACATGTTTTTGTGCCTTGTCTACTGGAAGGAGTGTGAGTATGAATGTAGAACGGATGTTTCATGAGTGAGGTGTTGGCATTTTTTGTCTATTGTATGGAACGTTTGTCTGTCTTTCAAATTTGCTTTCCTTGTCCTTTTTTCATATATATATAAAAGATAAGCTTTGTCATTTTTCGGTTGTGTTGTTCAAAAGTATTTTTCTACTAAATAGAAATAAATAATGATGGATATATTCCAATATTCGGCTGACAATTGAATGTTTGTTGGTTTTGAATTCAATTTGTTTGTGATCTTTAAACGAGACTCAGTATTAGCACCTTCTTTGTTAATTCGTGGCACAAACAGGTCCTATAGGCGAGGTCAAAAACAGTGTCCACTACCATGTTCACAGCAACATCAATTGATTCATATGAGAGAGTGCGAGAGAGAGAGAAAAACATCCAATGGCAGATGTTTAAATCAATTCTAATATCTCTCTCTCTCTCTCTTTCTCTCTCTCTCTCTCTCTCTCTATATATATATATATATATATATATATATACATATATATATATATATATATATGACAAGCAAGTCCTTAAGAAACAGCATACCAGGCAAAAGTCTCCCCCAGCGCTTCTTAACAGGAACGGACCACAACGAAAGGTAGTTCTTTTAAAGTGCTGTTTTATTCTCCATCAACATGACGCGTTTCGACTAGGTCACCCCAGTCTTGATCACAAGATATATATATATTTATCATAGCTATAACTTGGAAAGTTACTAAAAAGTGTAAGTGTAAGCGTAACTTACACTTACTTATTAGTGTAAGTTACTTTTGTGAATGGTCTGTAAGTGTGTAAGATACAATTTACTCTTTCAGAATATATATTTTAGTAATTGGCAATTAGAGTGAACCTAGTGCAAAACTTTTTTGCACGTTTCCACTATAAGGATGCACTACAGAGCCCAGGTGGTAATGCCCTTCAGTACTAAAAAAAAGTATCTGTAGGTCACCATGAAGTTTCAAAGTAAGCCATCAATAAAACTATTCTGGCATCCAAGCAGCCTTAGATTTGCAGATTAACCAATTACATTCATTTATGGTTCTTTCAGGTAGCAGGCATCCTGGTGAGAAGGCTTGCTACATTTCAAGCTGTCCCCTTCTCTCCCTTCACTGTACAGAAGACCCCTATCTTTCCTTTCTGCCCGAGGCAACTCATTGTTCACATTACCTTTTAGGAACAGTTGTTTTTTTAAACAAGAAATATAGGAACTGTATTTGCAAATTGAAAAAAAGTTTTGGAACCTTGTCTTTAGTAGACCCTGACCACTTTGACCTCTCTTGCTACATTTCATTTTGATTGCTCAGTTTCAAAGTAATTGTGTAATGCTGTGCAAGCAATAATTGCAGTCGATTTAGATTTGCTCATGTGTAGAGAATGTAATTTATTACTCATTATTTATGTAAACAAATCATTGCAATAAAACTAATTTAAAATAATTGTCTCTAATTCCTCTAACATTAGTCAAGAGAGGCTTCATTAAACACTGGATTACATAGTGACACCTTCATGAATGATGACTGTAGTGTTCATTCTGTCGCCTAAAGCATGACAATTGTCTTTTGTAGACTACCAGACCATCTACACTGTGCTTTTTAAGATGCAATGAGTTGGTTCATACCAAAGTAAAACACAAGAATAGGTTTCAAGCTAATTATTTTTTAAAGTTGAAACTTAAGCACAAGAATATATATATTTAAGGGTTTGAGTTATATTTACATTGCACAAGAGCAGGAATAAGACACTGCTTTTTAACATTTGTACATATGTGCAAATTTGCTCTGCACTGTGGAACATTTAAGGCATTTTAGGTGGAAGAGAGGTGAGAAACAGCAAACAAACAAAGCTGTGAAAGGAAGAAATCACAGTAAAGATTTTGTATTATTATTCACAGCATGCAACACCATAAATTGAACGGCATTTGGGATCCAGCATGACATACTCCATACTTAAGGAAAGATGCAAGGATGGTGTAGAACAGGTAATGGCAAAGCCAATAGGCTTTTGTTTAAATGGCTGAGCTAGTGGATTTTGTTGGTACTGTCATATGAATGCCTTCTTCAAAACACGTATGCTCATAATGCCTTATATTTACCATAAAGTGGTATGCTTTGCCGCTTTCCTCGTAAGCCCATTAGCAATGTTAAAACCACCTCTCTGTTGTGAAGAGTTTCTCCCTCAGACCCATAACATAAACATCTTTAGTGAGGCTTAGCAGAGTGTTAGACTCTTCTGCTTCCCTTAGTAACAGCAGCATTCCGCTCCATAGAGAAATTACACCTCTTACAATACCTCACACAACTAGCAACCAATACCTGTCCTGTGGGTTAACCCAAAAGAAGACTGACAACTGGAAAAAAGCAATGGCTTTAGGAGGCCACTGCATCTTCCTATTTTAGGAATGTAGCTTGCAAGAAGAGCAAGAATGTGAACAACACTACAAGTAAACAATGACTCTCGCTGCAGTCTCTGAAAAACCTCATCCAAGCTCTGATAATCAGTCGCCTTGACTATGGAAATGCACTTGTTGTAGCATCAATGAATCTCTTCTATCTAGAATGAAGGTTGTACAAAATACCGCCGCTTGCTTGGTTAACTAACGGCCACCGGGCACATCTTTTGTTCCTCTGCTTAAAGCCCTTCATTGGATCCCCCTAAGGAAAAGAGAAATTTTCAAACTCCTCTGCGTGACGCATAAAGCTTTGTCAGGAAATGAACCCAAATATCTACAGGGCAAAATGATTTCACATCTTCCTAGGAGAAATCTTAGATCATCGAGTCAACTGGTTCTCTGTCCTCTGCGTATTCATACGTCTAGGTTTAGTGGACAAGCTTTTTCCATCTGGCCCCCTACCACTGGAACAAGCTTCCCTTGTTCGTTAGGGCATGCACTGAGTTTTCAGGTTTTAAAAAACATCTTAAGACCTGGTTGTTCTAATGGCTGCTTCTTTATTTTTCTGTTCTTCAGCGTCAAGATGCCCCTACGGGGGTTTCGCTGCGCTATATCAAGTATCCATTAACATAACATATGTAATGGCTGCAGTTGTTGAATCAAAGGCGTTCTATATAATATTATTACCTAATTACTTATTTATATATTAATTATACAAGTTCTGAGGAGACAGAGAGAGTGATCTCCCGTCAGACTTAAAAAGAGTCCCCTCAAGTATACCTTGGAAGGATTTTAATCATCCAATCAGAACACTGTGAGACCAAAATGCTTCTGGGCAGCACAAAACAAGAAGAGGGAGGAAAGCCAACGTATCACGAGCAGACAACTGAGATAGTCATCAAAGCCATCCAATCATGAGTGAGGGGCTGATCCAATGCCCAGTCTAAGTATATGTTCCCTACTGGAAACAATAGCTCTAGTTAGAAGATGCTAACAATGATTGTAGCCAAGACCTAAAAGGGATTGTTTTGACTTCTCCTCAGAATGTGTGGTACATTGTAAATTCTTGAATTCTACTCAAAAATCTATTATACAACCATAGTAGAAATGAGAAGAAACAAAATGTAAAATCTAAGGTTCATCAGGTCTAGAAATAAACATAGAGTAAACACACTATCAATACTTGAACACCTAATAACACAAATTCAATGTCTATGTATACTTTCTTGAGAACTTAACCCAACTTTGCTCTTGTGCGTGCTCTTCAAAAGTCCACTAGTGTCGTTATCAAAAAGTGTGTCTTTTTTTTAGGCGATGAGCAGAATCAAGGATTTAAAAAATCATGAATGAAAAAATATACATGTGCATACATACATGGAGGGGCTTTGCATCAACTCCCTTCTTCTATTGGCCTATTGCTCACATTTTGATGCTGCCAACCACAGCCTACAGCATGAGTCAATGGTCCAATCCCCTTCAGCAGCTGGTCCTGTTGCAGTGTGAGTGGCTGCATTTGGACTGACTACACATGATCATTCAAACGAAATGCACCAACACTTCACTTTGTTAGTGTTTTTCCTTTCCTTTCCATTCTTTATTTGTTTTAATGTTTTCAGTCATCGTTATTTGTGTAAACCCTGTCTTCTGGTGACAGTAATTCAAAGCCAATGGTACCTTTTCTTTGCACCAATAAGAATCATATTTTCAAGTCATGTTCATTAGAAAAGGTCCCCATGCATATGCTAATTACACCTGTATGCCAGGGAGCACCAACACCTTTCTATTAAAAAGTATGATGCTTAGTTTTTTATCAAATTCTAAATTTTTATTCCAATATTATGACTGGCAGGTGTCCAAGGTGACATGTTTCCTATTTTTAATTCTCTTTATTTATGTGGTGTAAACTTGCCTTAAAAAAATACAAAAAAATAAGCATCACACCAGCTTGCCAAATACATATTTATTGGCATTGCCAGTGCTTCTTTATAATGTAAACTGTGCAGCACCTTACAGCTGTGTTTTTAAAATGATTGAAGGAGAGGAGCACAAAGCAGGCAATAAAACTCACTTTGCAGCACCAGTAAAAGGTGCCAAGAAATGTCTGTGCCCATTTAACTCGTATTCTTTGCTGCCTGTCCCTAAGTCATGTTAATGGCTGTTTTCCTTTCTCTGGTCACCTCATGGCCGGGCTCCAATGGCCTGCTGCCATCCACACTCTCTGTCCAGGGAGCTGTGTTCTATTTATGTCCCTTGCTAATGAAAGAGCCTTCCCTCCGGGGATAGCTGCATGGAGGGGCTTGAGCACAGATTTCTGCTTCTAGCTCGCATGCTTCTCTGTTTTTATACAATCAAGGAACAGAGACAACAGCCATAGTGTTTCCTCCAGCAGTAATGCTTGTTTTTCACTTCTGTAATAGCTTTTCTGTGATGCTAAATTGAAGAGGAGAAACCATTTGCCACAGTTGTTTAAAAATGATGCCAACATGTAAGGCTTATCACACCGATATTGCCTTGTTGCTATCACAGATTGCTTCGATTATCATCCACCCTACATCATGAGTATTGGAGTGATTGAGTTTGAGTGGTGGTACTACAAGAGCACTCTTTTACATACTCTAACCAGCCTTTCTGAAAGGGCTCTCAAACGTCCAACTTCCTGCTAAGCAAAAGTTGAAGAAGGGCACAGTGCTTTCAGTTTGTACTAAATGTGGAGGAATATTCTATGCATGTGAGAAAGTAACTCTTTTTGCTTGGTTGCACACTGGAACACCTCTCTCCTGTACTCCGTGTATGCGCTCAGACCCCTAAAATGTGATAAATTTGCCAAATCTTAACTGGCATTATTAACTTCCCAGTAGGCCATGGTATATGATGTAGGAAAATACACCAATGGCATTGACAGTTAAACTACACATGCGGACTGCAGCACACATTGTGCCATCCAACTGGCTGACAAAGAAAACATGGCTTCAAGCGTACATGTGCAGCCTGACTTCTGCAGCTTTTAACCCCTTCGCTGTGGGGGTTAATCCCCCGCTTTGCTGGGGGTGCGGGGGCGTGCACAGCGCCCCCATACTCATGACGAGCTGAGCTCGTCATGAGGCACGGCGCTCCTGTGCTCATGACGAGCTCAGCTCGTCATGGCCACACCCGTTCCCGTGGAACGCTCAGCACAGCAGGGGATTTATCCCCACATGCGAGCATTCCACGGTTCATGACGAGCTGAGCTCGTCATGAGCCTCGAAGAGGTTAAGCATACATGTGATCCTGTCAACAGAAACCCTTTTTGACAACAGAGGACTCTACTTTTAAACATTAAGTTAGTCACCCCAATGAAGGCCTTTTAGCCCACAAAGTGGGGTGCCCAGTATCTAAAAGAGGTACATGTGAAAATCTGGTGTTGGCATGCTCCTAAAGTGAATACCGCCTAATAGCTATTTTTCCTTTATAGGTTAAAGGTTTCTTTTAATGGTGCCGTTGGATTATTTATAAAGGTAAAACTTACTTTTGGTAAAGGAAAAGTAACTTTTAAAAAGTTGGACTTTGCCTGCTTGAAGCTCCAGTAGGTTAATTAGTGGCAGCCTGCCATCAGCTTTCCCCGTCAGTGTTTTCCTCTTAATGAGGTTTGCAAAGTGCTCACAGACACAGACAATGGCTTAGGTCTTTGGCCAGGGGTGAAAGGTGTGTGACTCATCTCAGCTAAGGACGAGCAGTTGGGATGGTTCAGGACATTTTGGGCGTCTAAGATCTCCAGAGTTTCAGTGGGACATTGCAGCAAATGTGTTTGATTGTGAGTGGGTGCTGTGTTAGGCTTGCCCGCTGGAGGAGTTTGGCTTCTGGGATACTCTGTCACAAACACGGTGGATATCCCACACACCATATTACATGTGCAATAAAGCCTATGGCACTTGAAATACAGCAGAGATGATACCTGCCATGTTTGTGACAGGGTATCCCATCCATCAAACACTAAATAAAGCCTTATCTCTGAAGGTAGATATCTCGACAGGGCGAATGAGTGAAAAGAATCTGTCCAATGGGAGGACTTCAACGGCCAATAAAGTTGAATTTTTCCACTCTGAGCGTTTCCACCCAAAACCAACAGTTTCAGTGGGGCCTCGTCCAACAGCTATCCGACATCAACATGACTTCTCTGTATATAGCTTGCAACCTTGCCCTGCTGGGGGATTTTGACTTGCATTTCAGAAACTAAGTCAGAAGGTAAAATTGTTGATCAGAACAACCCACTTGCTGCTTTTGACCTTTGCTCCATTGCAGTGGGCCTGAAATTGTGCCTAAGAGCCGGTCTACCCCAAACAGTGACTTCCAAATAGCACTTTACTTGGCGCTTTTTGTTATAAACACTGAACTGGATCTCTGGTTCCCTTATTGGATTTCAATTTGCTTTGTTTTTCTAATAAATCTATCCCTATTTGTAGAAAACTGCGTGTGGGATTTTTGTTGTGTTTTGTTTGACTTTTCAACAGTTTTGTAACTGCTAAATCAATTCAATGCTTTTACTTAAATTAAGCCTCCCTGCTCTGTGCCATAACTACCAGGGGTTGAGCGTAGATTTTTTAAAAAAAACTTTTGTGTTTGACCTGAGAAGATTTTAGACTTATTTGTTAGAAAGAACTCACATCTTCCGAATTAATAACCCATTGTCCTACACTGAATATTCCTATTTAACTCCTGTTTAAGATTTTTGGAGCCAATTTACAAAGACATGTAAGAGCATGTATAAGATTACGACAGAAGCACTACTTTCCATATTTCAAAATGGCTTTAAGATCAGGACCTTATTTTAAAAAAGGAAGTAAAGTTAAAAGTTAAACAAATCATCATTGGTTCAAACTTCAAAAGTAATTTCTACAATATCGTGAAGATAAAAAGATAAGGTGAAATGCAACATCACTAATACTGACCACTATTTAATGTTTAATTTTTTGGGTGTGAGGTGGTTGAAAGGAGTGAAACAGTTTTTGAGATAATGTTTGTCATTGTTTTGGTGTTTGTTTCCTTGTATTAGTGGCATATCTCCTAAATGGTGTTCTTTGTTTCCAATAGGTAAGTAGATAGGTGAATATCATAGGGGTGTGATACATGTATTTGTTAGTACATACTTTTTTCCTCTCTGTCACTAAAGGAGCACCAGTCAAGCAATGAAGCTTTTACATTTTGATAGAAGTTAAACTTGACTTCAAGTTTTAATTAACATTGGCTGTACTCTTAACGTTTGCTATAAATATTTTTGAAATTGATGTTATGTTAGTTTTAAACACCACTTGAGAGGATGGGGGATGATGATGAAGATACAGTAATAATAATAAGATTTATTACTACCATGAATATTATTCTTTTATCAGAGCACAATACAATACTGGCTAAAATATGATTCTACTCATTACAAATAATACTATCTTACTTTAGGAGAATAAACCATGCAGTACCATTGATGATGAGGTTGTTATTTTTTTTCATGCTAAGAATCAAATGCATAATCTAGTTTATTACATCAATAATCCGCATTAAAGAAGAAATAATTAAATAATCTAGACAGTTCTATGTATTGTATCACTCCTTTATCCTCCATTATCTGGTTTACAACTATATGATGCTCTAAAAGTCCAGTAAAGCCTGCCACACAATGTGAAATTTCATTAATTTGTTAGTACACGTATAATTAAGAGTTTCTCTAGAGGCTCGATTGGGTAGCTCATGTAATCAAAAAAGAGATCTAAATTACTCTTTTTTCCATTTATGCAATGTTTTTTCCTGAATGCTGCAGAATTTCTTTGCTCAGAAAATAAAGCACATTAACTCTCTTTATAGGACCCAAAAACAATTCAGCTATCAAGTAAATTCTCACAAAGACTTCAGTACAAAATTACTTAACAATAGAGCTTTAAACAAAGCGAGTGTGTTATGTCACAACTTCCTCAACTATTGTTATACAAGTGTAACTAATGCACCTCTACTGGTGACCAATAGGATCTCCTGGGATTTCTCTGTTGTGTCAAATTAAGATTAAGATTTAAGTCAAGCTCACGTCTCTTTATACCTGAGCCGTATGGCCACAACACCCAAGTGTCCAATTCATCGCCAATCACGGTTCTCCAGTCAGACCTATGTTTGTCACATAAGTTCTAATTCTGTCTAAACTATATCATATTTATGTGAATATCAGTGGCTGAAAGTGGTGATGGCTTAACTTTCAGGATAGACTCAGTTACAAAACTTGTTGAATTTTGTAATTTATTGAAAGGAAAGTACTTAACAACACATTTCCAGACTGGGAAAACCAAAATCACCTCCACAACACTGTTTAACAATTCCTTACATAGAATTTGGTCTTTTAGTTACCACTTTGAAGAAATTACATCAAAACCTTGCAAAGTGGTTTAACCATTTCTTGGGACAGACCACTGGCAGATTTTGTAACACATATAAATATTTGGGAAATAACATTAGTTTAACACCATTCATTTTATTCCAGTAACTTAGGCTGAATTTTTCTCATCTTGAAAATTCGATTTTGTTTGAATCCATGAGAGGCCCCAAATTCAAAGAGTCTTTTGTAATTTTTATCCTTACATATTTTACAAAATCTTTTTCCTACTGTTAGAAATGGGGTTGTTGGTTGGCTAGGGTACGCACCTGAGTCAGGCAGAAAGAACAACTCGAGTCAGGGTAAGGGAGGTACACACCAAAGCTAACCCCTGGTCACCACCTTGGTAGCTTGGCAGGGCAGTCAGGCTTATCCCAGAAACAATGTGTATAGCGTTTGCGCAACACACACCCACACCAGTGACACACTAGGCACGCCACAAAAGAGACTCCACACAAGGTTATATAAAAATATCCTTTATATTACAAATAAAAACACATTACACTACAATCACATAAATCACTGTGCCACTAGGCGCTTGTCATGACGTCAAATAGATCATAAAACATTTTGTAAACCAGGCAATTGGTATAACACCGAATTTAGTCCAATAACACAAATACTTATAGGTTGCACATGCCATAAAAGAACATCACCACAGTACATATCAATTTAACTCCTGAACATGAGGCAGTGGGATAATGTACACACCCATATGAATAACCTAATAGAATTAGGGCAAATAATTACATCAATCCTGCCCTCAGGACATGAAAACACAATAGGCTTATATGTTAGCACCCTCTGCACTCTTACTAGGTTTCATACTGGACTTTTCACAACACGTAGGTCACAGGGACTCTGTAGTTCCGTGGTTCCGAATTGGGTTCGACAGTTCCGAAACCCGATTTATAAAGATCGTCGGAAATGGACGATTTTGGTGTCAACAGACCGCAAATGGCGAGTGTAACGTGTCTGAGTGTTTTCGTATGAATCGATATAGGAGAACACTCTGCATTTGAGGATTTAGTTTGAACCCTCGGGTTCCATTTTGTATGTGGCAGCCATCTTGTGTGGTTGCCCTAACATAGGCCCTATGATCGTGGTCGAACGGGTCCTTGACACGTACGCCTTAGTTGACTTCTGGTTGACCTGGCCAAACTGACTCCTCGCCTGGAGCGAATCCCGCTGTGCCAGTTCCTTGTTCAGCAGCTGGCCTGATAAAGATCAAAGAGCAGGACGTGCCTTGACTTTATAGCATACCGTTCCCACTCCCCTATCTCCTTCCCATCTGTTACTGCCTTTCCTTTACAACATGTTCATTGATCTGGGTTGAAGGTTTAATGGTGGGTTTGTCCGGCCTGATCGAACAGGAAACTTAGCATATGTGCGATCGTTTAGTGGGCTTGACAACGGAAAGTGGGATTAACTTTGACTGTCATGATTCGTTACTTTTTGAAATGCTACTTGTTCATTGGTTAGTTTGTATGCACCGTATGTAAATTGTGATGTTGCCAGAGGCGTAATTTTCGGCATAAAAGACCGAGTTTCGTTCATTGAGTTGGTGCAGTCTCTGTCAAACTACCCGTGTGTACTTCGTAGACCTCTGTCCCTGGTTGCAACCAATAAACTTTGGTCTTTGACGTCATCGAGAAGTATCCCGTGTCTCTGTTTGCCAAGACAGGGGAATCCGGGGTCTTTGGGTGTTGCCCTGACACAGCTGGGTTATTGTAATAGTATTGGTTCCGAGAAAACCCAGTACCTCATTTGGTGCCCAACGTAGGGCGACTTCAGCGGTACCGGTCCAAGCCAGAGGTTCGTGAGGAGCTTCGTGAGAAATTCCGGAGGTTGGCCAGCCACTTCAGCGACCCCTGTATGTCGACGTGGTTCCGAAGGTCTTTGCTGCGAGGTTTCCCGCGTCCCGACGGCTACGAAGGACTGCTGCCCTGACTGTCGCCCTTTTTTGGAGCCTTAGACGTTTGTAGAGCGAGACGATTGACGGGTCTTCTGGTGACGCCATCGACAATTCAGTTAAGTATAAAGGGAGCGTCTCCTAGTCCTTAGTTTGTTTTGTATCCTTTAGTGGATAGCTTTGATTTGGTACCTGCAGGCCCCAAAGCCAAGGGATTTGTGTATTCATGAGATTATCGATTTTTAGATTACCCTTGTTGTTTGAAGCTAGACTAGTGAGCAAGATGCCTGGTTTTAGCAGTCTTAGGAATTTGTTTAGTTGTGGTACGTTGAGGGATTCCCGGTTAGAGGATTTGTGTCCGGTTCCTCCGATCGGAACTCCTACATACGAGTTGTATGTGAAACATGGAGTAGGTCCTATTAGCTATAATGAGATTTGGGTAAAATATACGAAGAATGACGGCGTCCTACAGTGGCCCCGTTATGGTAGTTTTGAGACAGAAGTTTTAAATAACCTTGAAATGAGGTTGTTCAAGAAGAAAGCCCGGCCGGCAATGTTTGACTCTTTCCGCATAAGGCGCAAGGAAGCCAAACAGAAAGAAATTAAGTTAGCAAAGAAGAATAGAAAGGGTATGTCAATGGTGCAAGCTGCCGTTGCATACAGAGATGATGAAGAAGAGAAAAACAGTGAGCAGATGCTTAGAGTGAGGAAGTTAGCGGTAGACAGATGCTACCCAGTCTTGCCGGCTAAAGAGCAGAAAGACGATAAGGAGCTTGTGAAAGACCCTTTGATGTCGCATTTGCTAAATTCACCACCACCTTATGTGCAGAATGCTACGGTTGTAGCCGCGCAAGCACCTATTGCTTTGCCTCCTGTTATTCCTCCACAGGCAGCTTCTTCGTTGGCTGTTGTTCCTTATGCGCAGCCTTCTCCAGGGTTGCCAACTTTGCCTCTTTCTACTACTACTGCCTCTATGTCTGTTCCGACCATGGATCCTACTACTACTACTGTTTCATCTCCTCTTGTCCTTCCGACTGTTCCTTCTCCTAGACAGCGGGTGAACGCTGCCTTTTCTAATTTTCTGACTCCTATCTTGGGACGAATGGGTATGTCTCCTGTGAGTGAGCCTAGACAATTGCGTAGCCAACTGCCTGATACAGATGAGCAAGTGGTTTTGGACCATATGGCACGTAGATGGGTGAATATAGGTCCCAGTATGATCTGGAAGGTATTATGGATGTTTTCCGACAATGGGAAGAACCAAAGCGGCGCTATGTTTTTGAGCTTATGTGTGCGTTCCTCCATGAACAGTGGATGGATGGATTGGGTAGAGTTCCTGTAGAACTGTCTCAATTACGTTCAGAATTTGCTAAAGGAACGATTGTGGGTTTACTCGATGTTGAGAAAGCAGTATCGACGTTATTGTCACTTCGTAGCGATGTCCCTACTGAACGGCTGTTTGAGCCAGATTCATCAGTTAGGAGACATGCGCGTCAATATCCGATGCGAGAGGTACCTCCGATATGGAGACCTGCTGATGCTGCTGCTAATCCACCTGTTGTTGCGCACTTTCAGCGAGTGTGGGTTCATATTCCATGGAAGCATGCAGAAGTTTTAGCGCTTAAATATACCTTACCAGATCCGCAGAAGAATCCGGCAGGATATTATAAAGAACTTGCGCAAACTGTGAGTTCGTGCGTTATAAATTTGGCGGATATAGATATGCTGTTTGGGAATGTTGTCCAACAGTCCATCTGGAATGTCATTCGGCATACAGATCACGATAATGAATTGGGCGATTCGTGGGTGAATCTCGTTGCAGCGAACGATAGACAAGTTGGAGGTGCTAAGCCTGAAGATGTTATTGCTGAACTTCCTGATAGAATTATCACTTTCATGAAGACTTTAATGCCTGAAGTCCGTGTTAATTGGGACAAATTGTCAGCTTGTAAGCAGAAGAAAGACGAGTCTGTTTCAGACTTTTTCTCGCGTTTCGAGGAAACTTTTGTTGATCATAGTGGTCAGGATATGGCTACTGAAGGTGGCCAGAGATTGTTCTTTGATAAATTCGTGCACAATCTTCTTCCTGAGTTGTGTACTAAGTTGAAGGATTCCGAGAGTGCTTGGCCTGTTTCTACGTCGGCGCAAATTCTTGCTACGGCTCAATACTACGAGAATAGGCGTAAGGATGAGTTAGAGAGAGCGGATAAGAAGACTAAGGAATTGAAGACTAAAGTTCTTCTACAACAAGCTTATCCACCTCGTGTTAATAATCAGCGTGATCATCAGTTGCCTCAACAGTATTCGAGGAACTCGCAAAGAGACGAGACTCCTCAACAACAGCGTATTCAGTATGGGCCTAATCAGTGTGCATATAGCAGAGAAGAGGGCCATTATAAGAACAGTTGTCCGGTTTTGTTGCAACGTGCTAATAGTGCTCCTGGTGTTAGAGGTAGAGGTGCTCAACAAGCGCCTAGAGGTAGAGGTCGCGGACAGAACGCACGCCCTTTGCCTCCGCAGAATTCAATGAACAGTTTTGATCAACAGCAGAATTCTTCTGGTAGGTCTACACAGTACTACGTAGATGATTACTATGCTGAAGGTGATGAGGAGCAAGGTAATGATTGTTAGGACAGCCATGGACAAAGAGAGGGAGTTGTTTCAGTTCCGGTAGATCAGAGTGGACCTTACGTGGAAGTGATTGCATCAGGTGTGTCAGAGCCTTTTCTGCTAGACACTGGTGCTACGAAGAGTTCTATCATGCATTCTAAACTCCCTGGCGCACCTTTGTCTGGGTTTAATAATGTTTCTATAGGTTTTTCTGGCGCCCCCGTTATGAATCTGATTTCCGTTCTGTTGCCTCTTTCTGTTGGTCCTCGTAGGTTCGAAGCACCCCTTCTTTTGACTACAGGTTGTAATGAGAACTTGTTAGGCCTTGACCTGTTGAAGAGATTGTATGCGACTTTGTACTGTTCTCCGTCAGGAGTACATCTTACTTTGGGTGAGAAAGTGATCTCTCCGATATATGTTTAGAAAGATTGTCTTCCACCTGAGTTGTCTTCGTTACCGGATTCGTTATGGACTACGGGTCCAAATGATGTGGGCCTGTTAGATATTCCCCCATATGTTGGGACGTTGAAGGCGAATGCTCAGTTACCGCGCATTCCGCAATATCGCATTTGAAGTGATGGTGAACGAGAGCTTTTGGCGATCATTTATGATCTGATCGACAAGGGTGTTATTGAAGAGACTCGAGGTAATGTGTGTAATAGTCCGGTTTTGCCTGTTCTGAAGAGAACTGATTCTTCACAGCCTCCTGTATATAGGTTTGTTATCGACCTTCGTGAAGTGAATAAAATTGTTGTTCCACAGTTTCCGGTTGTACCTGATATTACTGCATTATTGACATTGATTCCGGCTTCTGCTACCTGGTTTTCGGTGATCGACTTAAAGAATGCTTTCTTCAGCATCCCGATTGCCATAGAGAGTAGATATATCTTTGGATTCTCTTTAGGAGGACGAAGTTTCCGCTTTAAGCTCGCTCCTCAAGGTTATTGCGAGAGTCCATCTATCTACAGTCAAGTTCTGAAGATGCAACTTGACTTGCTGGCCTTGCCTGAAGGTGCAGCCCTTATCCAGTATGTTGATGATTTGTTGGTCGCTGCCGATACAGAAGACATATGTAAGGATGCCACTGTGTCTTTGTTGTCTCATTTGTCTGAATGCCATCATAAAGTTTCTCTCTCGAAATTGCAATTCTGTCGCCAAGAAGTTACCTATCTAGGTCACCTCTTATCGAAGGAGGGAAGGAAATTGACCCCAGAAAGAATCCAGACTATTGCGAGAATGAGTGTCCCTAAGACACAGAGAGAAGTACGTGCGTTTTTGGGTATTACGTCGTAATGTAGACAGTGGATCCCAAATTTTTCCCTTCTAGCGAAACCTTTGATAGCTCTTACGGTTAAGGATACTCCAAATCCGATTCCTTGGACTGAGGAATGCCAAAAGAGTTTCTTTGAATTACGAAATGCGTTGTGTTCGGCTCCTGTGTTGGGTACTCCCGACTACAGCAAGCCTTTCACATTATATGTCCATGAGAGAGAGGGATGTGCATTATCGGTTTTGACTCAACAGTTTGGCGAGAAGCAACACCCATGTGCGTACTTTTCGTCAACATTAGATCCTGTGGCTAGAGCATTGCCGAGTTGCTTGAGAGCAACTGCAGCAGCGGCTGTTTCGATTCGACAGTCTGCTGGTTTGGTTATGGATAATACGCTAGTGGTTATGGTTCCACATGCAGTGGATACCTTGTTGAATCGGATGAAGACACAGCACTTGACTAGTGCTCGGTTGTCAAGGTATGAGCTTACATTGTTAGCAAGCCATGTGCACATCAAGAGGTGCAATACCCTAAATCCGGCTACGTTGTTGCCGATTTCGCTTGAGACAGACGATGATAGCGAAGAGCAACACGATTGCTTCTTGAGAACAGAAGAAGAAACAAAAGGGAGGATAGATCTAAGAGATACTCCTCTTCCTGACTGTAATTATGCTTTGTGGGTTGACGGCTCGTGTTTTAAATTACCAAATGGCGATACCACTGCAGCGTATGCCGTGACGACTTTACATACAGTTGTCGAAGCTGCACGTATCCCGCACAATTCTGCGCAAGCGGCGGAATTAATTGCACTTACGAGAGCATGTGTGTTGGCGAAAGGGAAAAGAGTGAATGTGTATACTGATAGTCAGTATGCATTTGGAGTGGCTCATAGCTTTGGACGATTATGGCGTGAACGTGGATTTTTGACATCGCATGGGATGAAGATCCAACATGGGCAACTGGTGAATGAACTTCTTGAATCTCTTACGTTACCTTTGCAAATAGCGATTGTGAAATGCAGTGCCCATAGAAAGATTACGGATGATGTTGGTCGTGGTAATGCGTTTGCGGATGAGGTTGCGAAAGAAACTGCTAGGAATGTGACGAGTCGAATGTATGTTGCGGGTCCAGCGAGATGGGTTCCAGAGAAGAGCATGTGCGAAGACACTATTGAGAGCGTGAAGATTATCCAGAGTGAGGCTACTGAGAAAGAGTTGGATGAATAGAGAGAGTAAGGTTAAGTTGGATTCGAATGGCTGTTGGACTGATTTGTCGGAACATCAAAGATGGTTGCTGCCAAACGCATATGTGCTTCCAGTTGTTACAATGGCACATGGATTGGCACACATTAGTGTGAAAGGGATTTGCAAGTTGTTGGCTTCGGTTTGGCAGAATGTGGGAATACCCAGATGTGCAGAGAATTTGGTTAAGAACTGTATGGTGTGTTTGATGCATAATCCTGGTAAGGGAAATCCAACACCAGCTGGTCATTTTGCTGCTCCTACGTATCCGTTCGAGGCTTTGCAGCTAGATTTTATCCATATGGAAAGATGCAACAACTTAAAGTATGTGTTAGTGGTTGTTTGCTCTTTTTCTAGATGGGTAGAAGCTTACCCTCTTAAGGACAACACTGCTTTGTCCACTGCTAAAATTTTGATCAAAGAATTCTTCCCTAGATTTGGTTTGCCGAGAATCATTTGGAGTGATAACGGAAGTGAGTTTGTGGGTCAAGTAATGAAGAGAGTGTGTGACGGTCTCGGAATTAGGCAGAAATTCCACGCTGCAAATCATCCCCAATCAGCTGGTTTAGTCGAGTGTTATAATGGCACTCTGAAACTTAAGTTGGCCAAAATTCAAGAGAGCACTGGTTTACAATGGCCAGATGCTTTGCCATTAGCACTTTTGTCCACCCGAATGACTGTGCATTCTCGAATGGGTTTGAGTCCGTATGAGGTTGTGTTTGGTCGCCCGGCGAATATCTGGGGCGTACCAAGACCAACGAGATTTAGTGACCTTGAATACCCTGTTTTGCTTGACTATTTGCGTGAATTGACAACTAAAATGAGTGTTTTACGCCAACAGGTATATAATTCTCTTCCACAAGCTACAGAAGATCCAGGCCACGCCATAGAGCCCGGCTCTTGGGTTTTCGTCAGGAATTTTCAGCGTACGAAAAACGAGCAGCCCGGTTGGACTGGGCCCTACCAAGTCCTTCTATCGACGAGATCTGCGGTGCGAGTACGTGGGAAACGCCACTGGATCCACGGCTCCCATACGAAGAAAGCACCCTTACCTTTACCTTATGACAAGTGGGTTCAGGATGGTCTTGCAGATTCCGAAACAGAAACAATTCCGAAATTTGTTACGTTCAGTGATGCTCGTTTGATTGGGACTAATTCAGAACTGGAGAGTGATCGTCTTTTACAAGCATCAATACCTCCTGCAGATCGATTGGACACTACTGAGCCTCATCTTTTGTTTGCTGATCAAGAATTACCTGGAAGAGACAGATACAATTTGAGATCGAGAATTAAGGACAAATAAAGATTAATAAAGTTGATTTTTTTTACTGTTTGCAGGTTAACTCTCCACCAAGGATCTACGTATTTTTGTTTTTCTGAGCTGCCATCCGGCTCTTGCTACTAGGGTCGCGGTTGCTACCAGTCTTGGGAGTGTAAGCCTGAGACACGAGGTCTTGGGTTCTGTTGGTCTGAGGCAGTCTTCCTGGGTGCAGCAGAGGCACTCTCAAGCAGAATCAACCAACCACCGCGGGCAGCAACTTTAGTCTAGGATGGATTTCTTTGAGTTGGAGAGACCTGTGCAGACACTGACTTTTAGAAAACGCATTTGCAAAATAATGTCGAAGAAATGCTTTTTGATACCATGCATACTTTTACTACTGAGTTTCGTAATTTTCATAGTTGGTTATGTAGCATTTGTTTTTAAAATGACGTCTAATTCCACTGTGCAATCTACACCTTCACCTACTGTTTCCTCTCATTCTTTCCACCCTTTGCCCGAATATGAGGTAGTCAGACATAAGGAATTCTCCAATAATTCCTTCATATAGCTTTTGCACCAGCATCAGTTAGTGATCAATACAACGAACTGCTGGATTTGTGGTTTGATGCCTCATACCACGAATAAAGAATTTCTTATTTGGTCTTGCCCTTTAGTTTGAATGGTACGATTCGAGCTTATAGAACCATGTTCATATATGCCCACAGTGTTGACCCCTTACGTTCACCGAGAGATAACCCGAAGAATAGTTCTATAGCTAGAGGCATAGTCGACATGATTAAAGGGACTAATGCAGTAGAGACTATTCCAAAAGATGAGAGGCAACCATATAGTGGCTGGAACGTAACTGGATATGGAGTTAGTCTGAGTATTAACCAGCGAGCGAAAAGTACTCTACCGATCTGGTAGTGCGCCATAAGGGCTACTATTGTCTGCAGGGCAACGGTAAGAATCCGAAGGCTCAGTTAGGGAAGAGTGTTTGCGCTGAGACTTATGTGTTTCCGTCTCAGTCTTCCCCAGCGTTCTTAGCTGCTAAGGGTACTTACTTTGTTTGCTATGACAAAGCATATACATGGTTGCCCGCCGACTTCTCGGGCACATGTTTTGTTTCCTTTCTGTTACCCCCCACTTTTACAGCTGCGGCAGATTACCACAAGACGAGAATTGCTAGAGGTGTCTTTAGCCAAGAAGACACTGCAGGACAAGAATTGGGTGATTTCTTCAAGGGTTTTCTGCCGTTCTGGGGACCTATGGCTAACAGTAGGAACATTCATCAGCTTACGAGAGTGGTTGAGTCCACCATAGTTGAAACTGCTGGTGCCCTTGGTAACCGGACTGCTGAGCTCCAGTCGGATACACTTATGATACTTCAGAATAGAGTTGCCCTAGACGTTATTCTGGCAGATCGAGGGGGAGTTTGTAGATTGATTCAATCGAGCTGCTGCGTTTTTATTCCAGACAACGCTCCGTCAGTCCTCCAGGCCATTTCCAAATTGCACAAGATATCCGATTCTGTCCATCTGGACAAAGGGGATTGGTCTTTGATGGGATGGTTTTGGGGATTGATATCCACTTGGGGTTGGAAGATTCTGATGGTCATTGGTATGGTTTTGGCGATTCTGTTTGTGTTTTATCTCTGTGTACAGTGTGCTCCGGCTATTTGTGGCCATTGTGCTACTTTGTGCATACGGAAGCCTGTCCGGAGAGAAATGCATAGTAATAAGATGATGCTACAACAGCATATCGATGACCTAATTAATATAGATCCGGATTCAGATTAAAATGGGTCTGGGTTTATTGCCTATGATAGGCAAAATGAGGGTCTGTAGTTCCGTGGTTTCGAATTGGGTTCGACAGTTCCGAAACCTGATTTATAAAGATCGTCGGAAATGGACGATTTTGGTGTCAACAGACCGCAAATGGCGAGTGTAACGTGTCTGAGTGTTTTCGTATGAATCGATATAGGAGAACACTCTGCATTTGAGGATTTAGTTTGAACCCTCGGGTTCCATTTTGTATGTGGCAGCCATCTTGTGTGGTTGCCCTAACATAGGCCCTATGATCGTGGTCGAACGGGTCCAACATCTACTGTTTGGATATGAACTGGTCAACCCCATCTAGACCAAAAAGTTAATTGACAGAACTGTTCCATCTTAGTTCTTACTGTATTCCATCAAGTACACCTTCGGGTTGTCATTTTTCTATGTCTTGTGAGATCTAGTCTATGTGTTTATGTTGTTAGGTATGTTTTTTAAGAAAAGAAAAGGTATGATTGGTATGCGAGCATGTATGTATGAATGTTAGGATTACATGTTATTAGAGGGCACATTTGTTCTTATGCTTTACTGTTTTGCATTTGCACTTTATAGATTTTTTTGAAAATACTCGTGTAACAGTCATGAATTTGTTGAGCATGATATATGATGAAATGATATGTACAGCTGCACAAATGTCTCAAAATATGTTTATCTGAAAAAAGGAAAAAAGAAAAAGAAAATGTATATGTTTTGATAATACTTTGAAGTTTCTACTTTCCTCTTTGGCATCCTGTTATAAAAATAGCTTGGATTTATTCAATGTTAAAGTAATATAGTTCCCTATAGAGGTATTTCATATTTTTTGCTTGTCATTGGTTAGTTTGTATGCACCGAATGTAAATTGTGATGTTGCCAGAGGTTA
The DNA here is from genome assembly GCF_964263255.1 of Lissotriton vulgaris. Taxonomy (NCBI): domain Eukaryota; kingdom Metazoa; phylum Chordata; class Amphibia; order Caudata; family Salamandridae; genus Lissotriton; species Lissotriton vulgaris. The sequence goes on along the minus strand of NW_028254874.1, from coordinate 159,812 downwards.
ATTTTCGGCATAAAAGACCGAGTTTAGTTCATTGAGTTGGTGCAGTCTCTGTCGAACTACCCGTGTGTACTTCGTAGACCTCTGTCCCTGGTTGCAACCAATAAACTTTGGTCTTTGACGTCATCGAAAAGTATCCCGTGTCTCTGTTTGCCAAGACAAGGGAATCCGGGGTCTTTGGGTGTTGCCCTGACACCGCTGGGTTATTGTAATAGTATTGGTTCCGAGAAAACCCAGTACCTCAACACCTCAACACCTACCACAGAAATTACGGTAGTTTCTTTGTGTTTCACTCTAAGCAGAGCCTCCATTAAGGATTCCCCCTGTATGGTCTACAACAAATTTCTGTGTATCAAGTGCCCCCAGAAATGCACCTAGGCATGGGAAGACACTCGCATGGTACCCTTCGGAGGAGCGACCTCGCCTGGACCGCGGCATGCAGGGCAATCTCAGGAGGCTGCCTGCAATGAGCGGTGCAGACTCACTGGCGGTAGGGGTGCCCCCGGTAGCAGTACCTGTATCGTAAATATGGGATACAGCTGCCCTTGACCGGGTGGTGCAGCTGTGAGTGATCTCCAGAGCTTACTCCCAAAAGGTATGGCTTCTGGGAGGCCTTGCTCGGTCCCCCTCCTTCGAGATGGCACCAAGCGGCTACCTGCGAGGCAGCAGCACAGCTGGAATTAAGTTGGGTAGCCCACCCCGGGCGTGGAGGCATTTGCAGGTCCTAAGCCCTCGAAGGGCTCAGGTCTCACCTTCCCACTTTTGGAGGAGCAGAGGCACTTCTTTGGCCTCCCACTCCACCCGGGCACACACAAATGGGCGCACCTTTGACAGACCTCGATCCTGGGCCTTCAGGCGCTGCTTCGGGTTGGATATGCGGTTGCTGTCTCTCCCGGCGGCTGCGTAGTTGACACCGCACTTATTCCTTGGCTCCGGGGCAGGCAGTGCTGGGCTACTTCTTTCCCTATGGCAGCAGCTATGGCACAGTGTGCTTCCTTCTTGAATGGGATGGCTCCTGGTGGTGTGGCCGGTTCTTTTCTATCACTGGGGCAACACTCTAAAGAACTGAAGTACCCCCCCATGCACTTCCTGCTGGATTCTGTTTCTCTGCCCAAAAGTGGAGACCACAGCACTCCCAATGCGCACCAGGCACTAATTACTTGTTCACAAAGAAATAGCAGCACTCACCACGCGCTAGTTATTACTTCAAGCACTTCCTTAGCTGGGGATAAAAAGTCCATTACTTCACAGCGCTCTGAGAAGAGCATCAATAAAGGGCTCACCCTGCACTTTTCTCCCATCAATCTAAAGAACAGACCAGTCTTTTGCCTGCTCTAGCCAGGAGCAGCAACTGTAGGCCAACCCACCCCTCACACAGCAGGGGGGAGCACTCCTCAAACAGCTCTTTAGTGTTCCTCTTAGGCATGTTTCTTTCAGGCTCAACATGGACCTTTCCTGTAGTCTTTTGTATCCCTGAGACTTCCAAAAGGAGGCCGGCACACACAAGCCCTTGGAGATTCTTCACAAGCAAGATACCACAGCAGGGCAAAAAGAGTCAGTCCTTTTCCTCCACCACAGGCAGATGCAGTAAATGCAGGCCAACCTACCCCTCACTCAGAAAAGGCAGCGCTCCTCACCCAGTCCTTCTGCTCTTCTTCTTGGCAGGGTCCTCTTCTTCCTTGAAGTAATCCAAAGTCCTGTGGTTTTAGGTCTAATACTTATATCCCAAAATGTCTTTGTTCTCTATGTGGCAAGGGTCTCTGAACCTAGTCCAAACCAGTCCTGTCCTCCCTGGTGCCGCATGACCACAGGGGGCGGAGATAGCATTGTGAAAAAGAAGATACAACCTATGCAGGTGCAAGCAAAACTCCTCCCACCACTCAAAATGCAGACCCGGTCATTTCAGGCAAGTGATGAGTCACCCAGGCAAGGCAGAACACACCTTAACGCCCGCAGTGACTGTCTAGTATGAATAAACATTCCAGCTCCTGTCACTCACACACCAGACACTGAATACACAAACAGCCAGAGGAACACAGAATGGTAAAGTTAGAAAATGCCCACATTCTAGGAGTAAAAACAACAGTTGATGGACAGAATGCAGAACAATGTCATACATTCACCCCAGTACATACATCTGGGCCTAAATTCATCGTTTTTTTGCTCACCATGCCATTTCAGTTTGAACCCAGCCATATGCAAATCAGTCTTGACCCTGTGCCCCATGGGGACAGTCCAGCCTGAACTGCCAAGCCAGGTCCTCCCTGGACTGGAAACAAGCATCCTAGGACCCGTTAACCCAGATCTCTTGACTGGGAGTGAATGTTTTGATTTGTTCTGCATTCCGTCCATCAATTGTGTGTCTTTTGTTTTCTTGCCCTAGGTGTGCCAGATATGCCCAGATGTGGGTCCTGGGCTCATTGTGTCACTGGAATCAAGCGATCCTGGCTGAAGAGGGGTAAACCCCGGAAACGGGTCCTAGGATGCATGTTTCCGGTCCAGGGAGGACCTGGATTGGCAGTTCAGGCTGGACTGTTCCCATGAGGCACAGGGTCAAGACTGATTTGCATATGGCCAGGTCTAAACTGGGGTGGCATGGTGAGCAAATGAATGATGGATTTAACCCAGATCTCTTGACTGGGGGTGAATGTTTTGATTTGTTCTGCAATCCGTCCATCAATTGTGTGTCTTTCACCTTCTATGAGTGGCATTTTTAAACACAGGATTCAAAAACCACATTTACAAAAGGGGCATTAATAAATTCTGAGATCAGAGAGTCTAAACTCCACTTTCCATCTCGTCCCTATTGCAAGTTACACATGTAAAAATGTTACAGTGCAACCCAAAAGATAAGCCTATGGGACAAATAGCCTTTCAATTGTGAAAAACAAAATTCTCTGTATTTCACTATCAGGACATGTCACACACACCAGTACATGTCCTACGTTTAATATACATTTCATTCTTCCCATGTGGGTACCTTGGGCCTACCAGAGGGGTGCCTTACATGAAAGGAAAGGGAAGGTTTGGGCCTGTCAAGTAGGTGCACTTGCCAGGAGAACATGCCGTTCTCAACTGCGGGAGCAGACACTACAGTGGTAGGTCAGAGATACATTTACAGGGCTACTAATGTGGATGGCGCAACTGCAAGCCCACTGGTAGCATTTGATTTACAGGCACTGGCAAACACCCTGCACTTTACTTGGGACTTCAGTAAATCATATCATAATTTATACAGAGAACATATGCACTTTAGCACCGGTCAGCAGTGGTAAAGAGCCCAGAATCCTATAGCCAACAAAAACCGGGTCAGACAAATAGAGGCAAAAGGCAAAAAGTTTGGGGATAAACCTGTCAAAAGGGCCAAGTCTAACACCTACATTATGTTAAAATGGTATAGCTCGTTTATGACTATGATTTACTCCTGTGCATTTTATGACCAGATCACAAAATGTGAATATGACATTAAATGGAGCTGGAATTGAGTTTTGAAGATAAGATAATGTCAGTATCGTGTCAGGTACACAGAGTAGTATTTTTAGATGCAAGTGTGAATCTTTGTCTCCTGAAATTCTGTCATCACTTTTTTTTGCAATTTCTGCAGGTTCTAACTCATGTCGAATGATACATGGGAGAGGGGACATCAACTTGTACTTTTGCATCTGGTTCCTGCATCCTCAGAATTGAGGTTCATGTGCCTAGTCCATTCAGTGATGCAGTGGGGTAATTTAGACATTCCTCCCTTCGGCCTTATACCCTCAATGTGGAAGTCTATGAGGAAATTAACAAGGGTGATTCTGGTGGTTTTGTATGACCAAGACAGGATGCTTTGTTTTATTCTATTGTTCCAGGTGTGGTCCTTTCTTCCAGGGTTCTCAGTTGGCTAGATATTGGATTTAGTGGACAGATGCAGGTCATACCACAGAATTATCAGTCGCAGGCATATAATTAGTGCTGGAAGACTTCCCAGGGGTGGTGTGCAACCTGAAAGATTCAGCAGCTCTTCTGAAGGATACAGTCTATCCTGCAGTTTTAAATGATGATGTTTCTCAGGGTTTCTGTTTCTTTCCTCTGTTGCTAAGAGGCAGCTGCCAGGACTCGGAGTTAGGAGCTTTGGGTTACAAGATGTCTGCACTTTTCATTTTGTTTACCAACCTTCTAAAAGCCCAGAGTTAAAACTGGCTGAAAAGGATGCTTAGTGTCACCCTTTTGAGTCACCATAATAGCCTGAAATAGAGTTTTTCATCCTAGCTTAGTCTTTTTCTGGCAATTACTAATGCCAAGGAGGTTGAAATAATTAGGCTGCCTTTTTACCAGCTGGTGATGTACATTAAAAACCACAGAAGGCGCTCAGGCCTGCAGCAGGAGTGTTAATGCTGCTGGACAGTGTTGCAAGCACACCGCTCAGGAGCTTTAATCCTGGAGGAGTGGGAAAGGTGATGGCACAGATACTAATCGACTGCCATTGGTCTTCAGTGCTGTCACTCAGACCAAGTCAAGCTATATGTGACAGCGGGAAAACAAATCGAAGCACTCCTGGGTCCCTGTCCTTCCTGGTTGAGACTTCCGCGAGCAATGAATGGGACGGGCAAAGCGAAACTATGCTTCTAAAGAAGTCAGGGAATTGCAATCTTCCTTAAAAAGTGTTAGATTCCAGACTTCACTGGTTTAGTGTTTCACTTTTTTGCTTCTTTTACTACATTCCGACTTTCCATTACATTCCAGTGCCCCATTGAACCAATTCATTGCCCTGGAAAGATATTATCTTCCTTTTCTGTCCTCTCCTTCTTCGTATTTGGAGGAAAGACTCAGTAGTCTAGATCAGTGGTACTCAACCTTTTGGCTTCTGTGAATAACATGGAATCACAACTGCAAGCCAGGGACCCCCAAGGCACTTCAACTATTTGAACCTCAACAATAAAACAAACGATGCGCAAACTTGTGCATTCTATATAAAGTCAAGAAACACAAAATGCGCCTACACCACCCTTATTTATACACAATCTTAATTGTAACGGTCGAACAAAAAAATCTTTGGTTTGACCTGGTATTTTTCTTTTTACCATTCCATTTTATATTTTCCTTTGAAAACTTTTTTTAGACTCATTTATGCAAAAAAATGAAACAACTGTACATTCATATATTTACACTAATATACAATGCAATTTACAAACATAAATTCACATTACATATATACACTAAATCAAAAAAACTTTTTAACATCATCCATCCCAAAGAAACCTTTAAACAAGACAAGACATTATATATTCAGTTATATTTTCTATTTCAAATAATGAAAGACAAAGTCAAAAGACAAGGAGTGCAGTCAATAAATGAAAACAATCTTGAGACCAGCTATATTGCTAGTTTATACTGTGGATGACAATATTGACTCCTTCGGATTTGCCGACGCGTTTCGAAACCAGGAAACCAGTTCCTGGAATCTCATCAGGGCTTTGTCGTTTATCAGGTTTTTAGAAAAAATGGAGGGCTGTGAGAAAGGCTTTCTTTATTTCAAAAAGCGTTGATTCATGGTATCCCTTGAAGGGTTTAAATTCGCTCCATACCGGTGGATGTGCTTCTCAGATCATGCACTGACTCTACAGTTTTAATTACACAACCAAATCTATTAGTACATGAGGCGAATGCGAGTCATTTTCATTTGTACTTGGCAATTATCTACTTCTCCCGACGTTCCGCATCGTGAAACTGTATCGCGTTGCAGATTCCTTAGCCTTGTTATTTTCAAAATCAAAGCAGATCCTTTTATGCGAGTGTCGCCACAGCCTTTATCCCGATCGAATGAAGTCAGCACATCTACTTTCCTCCTTAACTGTATGCTTAAACATAAGCGTGACTGCACACCAGTATAAGACCCAGGATGTAGTCACAACTCAATAGATAATCATGAAAAATCAGAGCTCACACCAAGAGTGGTGGGACAGAAGTAGTAACCTAAGCGGCATTGGGCGTAGACATAGGACAGAAATTGAGCTTGGCACAGACAACGCTGCAGACTATGCAGGGTCTTTGCATCAAAAGGTGACAAATACAGTGATTGCATAAAAGCTAGAGGAGCAGGGGCAGATGCCAGAGTTCAGACTACCTACTGGGTGGTTGCACTCAGCCTGTGAAGTATTTCAGCATGCCCCTTGTCCAATACAAGAAGTGTGGGAGCTTGAAGTCTGTGAATGCCTGACCTTGTAAAGTAGTGGAAGGGAGAAGATGGAGCACAGAAGGGCCTTTCGAGCAGTCTATCTGTGCATACGTGAATAAGGACACTGACAGTTAGAACACTGGGTCTGTAAGTTTACTAGAAAATCATAAGTAATTCAACTTACTTTTAGTCAGAAGCTAATTGCCAGTTCTAGCCATAGTGTGTTTGAATCTGAGCAGTGACTGTGTGGATTTAAACGTGTTTCATCCTGAACTAGCATTTGACTTTTGACAAAAAACTGTTTTAACATGCTTTATTTTATTATTACATATATCAAATACACTGCGGAGGAGACACAGTGGACTTCAAGTAAGCATTAATGTGACTACAAGAACCGATTATTCTCAGAGGAGAATAATGTGTTTAGCTAAAAATGTGAATAATGGGTGAAGCCTCATCCTCGGCTCCACCCCCTCTGCCTGGGATGACTCTTGGTGGCCACCTGCCCTGGGAGCTGCACCCACACCCACCAAAAACGGACGCAACATGGGGTTCATCCTGGATTCCTCGCTCTCAATGACCCAGCAAGTCAATGCAGTCTCCTCTTCCTACTTCAACACCCTCCGCATACTCCGTAAGATCTACAGATTGATGATCCCCACTGGAATCAGGAGGACGGTCACCCAGGCCCTCGTCAGTAACAAACTGGACTATGGCAACACCCTCTACGCAGGAACCACGGCCAAACTCCAGAAAAGACTCCAACGCATACAGAACGGCTACGCACGCCTCATCCTCGACATACCCGCGCCACACCCACATCACCGCCCACCCGAGGGACCTGCACTGGCTCCCCGTCAACAAGAGGATCACCTTCAAGCTCCTCACCCACACAAACAAAGCACTACACAACGCCGGACCAGCATACCTCAACGAGTGTCTCACCTTCTACACCCCGAACAGCTAGCTTTGCTCCGCCGACCTCACCCTCGCCACCGTCCCACGCATCCACAGGACCTCCACCGGGGGTAGATCCTTCTTCTACATCGCCGCTAAGACATGGAACACCCTCCCCACACATCTGCGGCAGTTCCAGGACCTGCTGACCTTCAGGAGACTATTTAAGACCTGGCTATTCGAGCAGTAACTGCACCCCCCTTCTCTGCACCTTGAGACCCTCATGGGTGGTTAGTGCACTCTACAAATTGTTGATTGATTGATTGTTTATTGATTTCAAATAATAGAGGTCATATGGGTCTGCAGAGCCCAGGAACAGGTGCAGCGGACCCCTAGAGGTCCGTAGTCCACAGGTTAAAACCCCTCCTCTAATGTCGGAAAAGTCTGTATCAATCTACTGGGAAAAGTTCTGCCATGCTTTACAGGTCCTGCAATTTGTTATATTCAGGTGAGAGTGGGAAATGATGTACGGTAGTATTAAAAGTCTGGATCACATCCACCATTTTGTTGGCCTACGTTGTAGCCCAGACTCCACTGGAAGGAATTCACTTTTAATCAGAAAGGGGAACTACAGTGACCTGCATTAAAATACAAGGGGTTCAGTGAGCAGACAGGCGTAAGGCAGCTACATGGGCTCTTCCTCGCACCTTCATTGTCTATAGGTTGAGAACACTAGTGCGTCAATACGGCATCAATGTGAGTATGTCTGTGTGCTGGTAAAAAAAAGCTTAATTCTTATTGGGGCATGGACCCTTTTCCATTTAGAGAGATTTAGTTTGAATCAGTACATCAATATTTTTCCCCATGAAAGAATAAAATGCATTCCATTAGGAGATGCAAATGTTGAATGTCCATTAACTGTCAATTCCCACTAGGTCGTCTGACTGTGCGTCGTCTTCTCTGGGGTTTCCCGCCTCCGCCTCGGCTCGCTGTCACGGTCTGATCGCTGACATCTCTTTCAGTTTGCAGCTGGTACTAACCAAAAGTGACAGACCAGCTGTCAGCTCTCAGAATCCGTGAACGGTTTTTGGGCAGCTGACTGTAACAAGGGGTCAGTGGGAAGCGGGGAGGCACAAGAATGAAACTAATTTCTTTCCGTACTTTGCTCGAGGACATGTTGTACGGCAGAACTTTCTTTTGCCTTAACAGGCCCCGCCTGGGACAAATCCTTGAGTCAACGAGACCCATCAGAGGAAGCCTTACTTCTGCCAAAGGGCAAGTGGGTCTGGGGGTGTCTGTTCAATGGATAAATAGTTTCAAGGAGGGCAGTCGTGAGTCTGATATAAGCAGAGCCAGACTGGGAACCAAAACCGGCCCTGGCAAAGAGCTCGGCCAGCGACGGGGGGCAGGGGGAATATGCGTGTGGTTGCTAGTGGAAAGCGTTGTAGCGCTTTTGTTGCTGAGGGCTGATATTGCTGCTATGCTGCAAAACCTGCACCAGTAACAAAAATGGCCCCCAAGAGTCTAAAACCGGCCCCCACCCTGGTGGCCCACCGGGGAAATGCCCGGTGCCTGCTACAGCCAGTCCGGCCCTGGATAAAGCCCCTTCCTACAGTGCATGGAAGGTACTGTTAATCAATATGCCATTTCTATAGTCATGTGTGTCCCTGTCTAAATGTCTGCCAGTATCGTCGTAAAGGCAGTGCTTAGTTTGTGAAAAACAGGTGCCAAGGCCCTCGTCAGGAGGCCACTCCACTCTTCTACTTTTGCACCGTCCATTGCCCCCACCAGTGCTCCCAATTACAGCACCAACACAACTATTAACCATCACACTCTTGCAAGTGTGACAAGTCATGCTATTCAAGACCCCAAAGCTATAAGAATGGCCTTGGGGGTGGTGGGGGGTGAGGCGGGGGGGGGGGGTTGGTATAGTGTATGATAATGTATATTGAATAAATAAACAGCTTTTATTATGCTCATACCTAAAAACAGGCAGAGAGAGCCACGATGTGGCAAACTGTCATGAGCTCTAGTGCTGGCAATTAAGAGACCACAAGCTCAAATTAAGCACCACAAAAAGGTAATTGTTTTGAAGAACAAGTATTTAGGTAGATGACTAAAAAATATTGCATTATAGCTTTATGCTAAGGACTATAGCGATTAATGATGGAGCAGGAGACCTGGGCCAGCCATTATTGGCCCTCTGCTACTACAATGTCTTTTGTGGATCTCCCAACATTCCAATGTCATCATAACAATAACTACTTGTTTTTAGGTCTCGCCTACTAGACAGCACATGCATCTTGGCTTACAGTGGGCTTACTGTCCACCCTTTGCCTACCATTGTTTGGTTTTATTGCCACTCTCCTTTTCTTGCTTCTTAACTGTTAGCTTGTGTGGCCTTTCCTTTCACTTCTTGTGTTTTTCACTCCCCTGGACCATGGGAGCATTGTTAGTGTCCTTCCACTGCTCATTTTTCAGGGGCTACTTCTTTCTTTTTGTGTAGGGACTTCATGAGATGACATGCTTTTTCCAGCTGTCTTCCTAGTCTGCATTTCTTCCGGCCCCTGCACTCCATGTGTCGCTCTCTCTCTTGCCCGTGTGCTCGTCTCCTGGCTGCTCCCATTGCTCTCTCACTTGTTTACTTTCGCTTCCTCCTGCACCCCATGGTGCTCTCTCCCTGTTAGATGTCTTCCCTCCCAGCGTCCTCCGTGTTACCGCCCTCCCACATGTGCCCCTATGCTGCTTCCACCCCACCCTGTGTTGCTTCTCCCTGCCATCCTGTTGGTTCCCCTCATCCCACTCCATGATTACGCCCCTCCCACCTGCGATGTTCCCATTGCACTTGATTCCCACAGAAGCTGAGGACATTTATGATCTGCTTCAACTGGGAGAAAATGACATGCTTGGATTTTTTATCATTTTTACTGGGGAAGAAATACTGCAGCTCTACTTGTAAACAGGCCTGGCAGCCACGGTCAGACTTGGAGAGGAAACAGGCCCTGACACTGAATTCAATGAAGCCCTCATTGGCAAGTCAGATAGCAGGAAATGTGACCCACATTTGCAAATCAGGGCAGTCTTAAATGTGTAAAGCTGTATGTGTGTTTTGCAAGGTTTGGGAGACTGCATGCATTTAACCCCTTCCATGCTAATGATGGCCGGGAGCCGTCATGGCACACAGTGCTCTTGTGCTGATGACGGCTCCCGGCCGTCATGACCGCACCCGCGAATGGAATGTGCCGCACAGGGGCAGAATCACGAACGCAGCCAGGGGGTTAAGCTTGCTGCAGGCAATGTTTGTGGTAATATCAGAGAAACCGATGATAAAAACTAACCCATCAGATCATAAAACAGGCCCAAAAACAGCCCAAAAAACCCATCCAATCCAGGCAGTGGCACCAAGAGCCCTGGAACCTACAATCACAGCCTGGTGTGTCACAGTGGAGAAGGTCAGGCCCTTGGCTTTCTTTCACTGAAGTACACAACTCCTCCCTTTGACTCCGAAATGCCCTCTCAGAGACGCCTCAGAGGAGGATGGTAGTCGCTCCTTCTTTCTCAGGGCCGGACTGGCCATAGCGGGCACCGGGCAAACCCCCGCCGCATGGGTGGGGGCCGGTTTTGGGCCACTGGGAAGCAATTATGGGTGTGGCTTGAAACATATGAAATACAATACTGTGCTATACACAACATGCTGCCTGATCTTTTTTTTTTTTTGCATATTTTATATAGCGCGAACTCGAACCGAAGGTATTAGGAGCGCTTTACATGAGCACCGTATTTACATTACACATTCAGGCACGGGGAGATTGAGTGATTTGCCCAGAATCACAGGATGTGGACGCGACCCCGAGGCTCGAACCCTGGTTTCCAGCACCAAAGTCAGCATTGAGGTGCCTCATTTCTTTTTAACTAACAAACATGCCTAACACAACAGGCTATACCCATTGGCTTTGTTAGTGCTTGATATAAATAAGTACATTTGTTGTAAACAATTAGAATTGGTAATTCCAAATGATACATATGTGACCAGCACTATATACACACAGGAGTGAGGCCAAGAATAGACTGAGCATGTAATCTGAACTGGGTTATAGCCCACAAACTCACACTGCCTTCAGCCTCATATCCAGAGCTCCCAATTGTCCCCCTTTATCAGTGCCAACCCACAACCAGAATTCACTCAGACACCTAAATGTGACACTGCTCACATGTACCATACAAGTATTGGAAAACTCAATAGTTTAGCCTTTTAGAGGTGAGACCACTTTGCGAATACTTACTACAGTAAATTACAATACAAATTTGCACTAAAGAAATGAAAGTTTACAAACTATAACAAATTCAAAGTCTTCTATTGTATAACATATGCATTCTATACACAGTAGCATATTGTTAAAACTATTACCAATACCAATATATCCCAAATGTGAGCCCTAATGGCTTTGCAAATGCTTGCTGAAATTGCACGTCATACACTAGTGGGGTTTCTAAGCATTATAAATAATTACCCGATTTTTAGACACTCAATTTGTTAACTCCAGGGGATAGAAGGTTGAGTGCTAAGTAACTTGACTTGACTTGAGTGCTAAGTGTTAATATTACAGAACAATCTTGCCTGTCAGCTTAGTGAGGGTGTGAGTGAGGTAGTTAAGTCAGTGAAGTAGGTGGATTACAGAGTAAATTGGATAAACCTGAGTGAGATTAAAAAAATATCCACTTCTTGTGCTATGAACACCGCACTCTGCACAAGACTCTAGATGCAGGATGTAGACCTGCCCTGTGCTTATGCATCAGAAACTACATGGCACTAAGTTTGGCTGTACTCCAAGGGATCACGGCACAAGACGTGGGCTTTGGCTTCTCTACACCCCAAACCCCATACTTCAGTAACAGCTAGGAATGGCCTGTTTCCATGCCAAGCATTTGCTCAGGACATTATATGTCCTTCAGTAAACCTTGTGTCCTGAAACCTGGGCTCAGTATCCAGTCCACTGGGCGCATGCAGAGACTATGCCTTGTGTGTTGAAGCAATCAATGTGTCTTTGGGTGCCCAACAGATTGAGCAACCCTTCTAACAACAAAGGGAATAGTATCCTTAAAGAGCTACATAATGTAGGGTCCCCTTTATTAACATTGCTGGCCATTTGTTTTTATACAAGAAAGCATCTATCATGTTATGTTACGTTATATGTTATGTTATGTGTATTTGTAGAGTGCACACGAGGATATCCTTGCACTAAAAAGCTGGAGCTGCACAGGGCAACGACTAGGTGTAGAGCCATTTCTTCTGTTTCTTGCAAAATTCAAGTACTGCAGAGGTGGCTCTGATATATGGGAGTAGATTATCCCAGACTTTAAGAGCAAGGTAAGAGAAGGCCTGGATGACGGATCTGGTTCTTTGTATGCAGGGCATGTGTGCGAGTCCTGCTGGGAGAAGGTATGGCATGGGTATGTGGAAGTTAATTACAGCTGGTTTACATCTTTTCTGGCCGGCCGCCGACAAACGGTCTGGGCCTCCTCTTGCTCTGCTGAGATGCCGCCATTGGGAGTCGGAGTCCCGCAGGGCTCGGTATTGAGCCCGACTCTTTTTAACATCTTTATGACCCCTCTGGCGGCTCTGGCTGAGTCCTTCGGGCCCAGATCGTATCCTACGCAGATGACACCAAGCTGCTCTTTACCTGTCGGAAAGGAGAGGATTTTGATGGAGAGAGTATCCGTGAGTGCCTTGGGGCTGTTTTTAATTGGCTCCAACTGAAAAGCCTCAAGTGCAACTCAGATAAATCGGAGGTGCTCTTCTTCGGTTGTCAATCCGATCCGGACTGGCAGGTATGGTGGCCTGCTGACATGCCTCCTCCGGGGCGGTCGTCTCAATCAGCTAAGAATTTGGGGATCAAAATTGACAATGGCCTGACTTTAAGATCTCAGATCCTTGCCCTCACTGGCACCTGCTTTGGTCTTCTCCGTATGCTTCGGAAGTTTTTCCCTTTGCTTTCTGAGGACCACAGGAGGACTACGGTACAGGCCTTGATCGGTTCAAGACTGGACTACTCCAACGTCCTATATCTTGGCCTGCCGGAATATCTCCTGCAACGGATGCAGGTGGTCCAGAACGCGGCAGCGCGTGCCATTTTTGGCCTGAATAGGCGAGTCAGAGTTTCTGGCTTGTTGCAGTCGCTTCATTGGCTGCCTATCCGACAGCGGATAGTTTTCAAAGCCTTAACTCTTGCACACAAGGCCTTTTATGCCACAGGGGCTAAATACCTTCAGAAGAGGCTCGTCTCCTATCGTCCTTTCCGATCTCTGAGGTCAGAGTCGCTGTTCCTTGCCATCGTTCCTCGTGTGAGGAAGGCTCGTATGGGAGGTCGTTCCTTTATGCTCCGGGCCCAACAGCTTTGAAACTCCCTGCCCCTGGCATTACGTAGCACCTCAAATCTGTTGGCTTTCAGGAAGGGCCTGAAAACTTGGCTTTTTGCTTCTTAGATCTCCGTATTCTGCTGACCCTGTTTCTTTTAATCTGTGTGTTGTGTTTGTCTTTTTCAGGTTGTCAATAAAGCGCCGGGACACTCTTTTGAGTAGCCGAGCGCTATAAAAGACACAAAATCACATAACATAACATTAATTCAATTGTTAAGGTAGGTGGGGCTGGTGTGGCGCGAGTCTTTGTTTGTGTGCGCTAAGAGTTTGATGAGTACCTGCTTGTGGATGGGCGATGTGGGTGCAGGGGGAGGAGCTTGAGTTTGAGTCTGGCAGCTGAGTTCTGTATCATCTGGAGTCCTCAGGTCAGTTGTGCATTAATTCTTACATATAGTGCGTTGACGCAGTCCAACTTACTGGTTATGAGGGCCTAGGTGATTGTTCTGCGGGTTGTGAAAAGTCATTTGAAAATGTACCGGTGCCTCTTGAGTGTGAGAAAACAGGAGGCAGTTTTCCCCTGGCCTGTTGTAACTAGCAGGGTGCTGACTATTGTTCTGAGGTTCTTTGCATGGATGGTTGAGTTGGGTGTAGGCCTGAGATCAACAAACCACCAGGTGCAGACCCATAGTGAGGTGTCGTTACCGAAGGTGACTGCCTCTGTCTTGATTGTGTTGAGCTTGCATCAGTGGGTTTTTATCCATCTGAAGGGTTCAGGTATGCGAGCAGAGAATTTGGCTCGAGTGTTCGATATATATGTCGAAGAGGTAGAGGATGAGCTGGGTGTTGTCTGCGTAGCATATAATGTTGATTCAGTGGGTGCAAATGATGCTGGTGAGTTTGGTCATTTTGTAGTTGCACAGCGTAGGATTCAACGAGGATCCTTATCGTATTTCGCAGATGAGATTGGCAGTGGCAGAGGTGAAGGGAGTCAGGTTGACTGACTTGATGCAGCCCATGTGGAAAGGGCAAATCCAGCAAAGCTCTGGTTGCAGAATGTCAGCATTGTGTAGGCGTTGAATGAGGACGGGGTGTGAGATGATATCAGTGCTTCAGATAGATCCAGAACGATGAGGGTAGAAGTGTCCCCTCGCTCCATGATCTGTAGAATCTAGTCTAAGGTCTGAAGTCACTTTCAAGAACTGTGAATGGGTCTAAAGGTGGACTGAATAGTGCAGAAGAGGTTGTTGTCCTTGGGGTGGGTGGCTAGATGTTTGTTCATGATTTCTTCCATGACTTTCTCCAGAAAGGAAGGCAGGGAGATGGGGCGGTAGTTGGCTAGTGTTCTAGGGTTCACTGTGGGTTTCTTTAAGAGAGGGAAAACTGTGGAATTTTTCCAGGCATCTGAAAATGTGACTGTGTAATCAAGTTGTTCAGGATTTGGGTGAGGGCTGAGCTGATGGAGTCCAGTGCCTTAGTGAATATGTGATGAAGTCAGAAATACAATGGTGCTCCGGAGCGTCTCTGCCATGGTTGATGCAGTTTCTTGAATGGTGATGGGGGACCCATCAGTCCCCTGGACGTTGGAAGTGGTGGGTAGGGTAGCTGAGAGGGTAGAGAGTCTGGTTAGTTCTCCAAGTTGACTTAGATGCTGGAGATCCTCTTGCTGAAGAAAAGAAACATCAGGGTGCAGCAGTCTTGTGAGGGAGTGACGCTGATGGCACTTGCTTTTGAGGGGGAATCTTCCAAGATGGGGAAGATTTCCTTGGTGTTGTTGGTGCTGCTTTTATTGTTCTTGGTGAGGAAGGAGCATTTGGTGTCTCTGATTTGTTGGTGGTATCGTTTGAGGGCTTATCTATATTTGCTGTTGTCAGTGTCATCCTGACTTTGTCGCCATCTGTGTTTTAGCTGCATGTAGTGCCACTTGGTGAGTTTGTGCGTTTCTGTATATCAGCTTGCTTGTAGTCTGGTTCTGGTGGACCTGGTGGTCTTGAGGTGGGGCTATGGTGTCTACTCATGAGGTGATTTATAAGTTGGAGCTGGAGGTTGTTGAGTTGTTGCAGCCAGTGGTGTATGAACTCTGGGGTCAAGAATTCGTCAAAGGCCTTGTTCCAATCTCTTCATGAGGATGTATGACGTTACAACGCATACTTTTACTCCGCATACCATTACAACGCGGTATTCACAACGCATACCACTACAACGCATAGCGCTTTGGGGTGCTGGATAGTGGTAAGTATAATTTACTATTCTAACTCCAGTCCCCGTGGACCCTAGGGAAGGTGTTGGATAGTAAATTAAACTTACCTCTTATCCTAGAGCGCCCCCCAGCGCTATGCGTTGTAATGGTATGCGTTGTAATGCCTGCGTTGTAGTGGTAGTGCGTTGTAAAAAATGCGTTGTAACAGGTGAATACCCTTCATGAGGGCTTGGTGGTGGCATTTCTGGGGTGGTGAGGAATGGGATGTTGAAATGGATGAGGGTTTGATCGGACCATCCAGGTGATGTGTGTTAGCTTGTTCACTGTGATTTCTCTGAAGCTGGTGAAAATAGGGTCTAGTTGCTGTCTGATGATGTGGATGGGGTATTCGGCTGACTGGGTAAGTCAGAGATTTGTCAGGTCCTCCTGGAGGTTGATTGTGTTGGGTTTGGTGGGGTTAAGGCACTGGAGTCGAGTGTCAGAGAATGATAAAGTCTACGGTTGTGCCTCTGATATTGGCTCAGGGTCAGAGGAGTTGGTAGACGAGGGTGCCACTCGTGGTGTAGTTGGCAGTTATGTAGGGTTTGAAGGTTAGATGTTCCATGTTGCTGTTTGTGCTAGCCGAGGTAGTGGAGCACTGAATGCGTTCTCTGAAGATGATGGTGAGCCATTGGTTATGTCCTCTCTTATGACTTTGAATGTGATAGTCAGCCTTGTTTATGTAAGAAAGAGCTGGACTGGTCGGTGGTCATGCAGCAGGTCCCAGATTTCTGTCGCATGTTTGGTGAGGGAGAGGGTTTTGGGAAGAAGGCAGTATAGGGAGCATGAGCATGGAAAGCTGGAAACACACCGAAATCAACGCCCTCCTCAAGAAGCCTAAGGCGGACCCCAAGGAACTAAAGAACTTCCGGCCCATCTCTCTGCTCCCGTTCCCGGCGAAGGTCATCGAGAAAATTGTCAACATGCAACTGGCCCACCACCTGGAAGACAACAACATCTTGGACCCGTCCCAGTCCGGGTTCAGACGAAACCACAGCACCGAGACAGACCTCATCGCCGCCACAGACGACATCAGGTGGCAACTAGACAACGGCGAAACATCAGCCCTCATCCTCCTGGAACTGTCAGCCGACTTCGACACGGTCTGTCATTGCACTCAAAAGACACGCCTCCTAGAAGCCGGAATCCAAGAGAAGGCCCTTGACTGGACCAGGTCCTTCCTCTCCGGCAGAACACAGAGCGTCCGCCTCCCGCCCTTCCGATCCGAGGCCACCGACATCATCTGCGGCGTCCCCCAGGGCTCATCCCTCAGCCCGACGGTGTTCAACGTATACATAACCCCCCTTGCACAAGTGGCCCGCCAACACGACCTCAACATCATCTCCTACGCCGACGACACCCAGCTCATCCTCTCCCTCACCAAGGACCCACACACTGCCAAAACCAACCTCCACGAGGGAATGAAGGCCGTTGCCGACTGGATGAGGAACAACCGTCTGAAGCTGAACTCGGACAAGACGGAGGTACTCATCCTCGAACCCACCCCCTCAGCATGAGACGACTCCTGGTGGCCGACCACACGGGAAACAGCACCGACACCCACCGACCTTGCACGCAACCTAGGATTCATCCTCCACTCCTCCCTCTCCATGTCTAAACAGGTCAACGCAGTCTCCTCCTCCTGCTACGACACCCTCCGCATGCTCCGCAAGATCTACAAGTGGATACCAACCGAAATAAGAAGAACGGTGACACATGCCCTGGACTACGGCAACGTACTCTACGCAGGAATCCCAGCCAAACACCTACGACGACTACAACTTATCCAAAACGCCTGTGCCTGACTGATCATCAACGTTCCCCGCCGCAGCCACATCACCCCCCACCTGAGACACCTACACTGGCTCCCCGTCGACAAGAGGATCACCTGCGAGGCCTCCGGGCAGTTATGCGCTATATAAGTGGAATTTTTCATTTCATTTCATTTCAAGCTCCTCACCCACGCACACAAAGCACTCCACAACGCCAGACCAGCCTACCTGAACAGCAGACTCAGCTTCTACACCCCGACCTGGCAGCTCCGCTCCGCCAGCCTCGCCCTCGCCGCTGTCCCCAACATCCAACAAACAACCTCCTGCGGCAGATCCTTCTCCTACCTCGCCGACAAGACTTGGAACACCCTCCCTAGCCACCTACGGCAGACCCAAGACCTACTCGCCTTCAGAAGACTCCTCAAGACCTGGCTCTTCGATCAGTAGCGGCACCCCCTCCCCTCAGAGACTTGATACCCTCATGGGTAAGTAGCGCGCTTTACAAGTACTCTGATTGATTGATTGAAAGTGTGAGATGTTCATTGTGTGCAGTGTGTAGTACCAGGGTGCCGTGCATTTGCGGGAGGGTGTAGTAGAAGTGGCAGTGGCAGGTTGTCTTCCGGTGAGGCTTAGGCAGCAGCACAGGGTGTGCATCTGGGGTTCAGGGCGACGAGGGATAAAGGGGAATAAAAGCTGTATGTGGAAGGAGGACCAGGGTTCCTACTGCTGGGCACCGGTGGGCTGTGGATGGGCACATACTGGTTTGCTTTTGGGGCTCAGAGTAACAGAGACCAAAAGGCAGCAAGGGGTACAAAAGGGGGTGGTGATGGACGGAGTATCTGAATCAATCAAACACTCACACCCAGTCAAAAGATCTGGGTTTAATCCATCACCATTCTTTAGCCCACTCTGCCACCTCAGTTCAGACATGGCTATATGCAAATCAGTCTGACCCTGAGCCTCATGGGAACAGTCCAGCCCGAACTGCCAAGCCATGTCTTCCCTGGACCGGAAACAAGCTTCCGAGGACCGGTTTCTGGCATTCCAGCGGTCTTCAGCCCGGCTTGCTTGAATCCAGTGGCAAAGTGAGCAAGGGACTTACGTCTGAGCATACCCTGCCACACTTATGGCGGCCAAAAGCGGTACAAAAGGGGGTGGTGATGGACGGAGCATCTGAATCAATCAAACACTCACACCCAGTCAAAAGATCTGGGTTTAATCCATCACCGTTCTTTAGCCCACTCTGCCACCCCAGTTCAGACATGGCTATATGCAAATCAGTCTGACCCTGTGCCTCATGGGAACAGTCCAGCCTGAACTGCCAAGCCATGTCTTCCCTGGACCGGAAACAAGCTTCCGAGGACCGGTTTCTTGCATTCCAGCCGTCTTCAGCCCGGCTTGCTTGAATCCAGTGGCAAAGTGAGCAAGGGACTCACGTCTGAGCATACCCTGCCACACTTTTGGCGGCCAAAAGCGGTACAAAAGGGGGTGATGATGAACGGAGCATCTGAATCAATCAAACACTCACACCCAGTCAAAAGATCTGGGTTTAATCCATCACCGTTCTTTAGCCCACTCTGCCACCCCAGTTCAGACATGGCTATATGCAAATCAGTCTGACCCTGTGTTTGATTGAGTGAAAAAGACACAGAAAAATATTAAAGAATCAAAAAGCAAAAAAACACTGAAGAACAGCAGAGAATGAATGAGAAAGTGTGACAGATGCCCAGGGAGCCTCATGACAGAGATGGTGCTGGGCCCAAAAGGACTGGACCTTGTCGGAGACCAGGCACATGTGGGGGCAAAGGCATAAGGCAGGGGTCAGGTGAAGCACCTTAAACCCAAATATCAATGGCTATGCTGTGTGCGCTAAACATCCTATTTAACCCTTGGTGTAGTTCGCGTAGTTGTGCTCCGCATAGCTACGCAAAGTGCACTTCGCTCTAAGCCAGATACGCTTAGCGCTACGCGAACTGCGTAGTGCGCTGTTCGTCATGATTGCACAGTGCAGGTTGCTTGTCTGTACTGTGAAATCATTGAAAAGGGCATCTCCCACAGTGAGAGCTGTTGTTTTCTGCCGTTCTAGTAGATTTTTACTCGAGCAGCAGCTTTCTCAACGCGGACTGGTAGTTTCTCATCGCGAGCGGTCGCGAGCATACGCGACCACTCGCAATGAGAAACCTGACCTCCCCGCATTGAGAATCTCGCTGGGAGGTTTATTTTCCTCGTTCACGATCGCCAACTTGATGTTCCTGATCGCGAACGAGGAAAAAGTCTCGCCGGGAGGTCATTTTGCTCGTTCACGGTCGCCAACTTGACGTTAAGGACCGCGAACAAGCAAAAAATGGCAACTACGCTACGCTGCGCGATTTTGCACGGTGCTACGTGCAATACAAGTAGCGCAAAGTAGCACAAACTACGCAAACTTCGCGAGCGTAGCGTAGTTGGCTGCCCAGGGTTAATCCTATTAACTTACTACAATTATTAAGATTCAAGTACTGATTGTATTACAAAATATATTCCTCAAATATTTTCCACAACAATACCATCCAACTTCCCTGATGTTACTAAACCTTGGATGATGGAGTATAGAAAATCTTTAGAACTGTCACAGCTAGACTGTAAGTTAGAAGAGTAAACGTGTGGGACTACATATCCCAGAGTGCTTGTGGGCTAGTCCTACCTTCCTTTCTCTCGTTTCTCTATCTATACTCCTTTCCCTTTCCGCGGGTGCTTATCACCTGATTCCTGTTCCCGGACAGTCAAGGAGAGAGAGCTTCCTGTATTGCCCCCGTCGCAGGTTTTTGGATTACTACAGCCTTTAGTACTTGTTTTAAACTAACACGCATTTCGTTGGAGTGTATTTTTGCGTGTTGAAGCCTTTGGTATTAACCATTCACCTGGTAATTGCCGTCAGGGTGCGAGCGCGGCGGCAGCCGTGTCTGCACTTCTTCTCGAGTTGTTTCATTAAGGCGACTACGCTGCAGTAAGTTGTCAGATACGCTGTTTTTTCGGATTCTTCAAGGCAAAGTCCGAGGGGGGCTATTGTCAGGACAAGGAGAAGGAGAATTGTAGCTTTTATGTGTTACCAATGGAAATTGAATGCTATCTCTTAATACTGAAAAGATTGTTGATTATGTGATGTATCTAACATTTGAAAATAACGATGTACTGTTAGGAATGGTAAATTTCACAGTAGAAACGGTTATATGTAGGAGTTTTTATGATCTGTTATAGGTTTGTTAGTACTGTACATGTACCGAGGTTATTATGGCACACACGGACACACTCCTTTTTCCACCCTTTACCTAAACTTTTCTTACTAACACTTAGTAGGCTTTATACATTATAGAACTCCTTAGTCAACTGTTTGACCTTTTGTTATGCGCGCTACTATCAGGATTGTAGACATGGTTGGTTGATGAGGGGATGTGTTGTCTTTGAGTACTGTAATTGTTAAAGGTGACTTATAACAGTACCTAATTTATGCTTAGTTTGTAATATACACAGATAAGGTTTTATATATTCAGTTAGAAATTGTAAGCATACCTTTCGAGCGATTGGATCCGATATATATAACACTAGTTCGCTGATAGATTTAACGATATAATTTGATACTAGTATGATAAATAGGACAGTACGTTATTCTGACCAAAAAAGAAATATGGTTCAGTGCTTGTGACTTTAGAGACATTAATAGATTCAGCTTATGGACATCACAATTGTATACCGTAGTTTTTACCACTACAAGATGGCGCCGATTATCGATTGTGATAAATAGGCGTTCCAATATGGCGCCCACACAGAACGCCAAAGAGCAGCGTGGATATTTGCTGCCGATTCGAAGGTATGCGTTAGTGATAGTTAATTATGGCTCGTTTTTTTGACGTTTACATATAGATTGTTTGTGGACAAATATTCGTCTCCTCTTTTAACAGGAGGGGGACGTTTTGGTGGAAGAATGTCATGACTCAATGATACAGACATTGGGTAAGTTAGTCGATATTAGTATGCATTTACGGATTTTGTTTTTGAGAACTATAATAGTGATTATTGGTTTCTGACTGTTACAGAGACTTTCGGATGATATATCCCTCCAGATCCACCATAATAATACTTGGGAATAATATTCTACATTGTGAATTGATGAATTGATTGAGGACAATATCAGAGTGTTACATATACTCGGTAAGATCTTGGATTATTAGTTAGACAGGCAGTCTTGTGGTTTACAGTTGAGGTGATGATGAGAAATTAAAATACAGATAATCTCTCACTTTACAGCATATGTCCTCAGAATACACTTGAAACCAGTTATTGTGGTAAGTGATGTAATGCATCGTATGCTGAAGTATTGTTACGCTTATGATATAAGTTGCTAACGCCTATTTTGCAATTTAGTAACAATAGAGATTTATCATCTACTACAACGTTAGAAACGCACTTCGTTGATCCTTTATTTAAAGTGAGCCGGTTTTTAATAACTGGTGCTTAACTAGGGAATTAGCAACAAGTAAGAATAGGGTTCATAAGTTGTCTTGTATTTATAGATATTGTTAAGGAGAGATTGGATTCAGTGTGAAGATCTTTGACTCGTGTTTTTGATTATACTGGTGAGTGTCACTCTACATATGTAGTTATGAATATCAATCAGTAGTGTGCGTATCGATTTGGCCCAGCAGTTACTAGGGGATTTACTGGTATAGCTCGTATTTGAATTACAAATGATATTGCCATTATCCTATGATAGTCATAGGAGGATCTTCTTAAATTAGTTATAATGGTCGTCTGATGTTGAAGGCATCCAAATTATGGGTGCTAGACTTCTGATAAAGTATCTCTAAGGTTACTGAGTCAATGTGATGTTAGTTGCATATAAGACGTGTTTGGTGATTTCGGTTTACGTTCATTTTTGTTATATAGAGGTAAACCTGGAAAAAGACAAGGAAGCTTTATATTCCAGGATACAAGATTATGTTTGAGGTAAATATTCTCTATCAACTAGATGTCGACAGTTTCTGGGTTATAAGGTATTCACGGAGCGTAAACTTTTTTTTGTAAATATCTAAATGGTTATCTATTCTCTGTCTTTCTCACGAAGAGTACCTACACTACCACTAGTTATGCGTGACATATATTTCTCTTGGTGGAGGTTACTATAATTTTCCTTCATTTCTCAAATATATAGAGGTTTTATTTTAAAATATGGCCATTGTTTATTTTGTGGTTACAGCCCTGAGGAAGTCTAAGTGTTGTATAAATACACGACGAAACACGTGTTGGCTGATGTACCATCTATACACTGGACTGTTGTACTGAATGTACAGAAACATTGGATTGGAATAAATTTTGAAGACACAAAGTGACTACAACTACTGATGAATGGACTTGAATTCATTTGATACATTGTGGCTTGCCAGTCATTTATAATTTGTGAAACTACAATACTGTTGAGACTTACATTGATATTACCATTTGTGTGCCTAGGGGGATATAATACATTTTGGTTTCTGTTTTTACAGATGTTTTGGGTGTTGAATGCGCGCCCTCCCTCTAGAAGCACCAACCTCTGACTTTGTATTAGAGTTTACTATCTCGTTGTTATTAACCGTGGAGCGCCCTTTAACTGTCAGTATCCATATTACTAGGACTGTGGTACTGTGTTAATGTAAGTGTAGAGATACTTATAAAGGGAATATAGTTCCTAGACATAGGGAAGGGGAGGTTCCACTCACCGTTTGTTTTATTTTGCCTCATATACAGGAACCCGAGGGCAAGTATAGAAGTGAAGATTCCAACTTCTGCTGCATGCCATTCATTGATTTCCTTGCCACATCTTTATTGTTTCTTTTGTCCCTTTTTACCCTTCCCCCTGTGGTGGTATATTCCTGGGCAGTTCAATAATAGACTCTCAGGGACTACCATTGAAGGGGTAGAGGTAACCTAGCATCGCTCCTGTTGTATCTGGCTGCAAGGTTAGTTATAACCTTCATTCTATGACAAGAACTCAAAACAGTAGAAGAAAGTCTGCATCTTTTTTTTCAATTTTTTAAAGAACGTATGTGTGATTTTGAAGACTTTGTTCAGTGTCCGTTCACATGTCTACTCATTTCAGTTCAAAATCGAATAGTTATTGAATGGGTTTACCACAAAATTGGAAAGCAGACAGAGGCAATATGTACATGCCACATTTGTAGTCATGTCTTTGAACTGTCTTTTCTAGAGTTCATCTCAAACCTCCATATGGGAATTGAAAACTGAGAATTCTCTAATGACGCCCACCTCATCCCTCCATCAATCTGCTGAGGCTTTAAAGGATTAAACAAAAGAAAGATGGAAATATCTATGTGGAAGGTTTCTAGGAGATTAAAATAAGTCATTAGCACCACAATCATTGCTTTCCACATGTAAAGTGGGCTATTCCATTAACTACAAAGGTTATATAACCACATTTAAAATACATTTAGAAGTAAGTAACCGACCGTTAAGAAAGCTCTTAAAAAATTAAGAAGGATCCAGGCAGAAAGAGCGATGTATCTTCTTTATTTACATGTTAGGCCCTTAGTGTCTGGCTGTAGTTCTAGTCGAGGTGTAATTCTCCAACCAACTGTAGCTTCAACTCCTCACACATGAGACCTCTATTATAGCCTTTTAGCCCGCTGTTGTGGTCTATACCGGCCATTGCAGGCCTGCTCCACTATTAAAGGCCCGAGCCGAAGGCGAGGGCAAGGGAGTGGGACTTTAATGCTGGTATAGCCCAGCTATAAAGGGCTATAAGGCTATTAGAGGGTAGAATGTTCTAACAAATAAAACAAAGGCCTCATGGAGCCTGAGGGAGTAGAAATCCCCTCAGGCTCTGTGAGGTTTTTGTTCACAGCAAAAGCTGTGAAAGGAAAACATTGAAATGCTGGAGCTCCGGGCTTCTACCAGCTGTTAGAAGCCGGGAGCAGTCCATTGTTTTCAATGGAGCTCCCAACATTCCAATGTTCTAATATAACCTTATAGCCCACTGCCGAGAGCTCTCCCGGCTGTTAAAGACCCTAAACCTGAGTTATAGGCCCAAGCCACAGGCAAGGGCCTATCACTCGGATTCAGGGACTTTAATAACCACCGAGGCAGAAGGGCCTTAAGGTTATTAGGCCATTCCACTCACTAAGGGTAGAATGTTCTAAATTAAAAAGGTAGAAACATGAAGACAAACATAGGAATGTTGGATCTTCCGGCTTATACCAGCCTTTATAATCCCGGAGCTACTCTATTGTCTTCAATGGAGCTCGGAGCAATCCAATATTTTAATACATCATTCATTGTCAAGACTGGAAACAGCGGCTGAGACATATTGGAATGCGGGCACACACATCGATCAAGCCATTTTCTGTGCAAAGCATTATGTATTATTTGACCTCATTCTGGGTGGGAGTTTCAAGTCCTGGCCGAAACACTCATTGTTAAAAAATGGCATCTACACTTTTTACCATATTAGGCAATTACTTTTTCAGAAGGTCTTCTGCTAGCATCCTCTTTAATATCATGTATGTCTTCCTCTTTCTTAGCACTTAGGAAGGACTAGATTTACTGTAAGTAAAGGTTTGTGATAGGAGAAGTTTTTTAGACTGCCTTCAGCTCATGTGTTGAAGAATTGTCACAGCCACTGCCCCTAATTCACTAAATACTAATATCGAGGAGCTAATCTCAACCCACCTGCGTACATCTGTACCCTTATGTACTTGACTTCTGCAACTCTTGAGGACAATGTCTCTGGCGGGAAAGACAAACATCAGAAAACAGCAATAGGTGATAAATAAACCCCAGAACAGATTCTGGAATAGATCTGATTTCAAATATGACCACAAACACTTGTGAATTATTGCAGGAGGTTGACACAAGGGTATGTGTCCTAAACAGGTCTGCATGATGCAGGCACAATAAGAGAAAGTCTAGGCACCAAGAGTGCCACGCTTGGTGGCAGGAAGATGGAATCTGACATATAATGACAACCGCGGGTGTGATGGTGGTGGTGTAGTTTTCTTGTGCACTGCGGTTGTGATGATGTTTCTTCTGTAGAGTAGTTTATAGTTGTAATGTTTTAATGATAATGTTAATGTGTCATTGTAGAGCTGTTTGATTTGTCTGCAGTGTTAGTGGAAGCACTGCAGTATTACAGTGGAAGTTAGACTGTTGTAGGTGTATTGTGGCTAGGGTCTTGTAGTGATTATAGAATAGTCTGTAGCCATGCAGAGTCATTTAATAGTTGTAAAGTACCTGCACTTTTAGAAAGGTGTAATTGTTGGTGTCCTGTTGATGCACTGCAATTTTATAGTCACAGTTTTAGCAGAATAGTGGTGTTGCAGTTATGCTGAAGTAGTTTTCGTTTTATAAAGGTATGCAAACAATGTGATAACATAGATGTTGATGGGATACATGGATTGTATTATTAATTTACTCAGCTCTTGTAAAGGTCTCACATAATCTGTTAGAGTCTAATGCTGCTTTACAAGGCTGAGCCATGGAAAGCAATCACTAGCCCAATTAAAAGGAAAATAACTGAGTTTTAAGAAATTTCTAATTCAGAGAGGGGGCTAAGGGAAGGTTTTCAAGGTGAGTGCAGCAAGAACTCGAAATGCCCAATCTCAGATTCAATGACCCGCATCGCAAATGTATTATTGTAATTGAAACTGTTGTAGGTCTGGTGGTTTAGTTGTGTTGTGCTGTGATGAACTTTTGATGTTGTACATTTATAATGCTGCTGTGTTGCAGGTATACTGTTGTGGTGTAATTGTAGAGCTATGGTTGCTATTGAGGGTTTGTGGTTGTAGTATTATGCTGTTGCAGTGTTGTAGTTATGTTGGTCTGTTGTTTTAATTGTAGTGCTTACATTGTATTGCAGTTGCAGTGATGTAGGTGGTGCTGTAGTGTGGTGATTGTAATCGTTTACTTCTAGGCATGTTGTAGTATTGTGGTTGTGTTATAGCCAGTGCTTAATTTGAGCCGATGTTTGCCGGTGGGACCCACTGGCACACATTTTTGTGACCTGCACTTATTTTTCCTGGTCAGACATTTCTGGAGAGCAAGAGAGATAAAAACACGAATGCAGGATAGGACGAGGATTAAGGTGGAAAAGCATTACCAAGGAAGAAAGCATGAAGCTTCAGGATGGAGATAAAGGGACAGGGAGTTTAGAGTACAAGGTTAAAGAAACCTAAGGTGTATTTAACACTATGCAGCCTCGGCATTCGATGCATTGACATTTAATAGCTCTGTTTGCAGGCTTCTGAATAAAGCTGTGGGCACCGGCACTCATTATTTTACAAATTAAACACTGGTTAGAGTAATGCCACTGGAGTGGTTTTTCCATCTAATCATTAGTTTTACAGTGACAAGAATGCCAGGTTTGGAAAACCAATCCTTAGCTGATGGGTGCACTTGACATGGAAACTTTTCAGTTTCTCCTCTAATTACATAGGTATCTTCTTTTTTCATAAAAAAAAACACGTCATTCCAATTCCATATGATTAGGTGGTGATTTTAATACATCATTTTAAGATTCATACTCCATACAACCGCATTGTTGATCTTTTACGTTGCACGGTGTCGGGCGCATCTACATTTTTCTCAGTAAGATCCACGTTTTTAAGCTCAGGGGTTTACGATGATTAGCTATGATATCTATTTATTTAAATAGTTCGGACTGAACCGGCTCTTGTTTTATTTCGCTCTCAGAGACCCCTGATGAAGGGCAATCCTTGACCCATAATGCATTGGGTTAGAAGAGTCATTGCAACTAAAATCACAACCTGTTAAATGGAGTATAAATCAAAAAAATATGTATTAAAATCGTCACCTAATAATACGGAATTGGAATGAAGTGTTTTTTATGAAAGAGAAGATACATATCATGTAATTGGAGGAGAAACTGAAAAGTTTCAATGTATGTTAAGTGCACCCATCAGCTAGGAATTGGTTTTCCAAACCTGGCATTCTTGTCACTGTCACTGTAACACCAGCCCCATCCGGGTCTGGTGGCTCAGTGGACTAATGCGTCCATTGCAGGGGCCTGTGTTCGACCTCATGGTCACAGGTTCAAATCCCCGGCGGGTCCACTCAGCCTTTCATCCATCTGAGGTCGATAAAATGAGTACTGTTGGGTAACAATAAACATCTGTTATTCAGCACCAAGAGACCTCTGGGTGAACGTGTGCTTTACAAATACACATGTTATGTTATGTTATGATGCACCTCCACAATTATCATCCTAGTATACATCTAGAGGAGGGTGATGAAATGTGTATAGATATCCCAGAAGCACCTGGTGGGTCTGTCTGAGATGCCTTCCTGCGATTGGGAGGCAACCCTCTCCTCTAAGCTTAGAGGCCACTGTGTCCATTGTTTGCGTGTGTCATATTATGGTACATGACTATTGGGTTTACGAGTGTCAGAAAGTCCCCACTTGTCTGTTCTATGTGTGCGCATATGACATGGGGTGTCACATGTGCACACATCATGGATGCAGGTTTTGCGTTCAGGGTGGTCTTGTGTCATTTTTTTGCTTCCAAGTTCCTGATATATATCCCTCAGATCATTACACCTGGTCCCGCGCCTCCTCGGGATTTGGCCTTGGTTATGAGATCTACTGCAGCCCTTACCCACTTCAGTAGGTCGCGGAGTCAACCTTTTGTGTCAGGGGCTGCACAGGATTTCCAGGACATTGCTATCTACTGTAAAGATAACACAAGGGCTAGTTGCATATTTATCCCCTTTGGCTTTGGGTCTAAGTCCTGATAAGCAGGATTCTGTTGTGCCCAACACTATGCAAACATTTAGGGCCAAGGTCACTCCTGTGAATTATCCCCATATATGTTGTATCAGCGGGCAGTCCCACACCATGAGGTAAAAGTCCTGTATCAGGCGATTTACACCTGGGGTATCAGATGATGCCACAGGACATGCATGCATTTTTTGCGCCTTGGTGGGAGGTATGCTTGGTGCAAGTAAATTGTGTATAGCTGAGCCAGGGGTTCTGCAAAACCTCATTCACTTGTTGCAGTGCACTGCCCTTTGCTTATTAGCGAGTTCCACCTGAAGGTCTGCTGCCCATCGGTCTTTAACCTTTGCGTGTAACTGATGGTGATGTGCCAGAAGGGCAGTGTATATAAGCCAGTTGTAATTTTCCATGTACCGCCATAGGAGTATGGCTTGTAGTGGAGGTGATGTGGGGGTTCAGAGTGGTCCCGTTCCCACTGCACAGCAGGCTGTATGGCACTATATGTGAGGAATTATCCTCCCGTCATTTCATAGAGGTCTCTAATTTCTTGAAAGGATCACAAGATGCCCTGTGCACAGAAATCACTCGCTTGTTCTATCCCTTCCTCTTTCCACAGAGTTACATCACGTTATTGGGCTATGGCCAGTAAGGACAGTAGATTATTGTTACAATCAAGGATGTAGTCTCGTAGGTTATAAAAGAAGTAGGTTTATTAGGTTCAGGTCAAGTTACAGGTAAATCAGGTAAAGCCCCACCAGGAGCAGCTTCCTGCTGCTCAGCCGTTCACAATGCAACTATCCACTCATCCAAGCACAAACACTCTTAATATTCCAACCATCGAATGACCTCACTCACTTTCTGAGCAGCAGGGACTTGGAACTCTATGGAGGATGCATAGTAACTAAGACAAGTCATAGCACATCTCCCTCTGTTAAAGAAACAATAGAGACTTCTAGATTAACATCAAATCAAAATGACAAAAAATGGCACAACATGATAAAACAGCCCTATGAACATTAGACTGCATAGATAATCCTGTCATGCAATTTTCAGCAGAATTCAGGAGACTAAATAACACCCGTAAGTCATTCACCTCACAACCTCAAGGTGCAACACACATGCTCCTGTAACACGCCCTTAATCACTCAGGAAGGACAGTACTAACATAAGGTGCAATACAAATACCCCTAGCCTACATCCGTAACCACTCAGGAAGGACAACAGAAACAATATCAATCAGTCTCTCTCAACACAGCAGGAATAGAATCTTCACAGCCTGTACTGCATCCACTCTCAGGCCAGGTCCAGGAACTCCAAACCCTCAACTGCACTTACAAGACCTATACAGGACCAGGGACCACATACCCACTGTCTCCCACAGCACCCTCATTAGAAGCATCCATGAGACTGATATACAAGGATCCGCACTCAAATGGGTCTGCTCCTTCCTCATGGGAAAAACACAAAGGGTCAGGCTGCGGAATTCCACAGGACTCCTCACTCAGCCCCACCATAATATACATATACATGACCCCGCTCGCCAGCATTATCCACTCAGGTAGGGAGACGGTGGCAGTATCTCCTGGACCCGCTGCTGCATACGTGAGTTTACAACAGAGTGTGCACATTATCAGTGATTGGGCTGCGAGAAGCAATTAATAATTTATAAATAGCGCACTGAATTTAATAGTCGCTTGTTTTTACCTTAGGTAGATTAACGTGGTTTTAAAACACTTGCATTCTCTCCCATTTACTGCTCCACCTGGGCTCGATATTTCAGCCTGCCCGCCTCGGTCCGACTCGGCAGCAGTGCCGTTGTGCGGAGGGCGGACAGGCAAGAGCCAGGCTGCACTTCCGGGTTTCGCCCGAGCTGAGGTTAGCGCTCTAGTGGCTACCTCACTCGGGGCTATTTAGACCGCCCTGACCCTCGCGTGCACGCGGTAGGGAGACGGTGGCAGTATCTCCTGGACCCGCTGCTGCATACGTGAGTTTACAACAGAGTGTGCACATTATCAGTGATTGGGCTGCGAGAAGCAATTAATAATTTATAAATAGCGCACTGAATTTAATAGTCGCTTGTTTTTACCTTAGGCAGATTAACGTGGTTTTAAAACACTTGCATTCTCTCCCATTTACTGCTCCACCTGGGCTCGATATTTCAGCCTGCCCGCCTCGGTCCGACTCGGCAGCAGTGCCGTTGTGCGGAGGGCGGACAGGCAAGAGCCAGGCTGCACTTCCGGGTTTCGCCCGAGCTGAGGTTAGCGCTCTAGTGGCTACCTCACTCGGGGCTATTTAGCCACGCCCCTCCTTCAAGCGCGCAGCGGTTGCGCGCAGGGGGCGCCTTCGAGCGCGCCTAAGAAGCGCCGAAGAAAAGCCCGTCTGCGCCCGTCCGCGACAGGACGTGGCTAGGGGCGATGGAGGAGTCTCTGGCCGATATTGATCAACCTAGGCGGGTCTACTCCTCGAAGTCCCTACGGCAGTTACGATATAGCCGGTTAACATCACATTGTAAGTCATCGTGTAATTATTATCCGGAAGGGCCATTCTCATGTAGGTTGTGTCGAACTCAATTCACAATAGAACAACAATACTCCCGGCCGGATTTTAGGAATCTTTCGGGTGTTAACACTCAGGGAGGAATTCTTTTAAATCTTTTGCTGTGCAATGTAAGATCACTTGTCAAGCACTCCTTTGAGGTATGGGATCTTATCTCCACTCATAAACCTGACCTTTGTTTTGTCACGGAGACCTGGCTTAAACCACATTCTACTCCCGCTATCACACTTGGTATACCGGAGGGTTATAAAATTGTCAGGTTGGATCGACCTATAAAAACTGGTGGAGGGATTGCTATAGTTTTTAAACAAGAGATCTCCATATCGGTTATTGATCAACATTCTAATCCATCTTTTGAAATGTTGCTTTTTAGGATTGGCTCCTCTCCCAAATATAGTAGGAAAGGTGCTTTAGTTTATCGGCCTCCAGGTCCTTTAAAAAATATGTCCAAGGAATTAGTGGAAGCACTGGCTCCTCATGTGTGCCACAATAAAGAATTCCTGTTACTTGGTGATTTCAATCTCCATAGTGAGGATAAGCTTAATAGTGAGACACAGTCTTTCCTCACGGACATTTCTTTTTTAGGATTACAACGACGTAATAGTGGACCAACGCATCAAGCAGGACATACTTTGGATATGATTATATCTAATTTTCCCGGTATAAAATGTAATGCTCCTAGCCAACATCCCTGGACTGACCATTTTGTGCTTGCTTTCTCCATGCAAATGAATGACCCATGTCCCACTCCCTGTATCCATATCCAACCTAAACGTAGACAGTGGCATAAAGTTAATGTTGCTAATTTTGCACCTAAATACTCCTCATCTTTAATTGATGGTTCTGATGATATTGATACTGCTCTTTTGAATTGGGAGCATGCCGTTGATGCGGCTGTACAGCATACTGCCCCGTTAAAAACTTTTAAACCTAGACTTGCCAGAAAACAGGAGGTCTGGTATTCAGAGGAATTACGTAATCTCAAACGCCTGGCTAGAAAGTCGGAAAAAACATGGAGAAAATCTGCCAGGGAGGAAGATAAAAACCATTATAGAATCAACCTCAACATCTATCACAAAGCCTTAAGGCTAGCACGGAAAAACCATATTACTGCTCAGCTAGATGCTGCTGGTAATGATTCTAAAGTTTTATATCAAATTGTCAACACGTTCATAAAACCAACAGCTTGTGAAAGTGCTGACATGGCTTCACAACCCCTGTGTGACAGTATTTCCTGTTTTTTCTCAGAGAAAATTGAGGCTATTTATGATAAAATAAAAGCACTAGGTCCTGACTTAACTAGCCTAGACAGTTGGACCCCCTTCCTGACAACTTCTACTAATACTTATGCCTTTAACGAATTCCCTGAAATATCACTGCTGGAAGTTCAGAAACTATTTTCTGATATTAAAAGCGGAAGTCCGGCAGACTTACTTCCAGCCAGACTTATGGGTCCGCTGGGGAGTTTACTAGGTCCTGATGTGCAGAGACTGGTAAATCTATCACTGGCTTCTGGAGTGGTCCCATTGGCCTGGAAAAAAGCCCTAGTTAGACCTATTAGGAAGAACACATCTATTCCTTGGTCTAACATGTCCAACTTGAGGCCTATTTCCCTTCTACCTTTCCTAGGGAAAATCATCGAAAAGCACACCAATAAACACCTATCTAACTACCTAGAACATTCCGGTAGTCTCGATCCCTCGCAGTCAGGTTTCAGACCTAAATTTAGTACTGAAACAGCTTTAATGTCGGTAACTGACGATCTACGGTTATACCAGGACAGAGGTTATTCTGTTGTCCTGGTGTTACTGGATCTATCGGCAGCGTTCGATACGATTTCCCATACCATCTTGATCGAACGACTGTCTGCGAGTGGAATCGGCGGAAGGGCACTGGACTGGATCAGAAGCTTCCTCTCCAATCGCACCCAATCTGTCATCATGGGTGATTTTAAATCGGAGGAAGTTAGCATTTCCAAGGGGGTTCCACAGGGCTCTTGTTTGAGCCCTACGCTATTTAACACCTATGTGGCCCCCTTGGCAGATGTTACTAGAGCTTTTGGTTTCTGTCCAGTGTCCTACGCGGACGATACGCAACTGCTCTTCCCTTTTAAAACTCTCACCTCGGATATTTTACAATCTTTTTCCGATGGGATGAAGGCAGTTGCAAGGTGGATGTCATCCAACTTTTTACAATGCAATGTTGGAAAGACAGAGGTGATGCTCTTTGGTGAAGCCAGGATTCAATGGTCCCCTGAATGGTGGCCCTCTGAATTGGGGCCAGTCCCTGTGCCAAAAACTATGGTCAAGAACTTGGGTGTCAGACTTGAACCAGAGCTAACCATGAAGCAAAATGTTAACATCACTGTAGGAGCATGCTTTCATGTGATTGGCCTCCTTCGTAAAATCTTTCCTTTCCTCCCTGATTCTCATAGGAAAACTCTGGTCCAGGCTTTGATCATTAGTCGGCTTGACTACTGTAACGGCCTTCTGGCAGGTGCAAACGAGGAGGTTTTGGACCGTTTGCAGGTGGTGCAAAACACGGCAGCTAGGCTGGTGTTAAATGCACCCCCTAGATCCCCCTCCAGACCGTTACTTCATGAGCTTCACTGGTTGCCAATACGTCAACGAGTGAAGTTTAAAACATGTTGTACGATACACAAGGGCCTCAACCAATTGGGACCTGAGTATTTGGCGAACAAATTTATTCCTTATGTTCCCATCCGTGCCCTTAGATCTAGTGACCAATTGCTACTAAATGTTCCCAAGATCACGAAAACCAGGTTGGGTGGAAGAGCATTATCTGTTGTGGGTCCCAAATTGTGGAACTCACTTCCGTTGTCACTAAGGCAATGTAATGACCACTGTCAATTTAGAAAACATTTAAAAACGTTTCTGTTTGGTTCATTTTAAAGTGTTCCTTGTTTACAGCACTCTCAACTTTCCGCTCCCTTTTTCAGTTTTGCACTGGCAGCTACAGCGCGGAGATACTCCCTCAGGAGTTTATTCATAGCGCTTTATAAGTAAAAAAAAAAAAAACCTCACAGAACATCACCATCATCTCCTACGCCAATGACACCCAACTCTTCCTCTCCCAGATGGACAAGACCACCAACACCAGAATCAACTTCAACAACTGCATGATCATGGTAGCAGACAAGATGCAAACCAAATGTCTATAGCTTAAGTCTGACAAAACAGAAGTTCTAGTTTTTGGCAATATGTTCTCCACATGGGACTCCACCTGGGGGCCAGCAGAGCTAGAACCAACTCCCACACCCACAGACCACACAAGAAAACTAGAAATAATTATTGATGACAAACTCAACATGACAGAACAAATCAACGCAGTGAGCACTACCTGCTTTCACATCCTACACATGTTGCTAAAGATCTTCAAATGGCTGCCACAGAACACTGGACGGACAGTCACACAAGTACTGATCATCAGCAGGCTAGACTACGGCAAAACTCTCTTTACCGGAATCTCCAAACAACTAGGGAAGAGGTGTGGCAAAGTGCCAGGGCGACTGACGCCGGATGCTGGGGATCACAGTTCAATCCCCAGCACCGGCGGCAGGGGTCTGCCCAGCACCATGTGACTCTGGGCAATAGCTCGCTTAATCTTTCCGACGGCCCCCAGCGCCGGGATGTCTAGGGTAGCTGTGCACTTTACAAATACTGGATTTACATTTGGATTTAACTCCTACACCGACTATAGTGTGTCCAGAACACTGCAGCAGTTCTCATACTCAACCTTCCATGCCACACCCACATTACCCCACACTTACATTACACTATACCTCAATAAGAGCCCGACTCCCTATCCATAAGCACAGTCAATGCAAACTCTTCACACACACTTCACACACACATACAAAGGCCTGCACAACACAGGACTAGAATACTCAAAAGCTGCATCCACTTTCACCAGCCCACCAGAAACCTACACTCTACCTCACTCTCGCACACACTCCCCGCAGCCAGAAAGCAGAGCAGGAGGTTGCTCTTTCTCCTACATTCCACCTAAAACTTGGAACGACCTCCCTCAACACATCAGAGCCTCCTCCTCACTGCTTAAATTCTGCAAGAAGCTGAAGACCTGGCTCTCAGACTAACCCGAGGGGCTCACTCACCAACACAACACCCACATACACTCACATATTGACATAACATAATGTAGGATTGAAAATTATATGGCCAAGTTGCAAGGTGAACTCTCCTCCTGAAAGACTTTTCTGATTTAACAGTTAGATGTATCAGTTTATTGTTCTACTTTACTTCTCTCCCCTCTTTCTGCTATCCCCAACTCTCCTTCCAAGCACCCCTGCAAAAACCCACACAAAATAGACCAGTAGTTATTTTTCTTTAGTGCATTTCATATTTTTCTCACTTCTAACATTTATTTATCAGTCAAAAGGATGCATTGCAAATGAAAATAACAATTGCCATTAGACAGAGGTCAACGGTGTAAACGTTTAGCTCTCCCTACTTTTGTAAAATCTTACCTCAAAATCATGCTGCCCACCAGGTGGAGCTGGAAAGAGCCTATTGTGGCATGCTTTCAATATTGTAACATTATCTACAGCAAGGAAACCATAAACAAGTTTCTAATGTTACAAAACGAGATGGTCTGAACGTGCTCAAACCTTCATAAACATCACCTAATAAGCCCAGACCTATGAGCGCTCTCTTGTTCCTCGGTGGATGCGAGTTGGGTGTCTGCACAGTGCATCAGTTCTACTGGGGAAATGAAACCTGCTTGGCAACTCCCCATGTAGAGCTGGGTGAGCCAACCAAGTAATAGAGAGAGCCAAGACAGGGGTGGGCTCAACAACAAGCTGAGCCCTGAAAATAACTGGCATGTAAATCAAGCAACGCACACCTGGCACAAATATGAGAAAGTCTCTTCCAAATTCAGAATAGTGTATTTCTTTAACATGCTGATGCATTTCATTTTTTTATGTTAGATTATATCACTACATTTAGAGGCATTTATTAAAAAGTGTTAGTGATATTTTTTAAACATGAAATTATACACATTCAGGCCCGCAACATGATGACAACGCCACACGTGAACTAAGAAGCAAGCCCGTTGCTCTGTGTAGCCTAAATGTGGTATTGTTTCATAAACTCATTCGAATGACAATTTATTCAAGTGGGAATCCGGGATTGCTACAGGTTTTCTGGTTCCACGCTGTGCACTTCAGCCATTAGATGGGCATCTCTTTCTCTGCCTGTGCACCAAAGATCACTGCTACATCTTTAAATCTTTGCACACGAGGTTAGAACATTAGTGTCAGGGAGAAGCTGCAGGAAACTTCAGCTCGTTTTGCGCAGGAGGACTTCGAGCCCAGCCACAGCTAACCATCCGTCTCGAACCTCGCGGGAGCTTTCACCTCTACCCCCATGATACCGCGCCAGACTGATACCCCACGATTGGGGCTGTGCGTAGTTTTTTGCGTATTTCTCTGAAAAATAAATAAAAGTAAAGGGCACGGAGTCTGTCAAAAATGGGCTTTTGAATGACCAGGGCACCTTTTCCAACATGTTTAAATTTACCTACTATCCATTTACACTGAACAAATGTTTCCACCTCTGAAACATGCATCAGGAAGCCTCTTATCGCAGTGCCATACGCATGTTTTGTACACGAGACAACTTGCCATGCTCATCTTTGTATGCAAAGCATAGTGGCTCAGCTGTCCCTTTCGAGTGACAGCCATTCGGTTGATGCACCAGGACCCGTGCACATCCAGCCTCACAGCAAACTCATGGGAATCCAGGTTCAGCGCCAGACTGAGAGTGATGCCAAAGAGATGTGCATGAGCAAAGCCATCAGCCTCATTAACGCCACTCATCAGCAGTTTTGTAAAACGTTGCCTGCCTTGTAAGCACTTTGTGCAACTCTAAGCACCATGCACTAACCAGATACACACTGTCAGCAGCAACGCATCTGATGATGAATGGGAATGAATGAAAATCGATTTGTAGCGCACAACTGACCCAAAGGCGCCCTGGTGTCGACTACACGGTCACGGGGAGACTAGAGGCTACAAGAACATATAAAAAACATGCACGCTTTAAAATTTTCTAAAGGCTGAATAATCTGAAATGTATCTGAGTTCGGAAGAAAGTGTCTTCTACAATATATCCATCCGTACTTGCCTGGAGGCTACGAATTATTGCCCCCTCACCCCGTCATAGCCAAGCATAACCTGTCGTCTGCAAACATCGCTCACTCACACAAGTCCTTGAATGCCACCCTTCTTCAACCAGCATCTCCGAGTAACCCAGCTACCTACTCTATTCTAACCATCTCCTCTGTCAGAACCAAGCATCCACCTAAACCCTCCCGTGCACCCCCTATATAGGTATAATATCCCTATCACCCTTCTTAGCCCAAGTGCCCCAGTCACCAAAATAGTCTCGACAGAACTGCGCTACCTACTCCACAACTGCAGATCTGCAATAAAACACAAACTCGAAATCTCTGATACCATCACCCTTCTCAATATTGACCTGTTCTTCCTAACAGAGACCTGGTTCAACGATACCTCTCACTCTATGTTTGATCTCCTTCTACCCACAGGCTATTCTATTTTCAGGAATGACAGACCTATTAAAGTTGGGCGAGGTGTTGCAGTCATCTTTAGAAACTCCCTTCAACTCAAGGCTTTTCCCATCAGCGCCTTCCGCACTTTTGAATGTCTATCTCTTGAGCTTCAACTACACCACCGCTCACCCCTCAGATTCCATGTCATATACCGCCCACCTGGTAGCGGCCCTTCGTTTATGGAGGAACTCACTGACTTCATCACCGACCAATACGCACAAAGTGACAATCAGACCTTCGTGGGTGACTTTAATCTTCACTGGGGCTCCCTGCATGACTCTTCCGCGAACTTGCTGGCCACCTTCCTCTCTA
This sequence comes from Lissotriton vulgaris, assembly GCF_964263255.1. Lineage (NCBI taxonomy): Eukaryota > Metazoa > Chordata > Amphibia > Caudata > Salamandridae > Lissotriton > Lissotriton vulgaris. The sequence continues at coordinate 122,151 of NW_028254874.1, read as the reverse complement.
CAAACGATCTTATCCAACACTGCACAGAATCAACAGACTCCAAGGGCTCAATCCTGGACCTTGTTATTTCTAAAGCAGGCATGCTTTCTATCGCTACCCCTATTCACGTAGACTGGTCTGACCACCTCCTCATTCCATTCTCTCTTTACCTAGCACACTCTATAACTCTTGGCCAAGCTAGTAGGGTACCTCCTGGTTCCGTGACGCTAAAAATATTGACACTGTTTCCCTCTGTGAATCAGCTTTGCTGTCACTTCCAAGGCTAGACCCGAACCTAGATGTTGACGATCTCACCTCACAATGCCTCTCAGTCCTTGCAGTCGAAATCAATAGCGTCGCTCCTCTCCAAAGCAAAAAGAAAAGGCCCACTCCCTCAGCACCTTGGTTCAACAAATCCCTATATGAAGAAAGGAAGCACCTAAGACTCCTGGAGAAACAATGGAGGCAAGCACCCTCCACCAATAATTTGGCTACGCTTCATTCAGCAAGATCCAAGTACCACAAGCACACCTTCCTTGGGAAAGCATCACACTTCAGAACCCTCCTTGACTCAGCCAAAAATAGACCCACAAAACTATTTGATCTCATCAAGAATACTAACTACTCTCCTCCAACCTCCAAATTGGAGGATTCTACAAAGAAAGCTGCTGATTTCGCTGTATTCTTTGACGAAAAAGTGAAATCACTTGTGGTTCAGGTCGCTCATCCTACCCCTCCAGAGGAGCGCAAATCACTAGCCATTTGGCAGAACTTCGACCCCCATCTCTGAAGATGTCCTCCTCAAGTGCATCCTCGAAACAAAGCCCTCCAACCACTCGCTTGACCCCATCCCTAGTGCCATTGCCATTGACTTCTATACCCATTCTCTTCCCTATTGGACCACTCTGGTCAACCTCTCACACTGTCAAGGCTCCCTTTCTGTTCCCTTCAAAACTGGGCAGGTCATCCCTCTGCTTAAAAAACCCACTGCGGATGCGAATGACCTCAACAACTTCCGCCCTATCACTAACCTACCCTTTCTTGCGAAGATCACAGAAAGATGTGTTGCGAAACAACTCTCTCGTTATATCAAGGACAATGATCTTCTTGACAATTTTCAGTCCGGCTTCATCCAAAACTGCAGCACTGAAACTGCCCTGCTGCAAGTGATCGATGACGAGCTGCGAATACTAGACTCGGGGGGGGGTCTTGTTTTCTAATTCTCCTTGACCTTTCGGAAGCCTTTGACACTGTCAATCACAACACCCTCCTCAACACTCTTCAACAGAGAATGGGCATGGAGGGGACTGTGCTTAAATGGTTTGCCTCTTTCCTTTCCTGATAGATCCCAAATGATCAAAATAGCGGACAGTCTTTCATCTCCTTCGGCGGTGGGTCAAGGTGTTCCCCAAGGCTCTATTCTTGCACCCACAATGTTCAATCTTTATTTGGAACCTCTGGGAAATCTCCTAAGTAAATCTGGGGTCAACTATCATCTCTACGCAGACGACACACAAATCTACCTCAAGGTTGCCTCCACTCACGATCTCTCAGTCCTAAGCACTGTCCGTCCTGACTTGGTCAGTTACGGTCGCTCCCTCCTGCCCCCGCTCTCTCATGCCTCAAGCTGGGTATCGTTGCGCAGCCCTGCTGCTGATCATAGTTATCGTCCTTTGCTGCACTTATTGTTTATTTTACACATTGTATTTGCCTGCCTGTGAGCGTGTGCCCGTGTTTGCTGTCCTGTGCTGCTTTATTTATTTATTTTCACTGTATTTGCCTGCCTGTGAGCGTGTGCCCGTGTTTGCTGTCCTGTGCTGCATTAATTAATTAATTTCACGCTGTATTTGCCCGTGTTTGCTGTCCTGTGCTGCATTAATTAATTAATTTCACGCTGTATTTGCCTGCCCGAGATCGTGTGCCCGTGTTGCTGCCCTTTGCTGCATTATTTGTGTATTTGTGCTCCGGCATTAGCTGCTCCCTGCTTTGGCATTGTGCCTGCTTTGGCATTGTGTGGCCACCCGCGTAGTTCTTTGATCGGTTTCACCCGACCCGGTCGGCGCTTCCGCCCCAGCCGCCATTGCTGTTGTTGTTGTTGTTGGCCAGAGCCCGCCCCCTCCACCATGCACCCGCCTCCCAGCTGCTCCCCCCTCGCCCCTTCCCCCTCCCACTTATGACAGTTGCTCTTGCGTGCAGCGTCCACGCGCAGCGACCGCGCCCAATCCGCGCCGAAGGTGCGCCAAAGGTAAGCCCGTCTACGCCCGTCCGCGCCCAGCGCCAGACCCCCTGCTCCTCGCACTGCCCAGCCCTCCCGCATCACCTACGATGCCGCCACCCTCCTAGCCCTTAACCCCGGTCGCGCCCCCAACTGCGTCCAAGCCGCTCCTGGACACACCCATGGACCTTTCTCCTGCTACTCCTGCAAATTCAGCGGCACCGACAACATCTCCGCTACGACCACACCACAGACTCCCGACCCCAACCACCTACAATGCATCCTTCTCAACACCCGATCGGTGCACAGGCACGCCATTGACCTATGGAACCTACTAGACACCCTCTCTCCAGACGTCGCCTTCCTTACGGAAACATGGATGAATACTTCCTCCGCACCAGACATCACCATTGCCATCCCTGAAGACTATAAGATCACCCGCAAAGACCGTACCAGCCACACAGGAGGAGGAATCGCTATCGTCCATAAGAAATCTATCCGCATCTCAACCAGCTCTGACGCCAACCTCGCCAACTCCGAACACCTTCACTTCCAAATCCACATCGACCCCAAAACAACACTCAGAGGCACTCTCCTCTACAGACCACCAGGACCCCGCGCAAAATTCAGTGAAGACATCACGGACTTCATCTCTCCACACGCGCTCCCCTCCAAAGACTATATTCTTCTGGGAGACCTCAACTTTCACCTTGAGAAGATAAACGACCACAACACCGCCACCCTCGTGGACAACCTCGCCAACCTCGGACTTAAACAACTAGTCACTTCCCCCACCCACATCGCAGGTCACACTCTCGACCCTATCTTCACCTCCAGCAAACATGTCTCCTTCAGCCACACTACGGATCTCCTATGGACCGACCACAGCTGCGTTCACTTCACCTACAACAAGCCGAAACCCATCAACCACTCCCAACCTACCCTGCAAAGAAACTGGAAGAAAATCACCACGGACCAAATCTCCGCATCGCTCCTTCGAAACTCCCCAGCCCTCTCTTCTAACGCCAACGAAGCCGCCGCCAACCTCACCCTATGGTTATCCAACACCGCCGACACCTTAGCACCACCGAAAAAACGTCAAAGCAAACCTGGCAGCAAGAAAGCCTCATGGTTCAACGATGATCTCAAGAAGTCCAAGAAAGTCTGCCGCTCCCTTGAAAAGGCCTGGAAAAAAGACCCAACCACCAGCACCAAGGACGCCTTCAAAAGCGCCACCCGCACTCACCACCAACTGATCCGAAAAGCCAAGAAAACAGCATTCAAGGATCGACTTGACAACAACGCCCACAACAGCAAGGAACTTTTCAACATCGTCAAGGAATTTTCCAATCCCTCGGCCAACTCCAACGACATCACCCCCTCTCAAACCCTCTGCGACTCCCTAGCCTCTTTTTTCCACAACAAGATTGCAGACATCCACAACAGCTTTGACAACCAACCCGGAAACCAACTCACCCTACCATCTGCTGACCATCCTCCCCCCGTGAACACCCTTAACGCCTGGAACCCAATCTCCACTGAGGACACCATCCGCCTGATGAATTCCATCCACTCAGGATCCCCCACAGACCCATGCCCTCACCACATCTTCAACAAAGCAGACTCCGTCATAGCACCGCACCTCAGAGACGTCATCAACTGCTCCTTCAACTCCGCTACCTTCCCAGAAGACTGGAAACACGCTGAACTCACCGCCCTTCTGAAAAAACCAACAGCGGACCCCACCGAACTCAAAAATTACCGCCCCATCTCGCTTCTTCCATTCCCGGCCAAAGTCATCGAGAAAGCCGTCAACAACCAGCTCGCCGCCTTCCTCGAAGCCAACAAATCCCTCGACCCCTCACAATCTGGCTTCCGAGCAAAACACAGCACTGAGACCGCCCTCATCGCAGCAACAGACGACATTCGAACTCTACTGGACAATGGAGACACAGTCGCCCTCATCCTCCTCGACCTCTCCGCAGCATTCGATACAGTCTGCCACAGCACCCTTCTACAGCGCCTCAGAAACATCGGAATACAAGGAAAAGCACTTGAATGGATCACCTCCTTCCTCTCCGGAAGAACACAGAGAGTCCGCCTCCCACCATTCAAGTCCGAGGCCACTGAAGTCATCTGTGGCGTACCACAAGGATCCTCACTCAGTCCCACCCTCTTCAACGTTTACATGAGCCCCCTCGCGGCCATCGCACGACAACACAACCTCAACATCATCTCCTACGCGGATGACACCCAACTGATCCTATCTCTCACCAAAGACCCCAACACCGCCAAAACTAACCTACACGAAGGAATGAAAGAAGTTGCCGAATGGATGAAACAAAGCCGTCTGAAACTGAACTCAGACAAAACAGAAGTCCTCATCTTAGGTACATCCCCCTCTGCTTGGGACGACTCCTGGTGGCCGGAAGCCCTAGGAAAAGCACCCATCCCGACAGACCACGCACGGAACCTTGGCGTCATCCTGGATTCTTCACTCTCAATGAACAGACAAGTCAACGCCGTATCCTCTTCCTGCTTCAACATTCTTCGCATGCTCAGAAAAAAATTTCGCTGGATCCCCTCCGAAACTAGGAAAACAGTCACCCACGCTCTGGTCACGAGCCGACTGGACTACGGAAACACCCTCTACGCAGGTACCACCGCTAAACTCCAGAAGAAACTCCAACGAATCCAAAACGCCTCAGCCAGGCTCATACTTGACATCCCACGCAACGAACACATCTCTGGTCACCTTAAAGACCTCCACTGGCTACCCGTCAATAAGAGGATCACTTTCCGACTGCTTACCCACGCACACAAATCACTCTACGACATCGGCCCAGATTGCCTCAACTCTCGACTGTCCTTCTACACCCCCTCCCGCCAACTACGTTCTTCCAGCCAAGCCCTCGCCACTGTACCCCGCATCAACAAGACCACCATGGGAGGCAGATCCTTTTCATACCTGGCTGCTAAAACATGGAACTCACTCCCCGCTTACCTTCGCCTCACCCAGAACCACCTAGCGTTCAGAAAGCAGCTTAAAACGTGGATATTTGACAAATAATCCTCCTCCCCTTCCCAAGCGCCTTGAAACCCTCTGGGTATGTAGTGCGCTATACAAATTTTATGACTTGACTTGACTTGACTCAACTCCATTCAAAACTGGATGTCAACACATCAACTGATTCTGAATCCCTCCAAAACTGAATTCCTCCTCCTCTCCTCCTCCCTTTCTCCTCCCCCGGTTCAATCATGGATGGACCAGATGAATCTGCTGAACAATAAACCCATCATTGTTGACAGCGCAAAATCCCTTGGTGTCATACTCGACACAAAACTCAATCTACTCTCCCATATTAATTCAATTGCAAAGTCTGCCCGATACCAACTGCGCCTTCTTTGGGGGATTTGTCGCTTCTTCCCGGAGCATGACCTTGAAACCCTGGTCCAATCGCTGGTCCTCTCAAGACTGGACTACTGCAATTCTCTTCTGACTGGCCTCCCCAAATCCCACCTGTCCTCCCTCAAGTCTGTTCTCCATTCAGTAGCTCGTTTTATTTTTGGGGCCAAAAGAAGCGACCACATCACTCCCATGCTATCCGCCCTCCGCTGGCTTCCCATCGAGGCTAGAGCTATCTACAAGACTGCCTGCATCACCCACAAACCTTGCACTCCTCCTCTCCGTGCTACCTGGCGAATAAACTGAAACTCACTGGAGGCTCTAGACCATCACGAAATGCGGAAAATCTACTGCTTGAACCTCCCACTTTCAAGAAGGAAAGATCGATGGCCAAATCCTTTTCAAGAAGTGTTAAAACTCAATAAAAGACAGAACAACATCGACAGGATCCTTGCATTACGAGAAGGCAAACTCATCTGCCTTACTGACACGGTTAGAAGGGGCCTCAACTCTGCAACTGAGTGGCATGCCTTAGCATGCCTTCCTTAATCTCCTGTAAGCCTGAACCTTATTTGTAATTACTTATTTGTATTTGCATCTACTTCATTGTGATATACAGTAAATATGGCTGTCACCACTTCATTACACACTACTTTTGTAGGTGACACTACCTGTATATATTACATGGTATATTTACGAGTATTTATGATAATGTATATTTTCACAAAGCACATCGAGAGCTTGCGGATGCTCTATGAACGACTTTAGGATCACAGTATTATTTTGGGAATCACAGCGCTATTTTTCACCACCTTACACGTTATATATGATCAGTTAGCGCTGATTTGACCGGTTATTTATCTGTACATCGATTAATTACGATGATACAACTTGATATACAAATTATCAGAATCCGTGCAAAGATTTGCTATATCTGCTTATGCCATTAGATTAGAGACTCGTTTGACTAGCTCAATATGGCCGCCAAGTTTTAGTCCTATTTCGAGCTCCAAAACGGTGAGTTAAATACGAGTGCCCCAAACAGCGATTCTCTTCCAGCTCGTTGGCATGCTGCATTGCACAGCGTCAGAAATCCCGATATTAGGTAAGCCGGATGCCACTTAGCGCTATGGGTATAACTGTCTTTCAGTGACCCCACAGCTTTGACAAATATTTCTTTCCTTTCCTTAGAGTAACATCTTTTGTCTAACTGAAGTTTGGCTCCAAAACTACTCAACGCTTGCGGCTCATCTAATTTCTCCACGCTTGCGGCTTCAATTAGGTATCCGCTCTCTCTTTTACTTTGATTGTGACATATCAGTCCATCAGTGTTAAACTAATGGATTATGGGCTTAATTATTTTTACAGACTGTGCTGTGTTGCCCGGACTAACATCTCCGTGTTTCATGAAAATTACTCCCCTTTGTTGATACAAAGTAATTCTCTCCATTGTCGAACTATAGGTATGTAACCAATTCTTCATGTCATGCTCCAAATTGAACGTTAAACTCCGACATCGATAGTCTCTAAAATTAGATTTTTAATTTGCGGTTTGCTAGGTTGCGGCACAAAAAACTTGAAAAAACTTGAATAATAGAATCAGGAGCCACACAGAATCAGGAGCCACACGGATTTGAAAATAGGTAAAATATTACCTCCGTGTATGTTTTGTTATTTCTAAAGGCTGTGTTCAAACACTAAGTAATTCTGATGCCTATGTTTAGGAGCAGCACAAGTACCTTGTCCCTGACGATACTGTGATCGAGTTTAGATCCACCTTAGACCTGCAGTTTTACAATTGAGGCAATTGACTATTGATATCTTAGATTGGTTTCGTATAGCATCCGCATGAACCACTAAGTATTTTGAATCCATCCCAATTTGATATTGGTGTGTTTGGTTAACAAGAAATGTAATCGATTACTGTACTTCATGCTCTGTGTATAAAATTGTAAGCAGATATGCTTTTTGAAGTAAATGTATCGACTCAATACAGTTCTCTGAAATGTACTTCTTTGAATGAAATACATGCAATATTGGAAAAGGTTTTTGTATAAATAAGAAACCATGTTTGATTGCTCTGTCTATTTTCTCAACTGCAATAGACTTTTTCAAAGTAATGAATTGGCTTTGATGTGGTTCTCATTTTTGAAATATAGATACATGTGTTGGGATGATACAATCTATATACATGTCGATACAAAAGTATTCGTTGAGACAAACTACAAGGTTTAAACATGAGAACATCATTTTTTGTATGTAGTACTGTTTGTTTTTTAAGTGTGTTTTTTTTGTGTCACAAAGGTGTAATGAATGTTTGTATATAGTACACATTTGTAACTGTAAATATTTATATTTCAGATTGCAACTTTTCTATACAGATTACAATTGACATCAGTCCTGAAGATGGTTTCTGAAAGTGTTATTTAGGAAACCGAAACGTCGAGCTTTCATCTTATCCCTGTCTTGTTTGATTCATTTTGATTTGGGATAGGTGTTCTTAGGTTCTGTTGAGTCACCAATTAATTTATTTGTGTGTGTACCCACAGGCCTAAGTATTTTATGTATTTTCACTTTTCTGTATATGAATTTATCTTTCCAAATGACTTCTTGATAAAACTATATTTTTTGAATACACCTTTGTGTCTGTTGTTTATATGTTGATTATATGTTTTTGACCTAATTGAGGTTCTACATTTAATCAAAGACTTATTTTGCACAATTATTGTTGATTAGGTATATTTATTTATCCTTCAAATCATTTTTTGAATCATAAACACTTTTAAAATAAATTCCCTTGAAGGCACCTTTACCCTTCTTCACAATTACCCAAGCCCTCAAGGGTATTTTGGGTTGCTCACTTTTTGTTTACCAATTCTTTTCAGGCAGCGCAGTGAGAATCTGGAACTCACTTCCGCCTCAGCTCCGGACCACCACCTCCTCCCAGGCCTTCAAAACTGACCTCAAAGTTCTCCTCCTTCAAAGACACTTCCAAATGTGATCCTCTCTATTATCGGAAGATAACCCTTCCATTATAGAAAATCTACTAACTTGACTATGGAAGTGTCTTCCCAGTGTGTTCTTGTGGTTTGAGAGTCTGCCATTTATTGCAGTATTATCCTTCTACCTGTGTTTGGTACTAGTGTGTAACATGCACCCGTCACTTTCTCTTGTAACACACTGTTTTCTACCTCTTACATTTGTTTGTTTTCGATACCTGCACAAGTGCCACCAGTGCCTACGTAACGTTTGTTCTTGTGCTTGAGTGTCCTCCATATATTGCAGTATTATACCTCTATGTTTATTTTGTACGCTTTTTTAACCGGCACACGTCACTTTTTCCTCCTGTAATGCACCGTTTGCTACCTCTTGTATTTTGTTGGCTCACGATTGTAACTTTTGTAATGCACTGTTTGCTACCTCTTGTATTTTGTTGGCACACGATTGTCATTTTTGCTTCATTTAATGTAACGTTTGCTTTTGTATTTTGCTCACTTGTAATGTTCTCATGTATCAGTTATGTTCCTATTGTGATGCGCTCTGACACCTTCGGGTAAAGTCCGCGCTATATAAAAACGCATAAATAAATAAATAAATAAATTGCTTCCTGAGAATACATTGCAGCAGTGCTTAATTTGGGTTGGTGCTTTCTGGTGCTCAGTACTGGGACTTAATTGTCAACACCGGCGCCAGTGACAGACTGCCACAAGGTGGCATTGTCTGGCTAATTTATAGATGACCACAACAACAGTTAATTATGAATTCAATATACATGAGAAATGACGATTACCTGTTGCCTAAGCCATTCTTAAAGCTTTGGGGGCCTGGAATAGTCTGAATTTTCACACTTGTAGGAGTGTGATGGTTAGTAGTTGTATTACTATCACTGGCCCAATGGAAAGGTCAGTGTGTACTGCAAGTTTTAGTGGCCTCCAGATGAGAGCCCGGGCACCTATGTTTTTACAAATTAAGCATAGCATTGCAGACTCATGGTGAGATTCTACATGTTTATGGACAAGGTTGCCGAGAGCATGGTCTCGCCAAGATCACATCACCGGACACCTAACAGACCTCTACTGGCTTCACGTCAACAAAAGAATTACATTCCGTCTTCTCACCCACGCACACAAGGCCCTCTACAATCTTGGTCCCGAATGCCTCAACACCCGACTGTCCTTCTACAAACCCACCCGCCAACTTAGATCTTCCAATCAAGCCCTCGCCGCAATCCCACGCATCCGAAAATCCACCATGGGAGGCAGATCCTTCTCCTTCCTTGCTGCCAAGACCTGGAACTCACTCCCCACTCACCTCCGCCTTACTCAAAACCACATCTCCTTCAGGAAAGAACTTAAAACCTGGCTATTCGACAAATAATGAACCCCTTCGCAAGCGCCTTGAGACCCTCTGGGTGAGCAGTGCGCTATATAAATGACCGAACTTGAACTTGATGGTGAGGCCAGTCAGCAGTCCCTGAGTACAAGGTGGCATGTTCTGGCCAACGCACCCAGAACTTTTAATCTATGCTATTGAGGTGAGACATCTTTGGTTCAGGGCCATCTAATGCTGCTGTAGTCGATACAGTCCAAGCACTGCTGCCAGCAGGCTCAATCACATTTTAATAAGTGTACTTTTAATTTTAATATGCGCTTGTTTTATGTTGCTTCTCAGTGAATGGAAATGTATTGAATTAACTCATATGGATGTTTTAATTAACTATCAAATAAAGATTTATATAAATATATGTATTCCACAACCTGGTAGCCAAATAAGGAAATAAGCAGCACTGTGCCTGGTACAATGCATTTTAGGCACCTAGGGGTGCAGCTTCTATTGGCGCAGCAGGTGCAGTGGTACCGGAGTCCAGAGCCCTGAGGGACCCATTGAACCCATATAATAGCTGCATTTACTACCCCGACATCAGTCACAGGGGCCACCTTCCATGCTTGCATCAGGGCCCAAGGCATCCCTGCTACTCTCCTGTCAGTATTGACAAAAAAGGCCAGATGTTCACCTGAGAGTTCTTCTGGGCTGATCATGAATAAACCTTTCCTTAAGTGTCCACCGCTGTACTAGACTCGGTGTGCATGACACAGAACTTTGAAGTTGATCCAAGCTAGCAGAGAGCGTGTGAGTGGTAATTTGCATTTACCACTGGTTTAACAGGGCCTTGTGTACTTTTTTACTCAAATCTGAATAATCTTCCAGGCCCTCTGTTCTCCAGACTCTTTAGTGTTAGTTATGTTAAATAGGCTGAGCTGTCAGCTGTATACCCATACTTAAATAGTATATATACAGTATTTTTACATAGTATTTTTGGATGTGAGGTAACATATGATTAAGGCTCCCAGTTTTCTGTTTTACTGATTTTTACAGATAAACAGAAAGAAAACAATGTGTTTATTGTCTATATTTATTTTTAAAAGTGGAAAAATACGGAAATTTGTGCTTATGGTGAGCGACTCTCCTTCATGAATTCTAAGCCAAAAGTTGGGTAGATAGACATAATAGAGAATTAAAAAAACACCATTAAGATTCCTTAAATACAGGCATATGTTAATACATTTTCTAATCTAATGCTAATATTTTCCTGTGCGTGTAGTGTTTTGTTATATCAGGCTGCTTCATTAGCTAACACATGGCAGGTATTAAAGTATGACGGCATGTTTATCAGTTAGATAGATGTGAAAATATACCAGTTTACTTATCCATTCATTCTCAAAACTTCAAAATAAATATGGAAAAATACCAATCAGATGACCGAAAAATAAATATTAATAAGTACAGACAGAAATTAAAAAAAAATAATACCATAAAACAGGTATCTATACATATGATTTAATCATAACACACAATCAAATGAATGCACAGTTAGATCTGTATATTTTTATAAAAATGAACAATTCTTTATTTACAAATAGGAAAGCTGAGCAGATAAAATAAGGCAAACTACAGGAAACATCTGAAGTTATGACTCAAATTACACTATATTGCGTAGGTGATAAAATGCAAAACTATATCTAATAACAGGGGGCAATGTGTCAGAAATTCCAAAAGGCACTAAAGCTTGAGCCTCTATGCAAAAGTGGCAGTCAATTGTCGGCTGACTCACCACCCCCACTCACCCCCACCCCGCGCTTTAATTCTGCCTCAGGGCAGCAACCACAGGGACCGCCATGGGCGCCCAAGGGGCTACCTACACCACTGGGACCACCCATCAAACCTTGAGATTTTAAAGCTGCATTGATGGAATCCGGGAACTTCAGACTAATCAAGATTTAGGTGAACTTTAAAACAATACACAAAAATGCAGAAACAAGTATACAAATAAATACACAAATTATGAAATATTTTATTTAATTCAAACTTAACAAATATAAATAACGAAATATTAATTTTAATGGGAAGGTTGGAGCTTTTCAAATTGTATTATTATTTCTAAATGTAGTGATATGCTAGACTCCAGTACATCAGGGGAAGGGTCCCTTTTTTCCTAAGCGCCCAGTGGTCCAATTAAAGCCATCAGTCTTCCCTGTTAGATTCTGTCGGCTGTACTTGCGCTCCCCCATAAATTAAGCGGATACCAACTTTGATTTTCTTTTTACCCTTTAATTGCTTTACATTTACAGAGATTTTTAATTTGAAATTTTACTTTTTTTGTATATGATTCTTTCTGCTAACAATATTTAATTTACCAAACAGTTGCAGACCCCCTGAGTCGGTGTCATGGACCCCAGGTTAAGAACCGCTTGCTACATCATTAAAGGTTTTTCCAGGTTTGAGTGTGACTTAAGTCCCACCTTCAGTATGCGTCACCCACTGAAAGTCACGACATCTAAGCTGCAGTTGTGGCTGTGACATCATTTGTATCGATGAGCAAAAATAGACATACATGGGTGCCCCCTAGAGTTGTAAAAGGGAAGTACCAGCAAGAATGCTGAGGGAAATGCAGCATCCTTCCAGGAATATTCATAAACAAACATTTATACCTGCACAAATGCATATGGTGCTCGTTTGCGCGTGTTTAAATCATTAGCAAAATTGCATTGGTGCCTGCTCACTTTTTCCTTTTTCTTCACAGGTACTTCCATCACCCTCACAGATCCCAAGCAATGTTAGCGTTTTATCTACCCACTCCCCTCCTGGATAGGGTTTTACTACTGCCCTTGATGTGAGTAATCTGTGGCTCTATCCAAAGTTGAAATCGGATGTGTCAAGATGAATACATATGCACAACCCCACTTGCTGGTGAGTTGACTTTGAATGGCATTCCCTTTCTGGAACACCCCTGGATTACTGTACACCTGCGTACCATTATACCATGCTGGCGTAATGATTATTCTGAGGGATTCGTTTTTCGATGCTGACCAATGGCTCAGATTGGATAATGAAGATGGATGACATCAGAACCACCCAGAGTGTATCCAATGAGAGTCGCAGACCAGAAACACTCCGTCATCAAGCAGCAGCCCTTGGGTACCACTTCCCTGGCAACATGCAAAGTGGATGGGCAAAGCCCGGGGTGGGGGAGGGGGCTGCCTCCCCCACACTAGCAGTATCCAATTAAGAGAAGAAATGACTTTAAAATAGGAATGTCGTGACTATGGCCTGCTTTAGAGAATGTACAGAGAAAAGGTTCTTTAATTGAACTGGAAAACGAAGCCCTTATGGGAAAAGACAAGGAGAAGTAGAAACAGTGGAGGGAGCCTGAATATAAGGGGTTAACAGAGTTAAAGATCAGATAAAGGGGATACAGTGAGGCTGACTAATACTGTAGAACAATAATCTGTGTAGGAAATTAGAGCAAACAAGGGTCTAATGAAGATAAACAATAGATATATGTATCTTACAAGAATTAAAGAGTTGGTATCAGCAGGTGTAAATGACTTTGGTGATGTCAGTAGAAAATAGAGACATGTGAAATGACTTCAAGGTTATGAGGAATTATGAAGAGAGAAGAGGAAGTGTGAAAGCAGAAAAGGTAGGCAGGAAGAGAACCTTTGGCTTGTTAGAATTTAAGTGAAGTGACAATCAGGACTAGTGCGAGAAAATGAATGAAACCGAGAGGTGGAGTTTGGGAAAGTCAACACGAGGACATCAAAAGGTCAAAGACTAGTACAGATGTTGGAAAGGAGGGGACCAGGATAGACTCCTAGAAGACACCATAATGTAAAGAGAAAGGTAGAATGTCCTGCAAAGTGATGGAAGGTTAGAGGAGGACATGAGAGGTGCAGCTGACGTCAGAAGGCACCTTGGAGCTTCAAGCATCTATTTGCTAAGCACATTGCAGTTCAGAAGGGTGTGTGGAGGCGATAAAAGCCTGCCATGGTCTGGTGTCGCAAACATACTTTAGGGTGTCGCAATCCGGTAGAGGCTTTCAGCACTTCCCCTGTCCCCAGAGTTGGGAGTCAACATCTCCCCACACGTATTAGCCTTTTTCATGCAGCACTGTGAACAAAAGCTGATAGTTCAGCCCTTGAAGATGCTAAGAGCTGTGCTGTCTAAAACATGTCACCTTCCCTCCACATCACCCAGGCATCTTTTGTATTTAAAGTTTAAATAGCAACATATTACACAGTGCTGCTAATGGATTGACTTCCTCTACTCAATATTGTTGGTAACTAAATGCTTACTATCTGATGTGTGTATGTAGGCACATGTAAGTATTGTATGGTTCCCACAGGGCACACAGAGACATACATTGACCCTCAGTCACAATATGCCACATAGTCGGCTATCACTGTACTCCCGACAGCGCGTGCCATCCAACATTCATGTTCAGTGCTAAAACTCACTCCCACCCACCTAACCTGTCCTCCTGGCACCAGCATGCACACAACTTAGCACCAAAGTCATTTAGCTGGAAAACACATGCCATTTCAACACTATCCCCTCTCTACCATACATACAAGAATCATGAAAAGTAAGCAGGTACAGCTGTACATATAAGATGTTGCAGCCAAAGCTTTTTCTATGTGAATTTACCTTTGCAACACTTGACACGTCATTCATCATCTGGTGAACAATTGCAGATTTTAAACAGAAACATTTTTTTGCTCCAAAGGTTCACATGTGAACACAACTGATGCACTCGGTGCAGTGCCTGACACTAGCTGGTCACATTTCAGCGGTTGATTACTGCATTCAGGCCCCTAAAAAGATGTCATTTGGCCAGATGGTTTACACATCCCCAGTTGATGGACTGGGAGGTCTTCTGTCTGTAGAAGGAAACACAGAACCTAAAGCACTGGATGTAGTTCCAACATGGTGGAAAAATGATCTCTTGTTTATAACTTGGTTAACTCTTCACATGGATCCATGTTTATGTCTCCTACACTGCTCTCAAAGCAGCAGTTATTCCAGCAGACCAATCAGAGTCCAGGAGAATTTAGACCTGTTAAATTTCTTTTTAAGGTCTGGTGTCTTGAAACCTGAAGTATTTCCTATGGGTGTGCACATAAGGTCTCCACCCTGCATGTGCTCCAAGTGCCAGCTAATGGAAAAGCAGAGTCAACAGGTGGGAGGTATTTAGAACATAGCTAGGGGGCTCCAAATAAAACAGCACACCTTTTATGACAGGAAGCGTGCCCGGCTTGTTTTCTGCAGAGTTTAACACTTTGTTTTTCTACAGACTTTATTCTGTGTGCTGTTCATATAGGACAAAGTCACTAATTTTTAGTGAATTACATCTGTTGAAAGTGAGTCTTTTACCATTAGAAACATATGCATTTCAATGGCTTTGAGATTTGTTTGTTTGTTATGATGTCAGCATTTCTAGGCAATAATGACAGAGAACGCAAAGACTAATTTCCTTCTAATGGCACACATTGCATAAATTAACTTTAATGTGGTTCTTCGCTGCAGTATAATTCCAGCACCCTCAAGTGTAAATTGACTTACGCATAATGTGTCGCACGCGTAAGCATTGCAGTGAAATTTTATAATGTTCTAAACCTATTGTTCAACCCAATAGTCTCTTCGAGCAGGGCAGGGGTCGCCAGTGCAGCCCAGTGGCACGAAACAAACAGGATATGTGCAGACATGGGTCAGTGGCGTGACAAATCTTGAGGGGACCCCCTGCAAAGTACATGGAACCAGTCAGGAGCTCGCGAGCCAGGGTCCCACCGCCTGTGCACAGTGCCGGAAGGAGCCCCCTGGACAAGGGAGTAGCCAGAAAATTAAAATAACTCCCACTTTGAGCCATACCTCTGGCCACAGTGAGCCTACAGAGTCAGTGAACTCGACCCTCCTTAGAAGAATTCCATTCACACCTTCTTCCTCCCTTCAACCATCATATGGATCTATCCACTGACCTTTCCAACTATCCATTCATCATCCTTTCATCTTTTCACCGACCACACATCCAGCTAGACTTTAGTCAATCCATCTATCCTTTCACTGTTTCATAGATACATTCATTCTTGTACCTATCAGTACATCCCTTTATCTATCCATCTTTTTACCCACAAATCCTGTCTCTTCCCTCCTCATCATACCACATACCTGTTCATTCTTCCATTCACTCAGGCTCTCAGTTGTTGATCCTTTCACTCTTCAGTCCATCTTTCACCTTTCCTTATTTGTCTTTTCAGCCTTCCATTTATCGTTTTACCCTTGCATTTTGTCCATCCTTTCACCCTGCCATCAGTTCATTCACTCTTGATTCCTTTCACCCATTCATCCTCCTGTTCACCTTTTCTTTGTTCTTCCCTTTCATGTTTTCTTACTTTCATTCACCCTATGCCACTGCTCCTGGAGCTCTGGGCCCACCACCCTATGGCAGCTGCAGGGGCTAATGTTACGCCACTGGCGCGGGTCCCTTAGCTCGCTGTGCCACAGGACTCAAGCAACGCATCAGTGATAAGCGCTGGGGTGGCGAATGTGCCACGGGCCCTAATGCGTTCAAAGAAAATATACTCCCAGAGTAATAACCAGCATCTCCAATGAACACCTGCACGACACCCATCACTTTATTAGAGATTGGCAGCGCGTGCTGCACTCTCTCCCAGTGTAGACCATGGCCGGGGCTGGTGACTCAGTAGCCTGGGTCTTGTGGCTCAGTGGACTGATGCATCCATTGAAGGGATCTGTGCTTGACCACTGGTCACAGGTTCAAATCCTGCTGGGTCCACACAGTCTTTCATCTATCTGATGATGACAACTTGAGCACCATTGTGGTGGTCAACATTGAACATCTTTGATTCTGCACCGAGATAGCTTTCAGGTGAATGTGGGCTTCATAAATACATGTTATATTACTCAGTGATTCATAAACCTCAAGCTACACTTTGCAGCTGGGCCGGTTGGGGATCTCTTCCTCTTATGGATGCAGTGAAAATGACCCGTCGAAGCTCTGGAAACCCAGGAGCCGCCTCACAAAAATGCACTAGCAAGTGTGATGCATGTGGAAAAACTGAGTGATATGCATACATCGCGTCCCCAAGAAAAATCTTCCATTTCATGCCACACTAGGAGCTGGTGGATATTCTAGCTCACCTCTTATTTGTGGAGCTCCAACATTTACCTCTCCCACCTTTTTGTTTCAGTTGTGGTGGATCTGAAGAGATGTGGGGCTGCCACAGAGGAAAATACTACACAGTTTCCCTGATACTCCATTGCAAGCCTCATGCGTGAGTGGTGGAGTCAAGTTTTACATCAGAAGGTCCAAACCACATTGCCCACATGCATTGCTGTCTTAACTCAGGGGCACACTGGGCAGTTGCCCGGGGGCCCCATGAGCATTTTTATTTCTGTAAGTGGTTTTGTAGGCAGGGCCCAGTGCACTGCTTTGCCCAGGGGCCAATAATTCTGTTAAGACGGCCCTGCCCACATGCCCATGGGAGCCAGTCCATACAGGTGGGCTCACCGCAGTCCATAAATCAATTACGAGGTATTTGGCCAACACGAGTCATTGCTCGTGCTGCGTGTTGTTGTCGGGCCGGGTCCTGTGGAACCGACAAGGACGCACTGCAACTTGTGTTGGCCAACTACGTCATAATTGATTTACAGACTGCCGTGAGCCTACCTCAGATCCCGGAGGAAGCTTTAGTGCAATTCACATGCCTAGGCAGTTAATTGAGTAGAGAGGATCAACCGAGACTCTTATTATTGCATACTTCCCTGCTCCACACTATGGAATTCGCGCCCATGGGCATGCTTTAGTTGGTTCTACGGGTATACCCCCTTCCCTCAGACTACATGGAAATGATCCCAACTTCCGGAAGACCCTCACCATTCTTCATCTGTGTTTAACAGATGACCCCAGCACTTCCCAACACTTCTGTACTGAAGAGACCCCGTATCGAGAGAGGGTCGAAACATCGTCAACTTCATACAGAGAGAGCCTGAGAATAACGCAAATACTATCCACTGTATTACAAATGCCAAGCTCCTCTATGTGTAACTTCCAATAACCGTCTCCTTTTCCAAAGTCACCTTAGAAACACTCCTCGCACCACCGTTAGATTATGGTCACTCCACCGGGGCTCACTAAAATCACCGTAAACTGTACATAACGTATATACCTTGAAACGTTTCTTCCTCTTTATTTACTTTATGGTACGTTTTGACTATTGTGATTACGAAATAAATCATGCTCACTTCGGCTGAAGTCAGCAGGATTGAGATATATTGTCTTGTGGGCTCTTTCATTTTTATGTTCTATATATTCACCGAATCATATTAAGATCGCATCCTGTATTCCCTGTTTTTTTTTATTAATTCTAGCAAGTTAAACTGTCTTGCGTAAGCGCATGTTGTTTTTTCAAACAAGTTCCTTGTAAACATTGTTTTTTGCATAGTATTAATACCCAGTTCACAAGGACTTATGGGTCGCTCTTGTAGCTTTAGGAAAGGACATTGAGGGGTTGGCAGGAGTCGCAGCTGCGACCCTTGGCTTGCATCATGGAACCCCTGGACCTGCATTTGTAACCCCAAGAGCAGCCCACCTTATGTGTATCAGTGTTCCACACTCTTTGTTTTCTGTGTATTTTTCTATCACGCTAATAGTGCATAATAAACTATTATTCACAGTTTTTTTTGTAAATCTGTTTTATTGATGTTATGTTTTTAATACATCTATATCTCAGGATACAAACTATAGGCATTCCCTAAACCTCTTATTGATGATCATACTTCAGGTACTAGCTAAATAATGCTGTACACTTGGGGTGCTCCTATCCTTCTTTGTGTAACTATCTTTCACAAACAATATCCTGTGTGTATTTCTCTCTTCATACAAAATCTCTCTCCCATCACCAAAAAAGTGTATGAAAGGTGAGGAGGCACCTCACGGAAACACCCTCCAGGGAGCTACTGATATGTACTTATCAGTGTGCTCCACTTATCATCATTGGCAGGCCTCCACGCCGTATAAATTATATACTGTATGTGAAAAATTGTGCACAACTAAATTGAAACAACTTTTTGTGAAAAACCTGACCCCCCTATGTAGGAGTGTTGAAAAATAATTTTTCTAGCTCCTACTCCTTAAAAACAAGCTAAACAATCACTGGCACTATTTCCATTTATATTCTCTGCTGTGTGTTTGCTCACATTAAAAACAAGACCTACTGTCGTGCTTCATCATTGTTGTAAAAGAAGCCAACATGTTTCATTGCCTTAACATTTTTTGCTAGACAGAGCACAACCCAAAACGTTTGCTACTACAATGGTTAAAATAGACCAAATATGCGTGGCATCATATAAAGCACGACTCAAGTATTGTCTAAAAAAACGAAGAGTCTTTATTTTCAAATCTTGATCAAAGTTGATTCATCACAGTTGACACGTAGGTATACATAGAATCACAGCTGTCACGTGTTTCGTCTTGAGATGACTTTTTCAAGGTATGGTACACCGTCCTATTAGATTTTAGAATTCTAAAACATTGCATATAGTTGGTAAACACCCTTTACAACGAAACATTTACAACGCACTACTGTTACACCGCGGTCATTACAACGCAAACCATTACAGCGCATTGCGCTGGGGGGAGCTCTAGGATAGGGAATACATTTAATTTTCTATCCAACACCTTCCCTAGTGTCCACGGGGACTGGAGTTGGAATAGAAAATTAAACTTTTCACTATCCAGCACCTCTAAGCGCTATGCGTTGTAAAGGTATGCGATGTAAAAACCGCGTTGTAAAGGCAGGCGTTGTAATAGCCTGCGTTGTAACGTCATACATCCCAAATAGTTGAATTTGGCAGCAGTAACATCAATGCGTAAGAGGCCGCCTGATAATAGCACACAAAGTAGTACCCACGGGGCTTTTCTTGCCTGTGAGGGTCCCAACTTTCAAAACGCCACACCTGCATACCTGTTTAAGTTCACGAAGGCTAGCGGCACTCTGAATTAGCCACTACAGATACTCTTGAATATATGTGACCGTCCTATCACTACAAACTACGTGATTCTGTATCTTCAGGACTCGACTTGTTCTGTTTGCTCTGATTATCATATCTGGAACACATCTGGTCTAATACAATTCTAAAATGGTCTAACTTGGCTCAATACATAGAAGTTTCCTCCCAACCATTCAGGAAGCGTCAAGGAACCTTGAAACGCTTACACCGTGTGTTCTTAGCCTTCAAAAAGTCGACTCAAGACAAAACACATGTCGGCTGTGATTCTATGTATACCTACGTGTCAACTGTGATGAATCAACTTTGATCAATATTTGAAAATAAATAGTGCCCACACCGTCATCCGCTCCCGCCCGTTCACACACAACACAATCCCTACCCAAATGATACTCTGGGCACGTGGTGTGGGAAAGAACTGTTGCAGGTTTATTTTTTATATAACAACGTATGACGTTTAGGTGGGTCATCTTACAGGCGATCCAAAGCAGGCAGCCCCTCGCTGACCCGCATGCCTAAAGAGCCGTCTTGCACGGTGAGTCGATGCACTGACGGTGCATCACATTGCCATGTTCGTTATACTCCCGCCCCCCCCTGTCAGGGCGGAGTGGTGTGGCACACCCCCGGCCGGTTCAGGCCCCCCGACCGCCCGAAGGACTAACGGGGCGCCGTCGCGTTTCCCGGAACCTCCTGCGGCTCCTGGTCCTTGGCTCTGGCACCCTTACTGTGCCATGCAAAGGTACCCTTACTGTACCATTCTGCCACAGAGGTACCCTTACTGTACCCGTCTGCCTCCAGATCGCTCTGTACTCCACCACAGCTCTGGGGGAGGCCCCCGTTGATGACAGAGCCCCCCACCCACTCCGCTACTTACAACCTACTGCTGTTAGTGCGTCTTGTACATCCAGGAGGAACATATCCATCCCTAATCCAGACAAGTGCACCCCGTCTCTATCGTAGTACCCTTCGGTCTTTTCCTGTATGAGTGCATGCCTAATGAAACCTAGGCCTCTCTTTTCCATGAACTTCTGCATGGATCTGTTGACCCTCCTGCGAGAATGCTCTATTGCTGTGAAGATCTAGCTCCCCTCCATTCTCTACAAGGGACAATTTCCAACCACAGAAGCTCAGCAGCTCCTAACCTGTTGCTCACTGCTATTAAGTCCCTCTGCATGACCTGAATCAGGGCCCTTTTCCCAAGTGTGACTAGGTCGTTCCCTCCCAAGTGGATGATGAGGACATTGGAGGGCCGCCCCTTAGTGAAAGGTGCTGATCAAGCTTGGACCTCAAGTTGCCCCGCTTCATTCCCGGAAGGCCCAGCCATACGATCTGTGTTCATGCAAAAGCCCGGTCCACTTCTTAAGTGCTGCCCAACGTTCCAATCTGGCAACATAAGAATGTCCCATCACCCACACGCAACAATTAGCTGTAAAGAGAACAAAATACCGTTCAAATAAAAAGGGTGAGAAGGACGCCGTATTGATAGCACACATGGTTTAATAGTTCACACTGCACACCGTTTACTGGAAAGATGTAAACGAACACTCGGTTAAGTGGTATACACTGCACAAAGTTCACTGCAAAAAAGGCGTGGCTGAATGGTATACACTGCACAAAGTTCACTGCAAAAGGCGTGGCAGGGATCATCAGGCATAATTACATATTGCGCACATCTTTGTAGACCTCCAGAACTTCAAGGCTAAGAACACACGGTGTGAGCGTTTCAAGGTTCCTTGACGCTTCCTGAATGGTTGGGAGGAAACTTCTATGTATTGAGCCAAGTTAGACCATTTTAGAATTGTATTAGACCAGATGTGTTCCAGATATGATAATCCGAGCAAACAGAACAAGTCGAGTCCTGAAGATACAGAATCACATAGTTTGTAGTGATAGGACGGTCACATATATTCAAGAGTATCTGTAGTGGCTAATTCAGAGTGCCGCTAGCCTTCGTGAACTTAAACAGGTATGCAGGCGTGGCGTTTTGAAAGTTGGGTCCCTCACAGGCTAGAAAAGCCCCGTGGGTACTACTTTGTGTGCCATTATCAGGCGGCCTCTTACGCATTGATGTTACTGCTGCCGAATTCAACTATTTGCAATGTTTTATACATAGAAGTTTCCTCCCAACCATTCAGGAAGCGTCAAGGAACCTTGAAATGCTTACACCGTGTGTTCTTAGCCTTGAAAAAGTCGACTCAAGACGAAACACGTGTCGGCTGTGATTCTATGTATACCTACGTGTCAACTGTGATGAATCAACTTTGATCAAGGTTTGAAAATAAAGACTCTTCGTTTTTTTGGACAATACTTGAGTCGTGCTTTATATGATGCCACGCATATTTGGTCTATTTTAACCATTGTGGTAGCAAACTTTTTGGGTTGTGCTCCGTCTCGAATTTTTTTTAATACTATTTGGATGTGGGTTTTCTCACAAACAATATAACACTGTGGATGGCACGGTATTCGACATTGAGCACGCAGGAGAATATCCTTGTATACATATCTTGACTATTTAATACAAACTTTTACAGAGGTGCTGGCCAGGATATACCACTGCCATCTTGTGCTTAGTGTATGTTTCATTGCCTGTTAATAATTTCCGGAAATTTCTTCAGGGCTAGGGGTCAGTCCTCGCCACACTGTCAATTACAGAACTATTCCTGTGGAAGACAGACACAAGCACCAAACAAAACACTGAGTTACACACATGCACGTAGCTCCACATACCAAAAATATATTTTAGATGTTACTGCTCATTGAAACAAGGCCACAAAGATAATTACCAGGTGGTCACCCACTTATGGCATACCACATACCACATACCAGCAGCCACCTTCTAAAGATAAAGTGTACTCGTCCACTGTACCCGCACTTCTCAATCACGGGTGCTTTTCGTCAACCTACAAGGAAAATACATCCCTTTCAAGCCCGTTGCCAATTGGTAATTTTTAGGGTATGGACGGTTGTTAAACAGCACATCTTTGGCGTTTAAACAGAGACGCGCTGTCTGCCTTATTCTAGCGCGCCCCCTACCCCGGCCCTCATTTCTTGAAGGCAAGGCACATGTGGCATCTTTTCAGCGGGGAGCTTAGAAAGGGTCGTCCATACCCTGCAAGTGCGATTGCATGAGTGTGTGGAAATAATATGAGTGAGAGTAAGAATAAATGTGAGTGATAGTGAGGGAGTATGAACGAATGAGTGGGAATGATTGATCCAGAGTGAGTGAGAATATGTGAGACGGAGTGAGAATGAGTGAGAGTGTGAGCACAAATGAGTATGAGTGAGTGAACATGTATGAGCATGTCAGAATAAAAATGTGAGTGAATGTGCATGAGTGAAAATTAGTGAGTGAGAGCAAAAGTGAGTGTGAGTAAATGAGAACAAGTGTGAATGAGTGAATGTAAGCAAGCACGAATGAGAATGTGGTGTTATGCTTGTGTGTCTGCTTTGACCCTGGCATTCTGATGGTAATTCTTGGCTTATTGAGGTACTTATGGCAATATACTGGCACTGGCATGCTATGGGTAATACTTGGCATATGGGACACCCATGGCAAAAAGCTTGTCCTGGCATACAGATGTCATTTTTGACATAGGGGTCCCACCAAGTATTAAATGCAAAATTCTAGCACTGTCATATTGTATGTAGGTTTTGGTCTAAGGAGCCACCCAATGCATATGTGGGTCACCCATGACCAGCTGCTGGGCCAGGCACAATGAAGATCATTTTTTGACACATGGGTCACACTTACCTTATTTTGAATAAAATGAAGTCAACTCATCGAGTGTGTGAAGCTACATTGGCTTTGCACTTCATGGAAGGACTTGAATATTTAATGAGTGCCCACTCAGAACCTATTGCTTTCTAGCATATTTATGTGTAATGTGCTGTAAAATGCCCAATTTCAGCCCCACACACCCTCCCTAGGAAGGGCCAGGCTCACTCACTACAAGTCAGGGTATGTAATACACCCTGCATTTTCAGAGATCATCAGCTCCCTCTGCAAAACAGAAGATAAACAGAGTCTTGGGCACTATTAACTTTCTGCAGCTTCCACTGGGAGTGGACGTGACACTACCCTTAGGGTGTTATAATATAGTTAAATTCAGCAGTGAAATGCACACTCTTCCGATTAAATACAACATGGATTACAAAACAAAGCATTTTTTAAGAGAATGATAGGTCAAAATTTGTAAAAATATTTGCAGCACGCATGTTTAATATTTAAGGGAATATATCTCAGTTTTTTATTGTGCTCTGAATCTAATTACGTACAATTCTCCTTTTCTTTCGTCTAATTAGCAAAATCCTACTCGTGCTCTACATTTATTTCCAACAGTTCACATGCCATACCAATTCCCTTCGCTGAGGGAAAGAATCATTAATTAACCTAGGCATTTGGAGACATGATGAGAGAGTTAAAACAAGAAAGAAAAACAACACACAATGTACTTCTGAAGCCAACATGCCTCTTCTTCTCTCTACTGGCCCAATCTGCCGCCAGGCAGTGTCTCTAGGCCCCTCTTCTAACACTCAAAGCACCTAATTGTGATGATTTTTCTAGGAAGTTTGGAGAATCAAACCCAAACTTAATCCCATATCAAGAATTGATGGGAAGCGCAAAGTAAACAAACATTGGCAAACTAATCGGCCTCCCCTATTGACTTATTGGCTTTGCCAATCTTTTTGAGCCATGCTGTATAGCATCGCAGCTGCGTGCAAAATGGTGCGTTTTAGCCCATACACTTTTTGGTAGAAAAAACTTGTGTTTTTTTTCTTTTTTTTAAAAGGCTTGCCAACAGAGGTGCAATACATCTAATTAGAGAGTACCGGCAAATTCTCAGAAGCCAGTAGGTACTCTGGTATTGGCTACCTTCACATCTATTTCTCTATTTTTAGCACAACTAAAGCACAATGAAGAGGGCAGATGACAATATTGCGTCAAAGAAATGGTCGCAAAGGAGATGACGTGAGCTCCGTGACGCACACAAGTAACTAGGGAAGCCACAACGTCAAGCTAGAAAGGGTAGTGTTTGGGTCAGGAACTATTTGAGCTACATACATCTTAGATATCTTTTTACCCAACAGTTGCTCATTGGTGTAGACCTTTTTTTCTAGAGCTTGCATACCCTGTCAGGGGACTGCGCAACAGAAACTACATCTTGAATTTACAACCTTCTTTGATCCTGATCACAAGATCTTAAACTTACAACCTTCCTAGATCCTGATCACAAGATCTTAAATCTACAACCTTCTTTGATCCTGATCACAAGATCTTAAAACTACAATCTTCTTAGACCCTGATCACAAGATCTTAAAACTACAATCTCTTAGACCCTGATCACAAGATCTTAAATCTACAACCTTCTTTGATCCTGATCACAGATCTTAAAACTACAATCTTATTAGACCCTGATCACAAGATCTTAAAACTACAATCTTCTTAGACCCTGATCACAAGATCTTAAAACTACAATCTTCTTAGACCCTGATCACAATATCTTGAATCTACAACCTTCCTAGACCCTGACCACAAGATCCTAAAACTACAATCTTCTTAGACCCTGATCACAAGTTTGAAGAAAATGACCACTCGAGGTGAATCTGGAGCTTACGTCTGATTCAGGATTACAAGTCCAGTTTGAGGCTAGCTTTGCTGGGTTGTCCCTGTACCCACTTCTCCTTGGAAAAACAAGAGTTCCAAGAACAATTTCTGGATTGAGGGGAAAACCTGTGGACGTCGATAGGTTCAGATAGATTTCTGAGTTTGATCCTCATTTTAAAGGATAAATACCCTAACAGTGTGTCAATACTGGAGGCCGTAATGACCACAATGCGTGGGATTGGTAATTCCAGATACTGTATTACTGCAGCAGCCCCCTCGAACCTTAAAACGACCCCCTGAGAGTATAGCTCCTTGTGCCTCCAGGCACTTCAGATGTGCATTTGTGTGCTTTTCTATAGTGTTCTAGAAAATGTATATGTATTTTATATATTTTCAGTGTCAGGAAAAAAGCTGACAGTTTTTTTCCTTAAGGTGTAAACTTGCTGCCAGCTACATTTACACCCGACTTCCACTGGTGTTTGACTTTCTATATACAAAATGATAGCGACAACACAGGTTCTGCCATTTTCGATGTCTAACTGAATACACATCAGGGGCTCACTCACCCCTGTGAATTAGACGAGAAAGTAGCAGTCGTCAAGCTCATTGGTGCTTGATCCTATTGGCTGGTTTGCTTTGCTGCATGTACAAAACTAGGTCATCTAAAAGGGGTGGGGAGGAGGGATGGGCAGCAGAGACATTTTAAGGCGTGAGTAAAGTGGGCAATTGCCTAGGGCCCCCAACCTCCAACCCCCCCCCCCTCCCCCTCCCCCCGGCAAAGTAAACTTTCTCTCACCTCCATTTCTGTATCTCAACCTTTTTCCTTCTCTTTGCCTACCTCTAACTCGGACACTACCCAGTATCATTTTAAGGATTTGTAATGACATATTTCAACTATTTTGAGTACATCCCCTTTTCTGATAGTTTGTTTGGCATCAGGCGGGATTAAATTACCAGAAAATAGCAAATAGCATTCAAAGTTGCATTGTACAGGGGCCCCCAAAATATGTCTTGCCCAGGTCTCTAAAAATCCTTAAGACAAACACTGGTGAGCATACAGTTTATATATTATTTGTTCAGGAACAAACCCCAAAGACTAAACGATGGCCTGAGGTTGCTGCAGATACTCACAAGGACCTCAGACTCCCTCATTACATATCGGTGCGCTTTAAAGTTCTAAAGAGTAAAATCAAGCTATAGAGCTATAAAGTTAAATCAACGGTGTGTGAAATCGTGTAATTTTTTTTTTCTGAAGTAATGCAAAAAGTCGGGAAAATTATACAAAATTATGGAAAAATTATATCAAATGCTCTTTGGGATATCTCGAGTGACAATTAAACGTGAAGGCACACTCAGGTGTTCATGGAGGAAATGTTTCCTGCAACACATTGTCTGCTTAAACCTGTCACAGCGAGATATTTTGTGTTCAAAATACCGTGAAAACGTTTGCACTGGCGGTAATTGACGACATTTCACGTAATTTTTGTAACATGAAATAGTGGATTTTACGTAAATAACACAAAGTTACAGAACATTTTACACCAGTCTATACATGCGTGTACTGGTGGCAGGACATTGGTTTTAAAGGGTGATGAATAAGGTATGTTCGTGTGATTCAACATCCGGCTCACCTCCGTGCCATTGAGCGCCATCCTCTCGGTAATGGACGTGTGCCTGTGTTAATGAGTACAGATCGTCTGCGTCATGCGGCTCGGGCAGGTAGTTGAAGGTCCATTGATTTCAATTCTGAATTCCCCCTCAATCTGAATTTTTGGGCTTACCTGTTCTTTGTGGTACAAAATTGTAGCAATTGGGAAATACAATTACGCGGGATCCTTAGATAGGCTGTGTAATTTGTTTTGATTGTTATCTGGAGGGTGCGGATTGTTACTTTACATATAAATAAAAAAGATGCGTGCTTACTCCCGCCAAATTACATGCAAAAGATCCTTCTATCCCGTCTACCAGTTGGTCCTGTTCAGCTGCAATAGCAGACCTTAAACATATGCTTTTTACTTGCCCACAGATTCATACGTTTTGGTCCCAAGTATGGCAGCAAATTAATTTTAAAAAATCCACTCCTTTTCCCTTTTCTCTCACTCAAATCTTTCTTGGTAGTATTTCTGAAGTATGGTCCTCCTTACACATCAACACTTCCATTATTGACCTCCTTTTAGCTGTGGCTTTTCAACAAATCACTAAATCTTGGAAAGATGCCTCAAATGTCTCTTTTCAGGCTTGGTGGTATGGTGTTTGCTATAACCATAGACTAGACAGAGCTTATGTTTATCCTATCACACTTGCCATTAAACGTGATTTGTTATGGTTGCCAATTACAAATTTTCTGGACTTATCAGCTCAGTCTCTACCGTTACATATACCCTATATAGAGGAAGTACCCAAACCTCCATGATATGTTTATTCATTCCTTGTTTCTTTACCATATTTCTTTTTTAGTTCTTATACCAAATTGTTTCTAGAAGAGTCTCATCAGTTTGTTGGTAATGTTCTTGAAAGCAAAGGTTGTATTTTGATGCTTACCCCTCTCTCTCCTTCCTTGTTCCCTTCTTCCCCTTTTTAGGTCGAGGGACCGTTAAGCTGCGAAGCAGCTTCCGGTCAGGAGAATTAATGTCTCTCAGTATCTCAGTAAATCCCGCCTCCTTGCCCCGTCTCTTCTCCATTGGCTGGCTTCCTAAAAGGAGGCCAGCCATTGGAGGAGAGATCCATCACACCGATATAGCCCCGTTCTTTTCGGATTTGGGGGCGTAATTTTTGCTGTTCTTTAGACAGTGACGTAATCCGCTACTCAGCACAGCAAAACACGCCCCCAAATCCGAAAATGGCCGTGCGTTTCTCCAAGGCATTGTCTCCTTGCCTCGGAGAAACGTGGTGGTGTTTTCGGAGCTGCTCGCCTCCCTTCCCTGCTGCTTTTAGGAGCTGCTCGGCTCCCCCCTCCCTCTGCCCTCCTCCGTCGTGCTCTCGCCTCTCCCCCCGCCCCTCTGCTGCAGCTCTCCTCCATCGTGCTCTGCCGCTCCCCGGCCCCCACCCCTCCCTCCCGCATTCGTAATCATACCTCGGTGGAGGGGGCATCCACGGGGCCCGGGGTAGAGGGGGTAATCTTTCTCTTGCCTTAGCCTGGTGCCAATTATGCCAGTACTGCTGAAAAAGGCAGACCGCGCAGTGTTACCCAGCGCCGGAGCTACACACACTCCACGCACTTGTAATCTTTGGAGAATCGAAAAACCTCTACCCCTTTCGGCTAAGAACGACAGACCCTTACATCTGCACAAGGCGAATTTCTACCTTCTCCCCGCCGGTCGCTTCTGTGCTCCCTGGTAGCGGCGTGTCTGCCTCTGCTCTCACACACTCCACATTTATTCCGGCAAGCAACACTGACCTCGGCAACTGTATTTTTTATATGGGAAAATCACTTCTCGCAGCCTCCTGAAACCGTTCCCACCGGGAATGTGGAATCGCAGCAGCAGAGTGAAAAAAAGTTTGGCGAACTTTTTCTTCGAGCGAGCGTCGTTCTTTTCCTCTTCCTCGTCTTGTGCAGGGCTCTGTTGCAGACAGAAACACACACACCCTAGACACACACACACAATGGAAAGTTAATAAGACAGAGGTAAAGACACCGGATTTATTGAAATCAAAGTGTGGGGCTGGAGGGCGGAGGGCGGAGGGGAGAGGGGAGGACGGGGCAGTGCTCTCTCTCTCTATGCAAAACTCAACTCTCTTGCAAAACTTTTTTTTCTTTCTTCTCCTTCTTGTTGATAAGGCGGTCAATCGTAGGGGGTGAGTGAGTCACAGGCGGCTACAGTAGCCTGGTCTCCGCTCACACAAAGAGACTGGTTCCTGGGTGTCCCGGGAAGGCAGTCTACATACAGGCGACGCTTATGCCTTCTGTTGTGATCCGACATGTTCACCTGTCCAAATGGATTTCAAAAGGGATGGTGAAGTGCAGGATCTCGGCGTCGGGCATGGTACATCCCTGAACGGTATACACCCGTTACAACGCATCTTTTACTCCGCACTACCATTACAACGCGACTTTTACAACGCATACCATTACAACGCATTGCGCTGGGGGCGCTCTAGGATAGGGAATAAGTATAATTTACTATCCAACACCTTCACTAGGGTCCACGGGGACTGGAGTTAGAATAGTAAATTATACTTACCACTATCCAGCACCTCAAAGCGCTATGCGTTGTAATGGTATGCGTTGTAATGGTCGCGTTGTAACGGTAGGTAGTTGTAATAGTATGCGTTGTAACATGGTACATCCCTCTGAACAAGTGTGCCAGGCTTGTTCTTGACCTGTGAACAAGCGCCCTGCCTCCAGCACACACGGAAGTCGGCGGAGGGGAGGATCAGACATGGTGCTTCATTGCTGGGCACCAAAGAGCGGGTACCGTGCAGCTGCTGCGGCGGTGCTTGTGTGAGCCCGTGTTCTAGGGCACGGAATGAGAATCTCTGATCGGTTCTCATTTCCGGAGCTGCACTTTGATGCTTTACTTTTGAAATGTATATGTATCGGCGTTAGTACAAGAGTTTCCCTGGCTCAGCGTGGCCCCCGCTGTTTCACAGAGGCAGGGACTCCTCCCTCTGTTCTTGCGGGTGCGGGCTCTCCTGGTATTGCATTTACACCCTCTCCTCAGGCTCTGCCTAAATGCTGCTTCCCCCTGCTTGTCTAGTTTGTAACCACAAAAAAATGTAAACTATTCCAAATATGTAACCCCATGGGGAGTCCTTATTCCGAGCCCGCATGTCACCCATCGGTTCGTGTTTCACCTCAAGGTAGGTCCCTTTTGCAGTGTGGGGGCTAACACACTCAATTTACTTATTTATTATAGGACGTTTGTAAAGCGTTTACATGCCACCAAGCGGCGATTTCTGAGCGCTGTGAAGATTGGAAGCAAAGAGCAGAAAGGACGGAAAAGGCCAGCAGAGTGGGTGGGGAGGGGGCGATGACATTAGTAGATGGAAGGAAAGTTTAAAAAGTTTATTATGCCAAGTGGAAACAAGGAAAGAGTGAAACCCTTTGCAAAGATCGCCTTGCAGATAGCGGGTGCAATGCCCTGCGAGCGGGACCATTTACAGGTCTATCCTGGACTGGCGGCGGTTTGTTGACTTCGTACTTCCCTCAATACAAGTTGCCATGTTTCACCCGCTGCACTCCTTTCGGGTGTGAAATCTTTAGGCCCGATAATCCATCCCAGAGACACTGCGACCGCTCAGAGAGGCGCTGGGGCTCAACCCTTGAACACTGCTACTACCCACTATGTGCTACAATCAGGCTTGGGACCAGTTAATGCCCCCACCACAGGCACAAGAGGGACCATCATCCTTGCACCTCCATTGGACACCCCCACACCATCATCATCCGACGGTAGACAATGTCAGCATTTTGATTTCCACCAACATGGTGAAAATCTGCTCGGAAAATCAGACAGTAATTCTAGGTACGAGCAGTTATTCCTCATTTCAGGAATACCCCCACCCTCGTACTCCCATTCCCCCGTCCTGTATCGCCTCTGCACATTGAGCCCTGGTACCTCAGTGAAGGTGGAGAATGCTCCAGGGCCGGGCCCACAATCTGGGTTGGGATTGTGCAGTGCTTGTTTTTACTCAGCCCCCACTCTGCATGGCCCGGGGTACTGCGAGAACTACTGAGGCAGAAGCAGTCTGCCCGCTGCCTACCTGGGCTCCGCTGGCGCCGCCTGGAGAGGCTCGGGGTCCCGGCCACACTGCCTGATGGCAGGAGCAGTGCTTAATTTGAGCCGGGGTTCCCGGTGCTCAGGCCCGCTAGTAAATAAAGACGAATTTTGAAATGGGTCCCAAACGGACCTTAGATTGATGTCCTTTCTCTCTGATGGCTAACCACATCGATCAGTTTGTATGAAATGTTAAGGGTTCTCCTGTCAGTGAATTAGTTACTGATTTTGTTGTTGCATTTTTATATAGCGTGGACTCGAGCCGAAGGCATTTGAGCACATTACACAAGAACACATTCATTTCTGGTTTAGGACTTGTGCCCTGTATTTCCCCACTATTCATAGAAAGGGACCATTGCACGTGCTGTTTAGTGAAGTTGTCCCCTGTCATCTGTGTGCGTCACCATCGGACATTTCTATCTTATTAGCCGACAGACACATTTCGGGGGGCTTTGGGGGGGGGAGGGGGAGTCTGCGCGGACAATGAGGGAGCGGAGCAGCGGCTGCTGCAGGCACTTGTGTTGTGATTTGCTGCAAATATCGGGTATGGGAGGGGCTCGCTCAGTGTGAGTCCAGGGCGGCACCCCAAGGGCTCATAATCCGGAGTGCTTCATCCTAGAACAAAGGGGGCACGCCTACTCCCCAGGATTCATCAAGCAACGGATAAAGCACCCCTTTCAGACGGAAATAAGTGTTCGCACCTAATGTGTGACCTGATGCCCCCAACCTCCCTCAAATCACATGAATATTTATATTACTACTTGACGGTTCGGTTTCCTCAGATTTCCTAAAGTGATTCTTTTGCCATCTCACATAGCTGTCTACAGGCTCAGCATCTCAGAGTATCACCAGACCGTCCCGTTCTTCAACCCTATGCTGAGACTTGCAGACACAAACCACAACAAGCATTTGCAATGCAATAAGTTTCACATTTTTTGTATGTTTATTGCGCTGTGGCAAAAAACACTCCAGTGTTAGCTGCACTCTGGGGCACCCTGATGCGGGGCATTTGCGCGGCCAGCCTCCCCTGAAGGTCTCCCGCAGCCCCTGCCACCGTCGGGACGAGGAGGCAAACTCTGGCATCAGTGCGAGGAGACATATTTGGGACGGGATGCCAAGGGAACAGCCCGAAGATGAACAGCGCAGAGAAAGAGAATGCCCCCAACGAGGTCAACCTGCAGGAGCCGGAGGTAGGTTCATCGCCGTGCCGGCAGAGGGCGCCTCAGGTGCCGGGTATATGCAGAAGCGGCCGGCTTTTGTATGTGCGCTCCTCTGTGTCTTCTCGGCGCTCTGTGACTTTTACTCTGAAATGTTTATAGAGGGGGAGAGGTCCACTGATGGGAAGATAAGGAGGTTTGGGCAGGACAGGGCAAAGTTCAGGTGAAAGTTCATGGAAGGCAGGAAAAGCAAAATGCAGGCTCACCGACCAACCAGCGTGCCAAGTTTGTGTGTTGTCCAACAGATGTGTGTTGCAGCTTTTGGGAGCACATCACACCAGATTCTGTGGACTTTGAAAAGTGATGTGTAAGAAAGCACATTTTTTGTCGTAGTTCAAGCGCTGTTTCTATGTCTCGGCGGGGGTTGTTATTTTCTTCCAAATCCTAGAATAAATAGCTAGCAGTATAATATTTGTTTCCACCGTCAATTTGAACGTTTGACAAGATGGCAGTGTGATAAATTCCACCTTTTGTAAATATATGCCCTGATGCAAGTTTTACAAAGGTAGTAACCCACAGCAGCTACATTTTTAATTTTATTCCCTTGAAAAGTTAATGTTCTCCTTAACTTTCCATTGACTCCCGATCCGGTTTCCAACAATGAAGAACCACGGTCGAGTTTAGGAGTGACTGTGGGAATGTAAAACACACTGTTCACACCACAGCCGACTCACCTGGTCACGGACGAAGGCTTAGGGTACCATGCAGTTTATGTGACTAGGTCCTCTGCCATGAACTCTTCCTGGTTCTACAATACCTTTCATAGCTCCTAAAAAACATCAAGCCATACTCTTAACTCGGCTTGGCACTGCACCAAAAGCACCTGGAACTGGGAGCAGTGCTTAATTTGTAAAATAATGAGTGCTAGGGCTCTCCTCAGGAGGTCACTACAGCTTGCACCACCCTGGCTGTGCTTGCTCCCCTGCCCCCTGGCTGTGCTTGCTCCCCTCCCCCCTGGCTGTGCTTGCTCCCCTCCCCCCTGGCTGTGCTTGCTCCCCTGCCCCCTGGCTGTGCTTGCTCCCCTGCCCCCCTGGCTGTGCTTGCTCTCCTGCCCCCCTGGCTGTGCTTGCTCCCCTGCCCCCTGGCTGTGCTTGCTCCCCTCCCCCCTGGCTGTGCTTGCTCCCCTCCCCCCTGGCTGTGCTTGCTCCCCTGCCCCCTGGCTGTGCTTGCTCCCCTGCCCCCCTGGCTGTGCTTGCTCTCCTGCCCCCCTGGCTGTGCTTGCTCTCCTGCCCCCTGGCTGTGCTTGCTCCCCTGTCCCCTGGCTGTGTCATCAGCCGGGAGTATTTAAACTGGCCTGGTGAAGCTATTCGTCCCCCATCCTTCCTGCCGTGACGTCTTGGCTCTTGCAGACCTGCTGACAGTCTTATACCGGTAATCCTACTTAGGGAACATGTTGCTTTGTTTTGCTTGATGCCTGGATGTTCTAGTCTTTGATGAATTGTGTCGGGTATAATGTCTCTTGCCTGAGCGGCTACCATGTGTATGTATTTCCAAGGGGGAGATGGGCTATACTTTAACTCAGGAACACTGCCTTGATTTCATACATGATGGGTGAGACTCGAGGCTTAATGAGGAGGGCCTAGCCATATGGTCATTACATATAACTATCAGTGATGGCATTATGCCTTTAGTTAGCAGAAGCTTGGATCATAAGTGGCTCTGCCTGTGTGTGGCTCTGCCTGTGTGTGGCTCTGCCTGTGTGTGGCTCTGCCTGTGTGTGGCTCTGCCTGTGTGTGGCTCTGCCTGTGTGTGGCTCTGTCTGTGTGTGGCTCTGTCTGTGTGTGGCTCTGTCTCTGTGTGTGTGGCTCTGTCTCTGTGTGTGTGGCTCTGTCTGTGTGTGTGTGGCTCTGTCTGTGTGTGTGTGTGTGGCTTTGTCTGTGTGTGTGTGTGTGTGTGTTTGGCTCTGTGTGTGTGTGTATGTTTGGCTCTCTGTGTGTGTGGCTGTGTGTGTGTGTGTGTGTGTGTGTGTAGCTCTGTGTGTGTGTGTGGCTCTGTGTGTGTGGTTCTGTGTGTGTGGTTCTGTGTGGCTGTGTGTGTGGCTCTGTGTGTGTGTGTGTGGCTCTGTGTGTGTGGCTCTGTGTGTGTGCCCTGTGTGGATAGCTTTTTTTGTAGGTGGCTCTATGTGTGGGTGGCTCTGTCTGTGTGAGGGTGGCTCTGTGTAGGTGGCTCTATGTGAATGACTCTGTGTAGGTGGCTCTATGTGTGTGTGGGTGGCTCTATGTGTATGTGGGTGGCTTTGTGTGTGTGGCCCTGTGTGGGTGTAAATGCAATAGGTCATGCATTTGCGAGCGATTAAGCTATTGGCATTGTAAATGACAATGCCATTTATTTATGATTTAAAAAAAAAAATAAGTCATGAGCAATGCCAATAGCTCTACCTTTAATAATGCCGAGACCATTGCATTGTAAATGCTTGTTTCTGTTTCTCTCCCCATCATTACTCTATCGTTATCATTTTTTTGCATTGTGATATATACTGCTATTGTACCATATTGTTATTTATTGCACCTTTATGTTCAATAAATTACTCTTTAAACTGAATTTTAAAAAAGATGTGTGCCCGCAAACAAACATCA
The DNA here is from genome assembly GCF_964263255.1 of Lissotriton vulgaris. NCBI lineage: Eukaryota > Metazoa > Chordata > Amphibia > Caudata > Salamandridae > Lissotriton > Lissotriton vulgaris. The sequence continues at coordinate 87,072 of NW_028254874.1, read as the reverse complement.
CCAATTACCATGAGGACTTAAATGCAAAGGAACCGAAGAAACTAGTGAGATTATGCCAATGTGCTAAACATGTCATGGAAGCTCCTTGAAGCGGCCTTGAAAGGGTGCCATGCATGGGAATCTAAGCTCAGTAGGCGCTATGAGTGGATATATGTTCCACATGAGATCCAGTTGAACCCATGAGGTCTGGACTGGCACTAGTGAAGTATGGGAGATGCCCTCAGCTTCACTGAGTATTCGACAGGCTACCATGAGGAGACGTGATGGAAGGAGATTGGTAGGACCCGGCAAAGATCTGTGTTTACTACACTGTCCTCTCATCTTTAGAACTGTCTTGCTCACAATCCTGTCATCTCCATATATACAAATCGGCATTGGGGTATTTGGAAAATGTCCTGATTCCATAAATAGTAATTGAAGATTGAAGAGCAGAAGAATTAATGATATTTGGATCGCATGATTTCAAGGACTTTGTACACATTAAAAAGACTGATAATCATAGTGTATGGATTCTATCATATCACAGGATCCCTCTGTGACCTTCATATGACAGTGCACTATAGAACACAGTGATGTTCATTCACTGCGGAGCAGTGGTCTGAAGCTGCTTGGTACCCATGGATTTCCAAGTGGCTTTTATACAGTCTTAATGTTTGAAAGCTGTCCTACTAACTTTATTACTTTCCCGGGGGAGCTCTTACAGTAGTGCAGCACTCTACCTGGCCAAAGAATTAGCCAAGAGGTCAATAAAAGCACAAGAGGAAAAGATGTTTCAGTCTAGATACACTAAAAGTGAAGAGCAAGAGACACACCTAAGTATTTGGAGTAGCTTCCCACCCCACATGAACCTAGCACCCCCTCTCTTGGACTAAACCCTGCATCTTAACATAACATGTGTATTTGTTAAGTGCACTTTCATCCAGAAGGGCATTTTGGCGCTGAATAACAGATGTTAATTGTCAACCAACTCATTGGCCCTCCTTTAATCGAGTTCAGAAGAATGAAAGGCTGAGTGGACCCGCCGGAATTTGAACCTGTGACCATGAGGTCAAACACATGACCCCACAGTGGATGCATTAAGCCAACAGACCTCACTCTTCACCATTAAGGTCACCAGCTCTTCCCATCAACAGATCCAAATAGACTTCACTTCTCTCAACTCCTGCCCCTGGTCAAAGCCTCCCCCATGCACATGGTCCAAACCATTCCTCACGAAGTATACAGATCACCTCACCTTTGCAAGGTTTTACCTTCACTGGTTTCCTACTAAATAAGGAGATACGTTCAAGACACTGGCACAGTCAAGCTCTGTCCCGCCCTATCGATTGCAGTCGTCATGTCAGGCTCCTTCGATCAGGCACCCGATACAGGCTCTCCAGCCATCCGGCAAGATGTAAACCTTTTTACTCCACGGTCAAGGCTCCTCCGATTAGAACTCACGTCTTAGCTGTACTCACACGTAAGATATATATGGGGTGTAATATGGATTCTGTGGATTATTATAGGGCAGGTACTGGAAAGGTGTGCACAGCAAAGCCAAGACTGGGTAGTAATGTTTATCCAAGTGTTTCATATGGATCCCAGTGATTTCCTATGGGTTTCCTACAGAAAAACGAATAAGGCCTGTAGGTGAACATTAAGAATCATGAACGCTAACATAGAGAAGAAAAACGCTTAGGAATCTTGTAAGACCTTTTACAGGAAAGTAGTGTGATCAAGTAAGACACAGATAACTCACCGGGATGCAATACAATCCTCTAGGAAATCCTTGTGAGACCACGATGTATTCTATTCTTTAAGGGAACTTAGCTCATTCTATAGGTCTAGTAGTATGTTTTGCTTTACCAATGGAAAGTTATAGGATAACCTTGTAAAGGTCGAACATCGAACAACCTTCTGCACACTGCACCTTAAATATAATCAGTAGCAGAATTACTGCAATCTCTTTTGGAAACACTTTTCGAGTCTTTCAACACAAGAAAACAATCATTCTACTACACTACATGCGTACAAGAAGCAGAATACTAACTACGTACTGGGAAGCATGCTAACCTGATGATTTGGAGAGAACAGAATACCCACCATGTGCAGTGTAGTATGTAGTATGCCAGCCTGATAGCTGGGGGGGGGGGGGGGGGGGGTTCATCCGAAGCTCACATATGTGTGCTCGAAAAGTCCTAGTTTGAATTCCCTAAAGGCCAATTTTTCCCATTCAGCCAGGTTGGTAAAATGAGTATTATTAAATATAGAGTGATATTAACATTTACACTAGCTTAGAAAGGTGTTAAGGTGGCATGATGCTCCACATACAAAACAGGTTAATATTAATCATCTTATTGTACACAAGGAAATTGTAAAGGGAAAAAAGAAGAAGCAAAAGAGAAATCAGAAACTTCAGGCAGGCAAAGACAAAGGGCTTCATTAAATGACAAAAAATGTCCTCATTACAAGTGAATCCTGTTCTAGAATTATCAGAGGCAAGAACTCTGGACCTGATAACTCCAGACTCGGAAACCCCAGTCCTGCTGGACTGTGCTGATAAATGCCTCTTTAGGACTCGGCTTAGAATCGCGCGAAGCGCGTTCTGGCCAGAGAACTATAGTGATCAGTTCAGCCGACAAAGGGAGACAAGAGCTGTGCACGTGCGCAGCATTGTCAATGGGAGAGGGAGCAACAAGAGCTGGCCACGCGCGCATAGGATTTGGTCGCGCGCGTGAGTCAGTCTCCATTTTAGTTTCGGAGCTGCCGATGTGCACGCTCACGGCGCCGGCGTCTCCGCCGCGCGCCGATAACTGTTCTCTTCCTGGCCGGCTTCAAGGAAGGCAGCATACTTGGAGCCCGTAGGCGGCCCCTGTGCCCCGCTGACAGATGCGCTGAGCGTGGCAACTGGCGCACAGGGCATTCCTCTCCCTGTCACTGGCTGGTGTGAGCGGCTCTCAGTCCCATCGGAAGCCCCAAATGTATTTCGGCAGAGCTGGCCGGTCCCTCACTAAGACTCGGTCCGCAAGTGTTGGGCTGGCATGACAGATGGCGGCAGCAGCAGCAGCACGCGGACATGCGTCACACTGCCCCTAGCGCTACCAGTGCTTAACAGGCATACATGGGCAGAGCTAGACAGCGCAGAGGGCAGCAGCGCCGGTTCTCCCACTGCGTGACATGCACGCTTATCCGGCCACAGAGAGTGCTGTACTGAGAGCTCACACCACCTCGGTAACCGGCTACTGGAGCCTCAAAGCAGCCCGCCCCTCTCTAATAAACATGCCACAGGATGCGCTGTGCTCGAAGCACCCTCCCTCCCCCTATATTTTAATGGCTACAAGAGGTGCCCACGCAGTCTGCGGCCTCCAATTAGTACCGGTCCAGGAGGTGCTGGTGAAGGCATCCCGACCCTGCAGTTCAGTAGTCCTCTGAGATGTGCTGTGCAGACAGGGGCCTACCCTTCCTGTATTACCCACTCCAGAAGGTTCTCTGCTTAGTAGCAGCACCCTTCCCTGCAGTGTCAGCCCTGTACAACAGAGACACAGACCTACGCCCCGTTGGTTGCAGATTCAGTCCTGTGCAAAGAGCAGTCTGGCCAGCACACCGCCTCCCGTGCAGGGCCCCAGCCACCCCCATTCCCTTTCTTGCGCTCCAGAACATGCTGTCTGTCCTTCCTTAGTGGCATAACGGTTCCTCCTCACTCCCGCTATTTCCCTGCAGCACCAGCCCCAGAGGGCCCCAAACGCAGTGTACAGTGGACAAAGCTAGAGCTTGGGATATCTTTTTGGAATGCCTGAAATTACCTGATGCTGATTCCCTGACAGTTCCATACACACTGGTCTAAATCCCAAGGATGACCAAGCCGCAGAGATACAGCATGAGGCCTAACTTCATTCATACTCAACCTGTGCCCTGGCCACACTGGAGGTAGATATTCTTGGTATTATGTTATGCTGGAAATTCAGGAGGCACGGTAAGGGGGAATAGCTTGGGGGGGGGGTGTTGAAGTTCTGTGCAGGAATGGGGCACAAGCACTATTTGTATATGCAGATACTATCTTGGCCTACAAATACTCAAAATATGAACCTGATGCGGAAGTTGAGCAAACAGTATAATGTAATATAACTGTGAACGTCTTGTTATTTAACATGCCTGCATAGTATATGATTTTGTTGCCATACAACAATAAAACATATGTTTGCAAAAAAAAGAGACATTATGCGGTTGAGACTTTTGGACACTAATGAACTGAAATGTTTGATTGGCAGAGTGGAAATGTCATATTTCTATTATATACAGTGGGCACAATATGATTATTCACACAGCTCTGATGCACCTCAGGGAGGGGCTCACAGCTGTTATTATTCACACAGCTCTAATGATGCACCTCAGGCAGGTGCTCACAGCTGTTATTATTTACACAACTCTGATGATGCACCTCAGGCCCGGGGCTGGCACAGTTATTATTCACACAGCTCTGATGATGCACCTCAGGCACGGGCAGACGCAGTTATTATTCACACATCTCTGATGATGCACCTCAGGCACGGGCTCACAGCTGTTATTATTCACACAGCTTTGATGATGCACCTCAGGCACGGGCTCACAGCTGTTATTATTCACACAACTCTGATGATGCACCTTAGGCACGGGCTGACGCAGTTATTATTCACACAGCTCTGATGATGCACCTCAGGCAGGTGCTCACAGCTGTTATTATACACACAACTCTGATGATGCACCTCAGGGACAGGGCTGACGCAGTTATTATTCACACAGCTCTGATGATGCACCTCAGCCACGGGCTCACAGCTGTTATTATTCACACAGCTCTAATGATGCACCTTAGGCACGGGCTGACACAGTTATTATTCACACAACTCTGATGATGCACCTTAGGCACGGGCTGACGCAGTTATTATTCACACAGCTCTAATGATGCACCTCAGGCACGGGCTGACGCAGTTATTATTCACACAGCTCTGATGATGCACCTCAGGCAGGTGCTCACAGCTGTTATTATTCACACAACTCTGATGATGCACCTTAGGCACGGGCTGACGCAGTTATTATTCACACAGCTCTGATAATGCACCTCAGGCATGGGGTCACATCTGTTATTATTCACACAGCTCTGATGCGCTCTCTAATACTCTTTACTAATAACTCTCTCCTACTCACTATCAACTTCTCACTCTACTACTTGCTGTGTTTGTGGGTGCTAATGCAATAGGTCTCACATATGCACGCAATGAAGCAATTGGCAATGTAAATGACAATGCCATTTATTTATGATTTAAAAAAAAAAACTTGAGCAATACCAATAGCTCTACCTTTGATGCTGCCGAGACCATTGCATTGTAAAAGCTTGTTTTGTATGGTCAACAACATTTGTTCTGGACTGATGCTGTTGGTTTGTTGACTCTGCTCACTGGGCGACTGTTAACCAGGCCTGAGTGCATGTGGTCTGACCCTTCAAACATGGCAAAATTGACTACACTCCTGATTGGCATATTTAAATTACGTATAAATCCCTAGTATTTGCTACTAAAGTGCACCCACGGCATGTAAGTTAAATGTCACTAGTGGACCGCAGCACGTCTCCGGGACTAACCCTGTAGTCTCGGTAGGCAGCTTTAATACTGCTAATTCAACCTGGCAAAATAAACTTTTGCCAAGCCTAAATCTTCCTTTGAATACATATAAGTATCCTTTCCTAGATGCATATAGGGCAGAACGCATGGAAATGAAAAATTAGGGCATGTGCAGTTATGTTTTGCATGCCCTGGCAGTAATACATCTCCAAAGCCATTTTTCACTGAGGCAAGGCTGGCTCTCGTATAGAAAAGCACTGGGTTATATTATAGCATCTTATAATGAAAAACTTCAGTTTGGAAATAAGTAGAAAAACTATGCAACGACTCATTTTAATAGTAATTTTAAATTCAACCTAATAGTCAAGCGGTATATTATATTTCTATTTTGAAAATGGCAGTTTTAGAAAGTTGCGATTTTTCTCCCTGGGCCAAATGTGCCTTTCTGCCAGTGTTTAGTGTCATCTGACTTCTAATGTCTCTCATGTGGTGGGATGTGTTTAACTCCAGGATGTTGGACAAAGGGCCTGGGTGTGGGGAGGTATTTTTATCCTGAACTGGATGGCATTGGGGCATGTGCCCAGTTCCTGCGTGAGCTTCAATGGAAACATACGTTGTTGCTGACAGATGTAGCTTATACCCAAGCCTGCCTCCCTTTTGTCCTCATATCAAGCCTGCCTCAAAAATCAGTGGAAGGGAGAGATTCTCCAAAATGGTTTGGAAGTAGTAGGTAAAGAGTGGCACAGTGGTATGGTTTACCGTAAACCACACAGGAAGCATGGCAAAAGTGGGTAGGGTCATTCCTGAGAATCTTTAACCCATTGGTTAGGTAGTGGTCATAAGTTTTCCCCCTCACAGGCTGGCACTGGGCATAAATGTGGCACCCCCAGTACCCTCTTCAGAGCACTTTTGGACCCGTGGAAGACAAAACAAGGGCTGCACCTCCTGGTGTGGCTTTGAGCAGACACCTAAGAGCTGGATCTTCTCCCACTTCTACCCAGGACTGAGAAGTGGACTCCAGGAGTCAGTTGCTGATCTCCTGTTAAGCTACAGGGACAGAAAAGACGCAGGAAGCTTTCCTGAAGAGCCCGGCTGATCAGTTCTAACAGGACCTGCCCTGGATACTGCTGGTGGCGTCTACCGGAGGGGATCCTAACCCTTAAGTGGTGTCCCTAAGGACCTGGAGCCCTTAGATAAGTGTCAGAGTGTACTCCTCGCACCTAAGACTTAGAAACTTTTTCAAGGACTTTTGGCTGGAGAACCAACAGAAGACCGGGAAACTGTAGGTGCGTTGCCACTGGGCCAAAGATTCAGGATCTTCTCACTCAGAGCTTTTCTGCAGCATCTAATAAGTTTCAACGAGATGTCACAGAGAAGTTATCTGGCCTCATGGAGCCCTGTTCAGCAACAGCTTGCAGCCGTGCTCTGCTGGAGGAAACCAGGCGCCAAAAAAGTGACTAAGTCCAAATGGAGAAATCTTCATTGGGCAAAGGCACCAAAAGTATCCTGCCAGGTGGAGACCTCCCTTGGGCCTGAATTTCGAAGTTCCCCCACTTTGAGTCAATGGTTTCACTGGAACTTTGTCCGATGGCTACATAGCCTTGTGGAACCCATCTTGGCCACAGGCTGCTTCCTTGTCCCACTGAAGACTTTTGAGTTCCATTTCATAGACTAATTTAGAAGGTAAAACTTTTGATCAGGACATATCTGGCCTCTATATCCAGCTCACACTCCATCACAGTCAGCCTTAAACCTTATCCTTGTTACGAGCTAGCAAGACCAGCTGGCCGCAGTTGGCGCTTTGTGCTTTTTGGCGCTAACATTTAATTCAAACTTTTAAAATTCACTTCTCCATTTCCCGTTATTGGATTTTTGCCGTTTTGTTCATTAAAATATCCTCTATTTTGATAAATTAGAGTAGGAATTTTATTGTGTTATATTTTCAACTTTGCACAGTTTTTTTACTTCGGAATGCTTTACACCAATTTCCCTAAGTTAAGCCTACCTACTCTGTGCCATAGCTACCATAGGTGGCTATTAGGTTTAAACTACTGAAACGTTTACTGGGCCTGACAAAGATAGTGCCATTATTACTTGCAGTGGACTACCATTGACCCCTACCCATAATGCACTTTTTCACAGACTTCTTTAGGGGCCTGTATGACATAATAACACATGCATTTACAATGCATGCCTTTACCTCGTATCCTGTACCATGCAATGCCTTTACCACACGTCTTTACCAGGCATGCCTTTACAATGCTAGGTAAGTATACATACGGAAAGTGAAACCCCTCATGTATACTTACCTATGTTTATATGTGTACAAACATACATACATTCATGTGTGTGTAAGTATATGAAGATACAAAGCACACACATGCGTGCACACACACACATATAAACACACACACACATATATATATATATATATATATATATATATATATATATATATATATATATATATATATATATATATATATATATATATATATATATATACATATTTATTTATTTTTACTTGAAAATAATAGAATTTTTTATGGGGAACACCTCCTTAGTCCCCTACCATTTTTAACAATATTGTACATTTAAATATGTTCTTAATTGGGGGGAGACGCCTCACCCCCTTTTCGCTAATTATTACAAAAAATAAAAAAATTCTTTTTGTGGGGTTGAACCTTACCCCCCAATACCCTTACCAACCCCAAACCCTAAGACCATCCTTACCACCATATACCGCTACTCATTCTAAGTCCTACAAACACAAAATACCACACTATACCCTTACCCACCCCAAACCCTTAAGAGACCTTTACCCCTTAAACCAACCCCCGAAACCACAATTCCCACCCATTACCCTTACCCACCTCCACACCGCAAAAACACCCTTACCATCCTATATAATTACCCACACTTAAACCATAAAACACCCATACCACCCTATACCCTGACCCACTCTTATTCCCTAAGAACACCCTATATCCTTACCTACCCCATAACCCTAAAAACCCTTATCACCTTAAACTCCTACCCACGCATGGACCCTGAAAACACTCTTACCACCCAGTGCCCTTACCAATCCCCAACTCCAAAAAACACCTGTACCATCCCATACCCGTACCCACACTTAATCCCTAAAAACACTCTCACCTACCCATAAACCCTAAAAATACCCTTACAATCCTACATCCCTGCCCTCAACCTAAACCCTAAAAACACTCTTACAATACAATACCACTACCCACCCTAATGGCCCAAAAACTTCCTGCTCACCCAATACCCTCCTTACCAACCCCAAAAACATCCTTAACACCCTATGCCCTTAACTGCCCCTAAAAACACCTTTCACGCCCTAAACCTTTACCCATCCCTAAACCCTGAATATATCTTTACCACTGAATGCCCCAGCCCACTCCTAAACGCTAAAAACACTTACCACCCAATAGCCTAACCCACCCCTAATTTAGAAATTGTATATATATATATGTATATACTTTCACTGTAAAGACAAAAGGTTAAAGTAATATTATAGTTAGGTGAATATGACAATATTAACATTTCGAACTAAAAAAAAACACAGAAATTCACCAGTTATAGTTAGAGTTTACTGTAACTTGTGCACCTGCCATGCACTGTTTATAACAGTGGTCTTCAAACGTTTTAATACTGCGTCCCCCCCTATGGAAAAAATCAATGGGGCCCCCTCAAAATTGTCCACAATTTTTCTATTAAACTGGCAATGTTTAAATATGTCTACACTTATTTAAACATTGCAGTTAAATGCTATTACTGTTTAAAAAATGCAATCAAAAAATCAAAAAAAAGATTGGCAAACATACTGTTCTGGTCAGACATTCCTTAATAACATGTAAACGTATCCACAGTGTGAATATTAGATATAGGGGTGGAGGTTCTGAAGAATATTCGGAGTCCCTTCCCTTTTAACACCAGCTGGGACATAAACAACAAAAGATGTTAGAGACTACCATTTATAGAGCAGCTGACTGCTGAGGTACCTGTGCATGCTTCAGCTTCAAAAGATGGGATATCTGTAAAGTTTTCACCACAGTATGAAGGCCGCACGTAGTATGCCCTTTAGTATCTTCACACCGTGAATAGTGTCTCTTTGGACAAGTTTGACATAGAGTGAATACTGTTCTTAGTAGATACTTTTTAATGCTCGCTGGCGTATTTCTCATGAGAGTTTCACTGTCTGCAAACACTGTGGTACAGAGTAAACTCTCTCCTTAGACTGAACACGGTTTCCTGTACCCACTTTCCTACTTCTATCCACTTCATTTCTGACTATAGGTTCGGTGACTGGGAAGGGTTTGATAAAGATAAAGGCTGTCCGTAGCAAGGCATTTGTTGTGAAACAGCAGTTGAGTATCTGGCGGAACAAGGCTTTCTCTGAATAGTTGTATACATATTGATCACCACGTGCAGCAGGGGTTTATCAGTGGTTAATTGTTAATGTGAACTTGGCGCCACATGAAGTTTATGGTATAGGGTCTAGGTTGTACCTAACACAAACTTGCTACACCTAAGGGATTTGTATGTGTGATGGCATTACCGATGCTTTATATTATTCTGAGCTATTTAGCCCTTACTTTCAGGCCTATAATGTCATACTCTTTTATAGCCATGTGTACAAAATAAGCTTGGATGATATCATCAGTGAGGTCATCAGTGATGTCATCCGAGATGTCATCAGTGATGTCATAGAACATGTCATGAGTGATGTAGTATGTGCGGTCATAAGCAGTGCATGGCGGGGGCGCAAGTTATATTTTACTCTGCTAACTTTAACTGGTGATTTTCTGTGTTTTTTTTTAGTTCAAAACAGTAATCTTGTCGTTGACATAGTCATCTAACTATAAAGTTACTTTCACCTTTGTTTTCTTAACAGAGAATTGCTAGTTTTTATTTTATAGAGTAATATTTTATTACCATACGTAAAGTCAAACCCCCCGCGACCTGGCCCCATGGCACACCTTCCACGGGCAGCCAGCCCCATGATGTGCACAGTCTTCGGCCCAATGACCCACCCACCATGAGGCAGCCAGCACATCTGCAGGCAGCCCACATCATTCTGTGCACAGCCTTTCATTGTGTGCGGTGTGGGGTTGGCGGCATGACCTGACCTGCAGCCAGGTCCTGCGTCCAACTCCCTGCAGACTTCCACCCAGAGTCAGCTGATTGCATGTGGCACATGGCCTTCGGTCGTGCATGGCATGAGGTCAGCCACAGGGCCTGTCTTGCAGCCACACCATGCAGGCAGACGACAACATGCTGTGCACAGCCTTTAGCCGTGCGCAATGGGGGGTTGGCTGCGGCACGGCCTGCCACCTGGCCCTGTGGCTAAACTCCCAGCAGGCTGCCAACCCCACACCACACACAGCCTTTGACATGTGCAGCGTAGTATTTGCCTTTCGGACCTAGGAGACTCCATACCCGGGGGTCAAAATATAAATATTATGCCTTCCTCCCGGACCCTTAATAGGCCAAATACAATTAAACAGGGTAGGGGGGTAATACAGCCTCCCTCCATGAGCCTTCCTAGTCCCAGAGGACCCCATTCCCCAGGGCCAAAATCTAAGTGGAGGTGTGTGCCCCACTCTGAGCCTCATAGGCCCTGGAGAACGGATTCTTTGGGGCCAAGTGTTTTATGTATTATTTTAGGGCGGTGGGCGTGCGGCCCTTTTCCAGAACCTTTTTAGGTTCTCGGGCCCAATGGCACCCGCCACATCGTTGTTGATATGGTGGCAGTCAATCAGATCTCTTCAAGAACTGCTTAACGATTTTCCACCAAATCTCAAAAAGCACTTTTTCTGGACCAAGATCTAGCTTTCTTTCATATTTGCTGTAAATCCCTTCAGAAGTTTAGACCATAGCTGTGTCTAAAGTTCCTATTGGAAAATGAATGGGAAAAAAGAATTTAGGGCCCCCCTTTTTTTGGCGCCTGCTTGCCAGATCACACAGAAACTTGACATGTGCAAACTAGCCAAAATGTAGCACTTTTTTAGAAATTGTTTCAGATTTGTCAAACGACGCCAGAATTATTAGCAACAATAAAAGGCATTTCCTATGAGACATGATCCTTTAAAGACAGTGTTGTAAAGGCTGCCTCCTATTGAGGGCAGGAGCTGCAGCCCGTGGCATTCCCTGGCCTCCCTGCAGCAGCCTGGGGGGGAGCACATTATATTTCTCTCTGTGCCCTTTACCCTAGCACCCTCCACAGGCTGCGCCATAGCCTTTTTCCTAGCTTGTGCCCAGAGCAGGTGAAAAATCACTGCTTTAAAAAAAAAGTATAAATCTGCCCAGTAAAGCATTTGGTAGGTCTGTGTCCAAGCAGCTATTTTCCTTTTTGGGTGGGTGGGGAGTCGGGGGGGGGGGGGCAGGGGGGGGGGACTTTTAATGGCTGAGCTTTGCTGCTGATATACTGACTGGAAACTTAAATCGTGGCCCTGTGGTATCTCTGCAGAAAAGACCAGTCAACACACAGCGAGAGCCATAGACGTATAAGGTATTCTTGTTATTCCCTGTGAGTTCTGACAATGATGAACAGTGTTTGTACCAGACCAAGATGACTATGGTGCAGGGAGTGAGCGGTGGTGGCAAGGTTCCATACATCATGTGTGGAGCACAGTCTTCCATCATGGGGCATTGTCTACACACATTCCCTTGGAGTCCTGCGTTGCTTCTGCCGTGTTCTGTTTACATTCACACCCCAGTTTGTACAGCCCCCAGAGCTTCTTAAAATAAACCTTAGACTGGCCCTATGCATGAATTGTAGCAGTAATTAGGAAGACCAGCATTATCGCAACTTCATTCGTCATATAGTTGTCTCCTGGCTTACCTCGACTTTGTATTCTCGATGCCAGGATGTACCTGGCACCGAAAATGGATCATCCCTTTAATTCTATTTGTGTGCTTATGAATCCACCTCCACCCAGTGTGTTCAGAAGCTGCCTCTTTAATGCCCTCAGTGGCGAGGACTTCTGTACAACAGGTAGCCACAGCCATCAAGCTAGCGATGGACTTCAAAATGCAGCTGTTTCTGAAACTCCCCTTACCCAGAATAAACGCCCGGACACCGCCGTTGGGGGTAGCTGCGCACTATATAAGCTCCTAAAATAAATAAATAAATGAATGAAATAAACCTAAATCTTCTTTGAATTTGGTACCCTCAGGGTGGCATTTTTAGTAAGGCCCTTTATGGAGATCATGCAGAATCCAAGACACCGAATGCCCTCTCTCCGATGCCCTTTTCCTCTTGTAGTGCTATGGGTCAGTGATTCAGGACAGCCCATTGGCTGTTCACTTAGATAGATCTTTGAAGGATCCAGGACTGAGGGCTCAGCTGGTGTCTCCAATGCCTTTTGCCTCTTGTAGCGCTAAGAGTCAGTGATTCGGGACAGGCCATTGGCTGTGCACCTGGATAGATCTTTGAAGAATCCAGGACTTAGGACTCTACACTGGCCTCCTTGGCACTGCAAGAAACTGGGTGGAATGAAGACATAGGATGCAATCTATCATCTACTGGTGGAGTCTGGATGTTTAAAGTCACTGCCACAAGGGAAAGTTTCCCTGGGATGGGCAAAACTGCGTAATTTTTCCATGTCTGATTCTGGAGATCAGAGGCTCATTCAGACGGTGTCATGTGCCTCCAAACCATGAATAAAACTGCAAAAATACATTCACTAGTTGAGGACAAAAGCACATTCTCGCAGAGATCACATGCCTGGATGACAATACAAACCTATGTCACATTGCAACCGGGGGCTTATTTACACCTAACGTATCCGGTGTATCTTAAGAAAAAACTATTGGCCATGCGTTTAGGTGAACTGCCATCCCTCTCAGACAAACCAGCGTGGAGATACAAAGGACCTAAAACGTGCAGGCTATGTGATGCTCCTTAGGAGGATTTCTTGCATTTGGTCACCATATATCCTAAACTGAATAATGCACGCCGCACATTCTTAAAACATTTATTTAATGAGAGAGGGATACATACGTGCAGAACAGCCTTTATGAGAAGTCTGGCCCCTACAGAGCCTCAGCTAAACTGCAAACTTCTGACATTTTTACAAATTCATGATAAAGCAGTTAAGTAGGATTGTAAACTGCATACCATAGCATGAGGAATTTGCTTCGTAAAATGAGTACACAATATTTATATATGGCTAAAACAGCTCTGAGATGTTGACACTTAGAGTTGTGGAATCTTTTATTGTGGCATACGTCGATTTATAGCAACAGTGAAAATCTCTGAATAAATTGTATAATGATAATGTTTTTTTATCAAGACAACATTCTCCTGGGCTGTTGCATTATTAATTCATGTTGCTAAGATAAGCAATTATTTTAAAAAAGGATTGTTTTATATGTATATTGTGATGGGTTTTATTAACTGATAACAATAAACTCTTATTTGATTTGATAGCTCTTACTGTGAAGGAAAGTTTGTGTGCATGCAGGGCCGTTTCTGCCACTAGGCTGGCCTAGGCGGCCGCCTAGGGTGGCAAAAAGGTGGAGGACGGCCGGTGGGCCGCAGCAAAAAAATGAAACCTCAACAGTCAGGAAGCACTTACAGATATAAATGAAGCAGATGCTTGCCTGAGTTGAAGCTCAAATTCAGTAACGCATTAATCGGCCCCAAAAAATTATTGAGCTTGGTCGAGGCTGGGCAGGTGTGCTTTCTCCCCATATCTTATCTATCATCAAAAATTAGCTGCGATCCTTCCATGACTGTCTCGAGTGCAATCCTAGTGACGTTCCCAAGAGGCCAGGTAACGTGCCTTCAATTCCACCTTTGACGTGACGTTCGACGCCACAGGCGGAGGTTGTGTGCGCGCGGCCGGCAAGAGGCAGAGAGAGAGAGTTCCCGCTGCTACCTGCAGGCTTGCCTATCAGGTACTGGGGGAAACTGGGGGAGCCTGGGGTGGGATCCAGGTTGGCTGTGGCAGGCAGGTATATGTAAAAAAAATAGGGGGCTAAAGGCATGGTCAGTTAGTTTATAACCTGGCCCAGACTAAGTATTAATAAGTAAGCAAGTGGTAAGTTGAGCACCGCGGTCATGTCCGTCTGGAGCCGAGAGGGGTTTGAAGTGCGTGCAGAGCCCGGTCATTCCAGGCATGTCATTAAACCATAGCTGCCAAAACTCTAAGACAAGAAAAGTTGTGCACAGGTGGAAGAGGAGCCCTTGGTATATGTATCATGAGTTCCCAGGATGCATGGAAATCTCTGTCTGGGGCAGGTTTTTAGGCATACCTCTGGGAACGTTTGCGAATAGAAAAGAAAACTACTTTTAGCTGGAGATGTAAATATCTGCCCATATTTTTATGTTATTATTATGACTAGGGCCTAACATGTGGTTCAACAGTTATGATGATAAAAGGGCTATAATAGAGTTAATATATTAGGATTACACTAATTGCAGAGATAATTAGACATCATTCTATACCTGGGATGGCTGATTTCTTGTTAATGCTATGTGTGATGTGTCGTGAATAATTTCAGTATAATTATGAGTGACGTTTCAGGGACTATGAGTGACACTTTCTGGCAAGCAACATAAAGATAAGGGAAACACATAAATATCAGAAAATGAACTCATTTCAGCAACGAGAAACGCTAAGAAGACTTTAAACATACTGCACAGTCAGGTCACTGGACCAGAAATTGAAGGGCACTAATCTAGTACTCTTACAGATACTCGGGTGGGGGTGGCAAAACTTACTTTACTTAACTCTCTGTTCTTGGTGATCTGATCTTCATCCAGGCAGCCATAGCGCTGTGTGTCTGGCCTCGGCCATTGACTCTGCAGCAGCAGGCTAACGGCTGCCTCGTGCCATCTCCCACAGCAATCATTTTCGGTTTGCCGCCAGTGCCCATGAATTGAGGCAGCTTGTCCGAGTCTTCTCCTAGCAGCCACTGCAAATGAACAGACGCGTGCTAGAGGTAAACAGCTAGATGGTCTTG
This sequence comes from Lissotriton vulgaris, assembly GCF_964263255.1. Taxonomy (NCBI): domain Eukaryota; kingdom Metazoa; phylum Chordata; class Amphibia; order Caudata; family Salamandridae; genus Lissotriton; species Lissotriton vulgaris. The sequence goes on along the minus strand of NW_028254874.1, from coordinate 71,506 downwards.
GTCGACATAGCTGTGGAACAGATACAAGGTGCTGGGTGCCTGCTTTGCAATAACCTAATTGTGCCTGAGATAGTGCCATGGCCAGAGGCCTGCATTTCCTGGACAACATTGCTGTCGAGATCACAGGCAGCATCTCAGCTTTAGGCTGAGGTTGTCTCCACACCTGGAGGTGAAGGATCTAGAGAGTGTATTGTAGTGCAAACCAGGGCAGGGTCCGAGAATATATTGTCATGGTGCCCGCTGCCTCTGTTCCAGACATTGACGTTCCTGGGGTCACTCTTGTATTTGACTCAGGGTCATTGTCAGAGCTACAGGTGGAAGTTCAAACAAACACAGGAAGAGTGTCCTAGTCTACTGGGCATATGCATGGTGGTCAAAGAACAAGTTGCCACTGGGGTGGTTAGCAGTCAAAGCTCGGCCTGAGAGGAAGGTCTACCGTACAGAAAACCTATAGAACCAGAACAGGTGTAAGTACCTGTTCTGATAGCTCTAGAGGCACACAGAAACGTTATCTTGTTTCTAGCTCATAAGTTACTTTCAGCCAAACAGACAAAGGGCAGGTTAGATCTATTGTTCTACTAGCCAGGTATGACCAGCATCTAAAGTGAGTGGCAAGACTAGAGGCCATTCCAAGGCTTCTTCATTGCCTCTACCATTGATTGATGTCCCATGTGAGATGATGGACACAGGCCATAAGTGTGTCTACGGTGTGGTGGACCATTCCAATATGTACTCCGAGGTGGTGTCTCTGAGATAATGGCGAGGGCCCTCTTGCACTCATCTTCATGGTTGGATTTTCAAAGAATGTGAAATCCTGCCAAGGAACACATTTCACCTTTTCACCTTTGAGGGAATGTGAGAGCAAGCTAGAGTGATTTACTGCAACGCTGTGTGCCAACCAACACCAATGTGTTAGTGCAATGCTTCAAAAAGACCCAAAAGACCATAATAGAAACTCTATCAAAGCAGGAAATGATTGAGCCTTTGAGCCTGGATGATGGGGTAGAGAGTGAATGTAGTAAAAGGGAGTGGGCGGCATTTTTCAATTCTTGTCTAGGGCGGCAAAACACCTAGAAACGGCCCTGTGTGCATGCAAGGACGCAAAGACGAGCAATGTGCGCCGGGACTCCCCATTGGGGGTAGCTGTGCGCTTAATAAATCCCTTTATTATGTGCCTCCAAACCTTTCGGACATCTCATCACAAGAACTAGCTTAGCTGAACATCTGCACAATATCCATCAGGTTCATTGGCGTCTTATTGGACTTCGCCCACAACTCCTTCCAAGCCAGAGGAAAGGTCCTCAACTTTACTCTCTTTGGCTTGTTAAATCTTCCCTGAATCTCTATCTTCAGGATTCAGACAGGCTGGCTCAATGCATGCAGCAGGTTCCACTTCAGACTAACATCTAACATTAAAAATATATACACTGAAAAAGCATGCTTTACAAAGCAATGATAGGATACGTAGTGTAGGGCGAGATGAAGAGATAGCCAACACTTTGGACTTGTCTAGCACCAAGAGACTTCTGTGACACCATTTTGAAAGGATTAAAGGGGCACTTTCTTCCCTAGAGATGACTTTAATAGGTTCCACTTACAGCGCTGGTCTGACCATGTAGATCCATGGGAAACACAGGGAGACTGAGGACCAGGGGCTGCTTGTAGGGGTGAATAGAGGAACCGGCCACCTAGCCTGGCAAATAACTGTGTACTGTAGACACGTGAACTCTTTGCCCTCTACAAATCCACATGTAGGTGGTCGGACTCCGTTGGTACACTCATTAAGTACAAGGTGGGGCTGGTCTTAACACATTTTGCAAGGCTATTTTTAACTTCCACTCTACAACTGTCCACCAGTCCAAGAAGTCTACCCCTGGGGGTACAATGTATGCAACAATATATCTCACGTGCTCTTATCAGCTAATCTAACAAATCTCAAGCTATTGGGGATCAAGAGAAGTCCTATTGTCATTATTCGAATAGGAAAGCGGTGGTACTAAGTTAGGGATGGAAAAATAAGAAAATAGTACCTAGAAATTCCATTAATGGACATTGGGGAATGTGGAATCACCTGGTTATCATGGGCACTAATGCAAGCAAGGAAAAGCCCTCCTGCCCCCTGGCTGAATACTAAAATACAGACATAAATGGGGTACTGAAGGCGTACTACTTCCCTATACTCCAGTGGCACTGCACCTGCTGCACTAATACTAGTTTTCCTTGTGTTTTGGTTCCCCAAGGTCCGCGTTCTACCCTTCCTTCCTTCTCCACTTCCTACGTCCATCCCTCTAATCACCTTCCTTTTACATACTCCTCCCTACCTCTTCCTCTGTCTCACTTGCTCCCATCCACCGTCTCTCACTCTAATGTATCTCGTTCCTCCCTTCTCTCTGGGTATCCTTATTTCTGGCTGTTTTCTTTTCTTCTTTCCTTGCCCCTGTTTTCGGCCTTATTTCATTTTCTTTCTCTTTTACTCCTAAGTCTTTTTCCCATCCATTCTGTCACATTTTCAGCTCCTCCTACCCTATCTTTCACCCTCTGCTTTTCTTTCATTACTTTTGTCTCTCATCCCCTACTTCCCCGACACCACTCCCCTTCTTCCCCGAACAGTAAAAATAGAGCCAGTCCCCCCACAAGCAACCTCTAAAACAACTACAGCTGGTTCAGGGTAGAATGGGCCCTCTTACACCCCTGGGCCCTGGTGCCACTGCACTGGCTGAGAGTTATAACAAGATAAAGTTACATTGCATACATGTCTGAATAGTTAATACTAATCTATTGAAATGTACAATCAAACTATGGTCTCTCCTCTTCCTCAGGAGTGTTCTTACCATGTCCCTCTACGCTTCCTGCATCTCCTCTGCTAACAGCCGACTCCAGGAGGTGCTCTGGTGGGAGCCTCACCACAGGCTTCTGTGGCCTCTAGGAGATGGGCTGGGGACTTTTGGATTTCCAGAGTCACTGGAGGCTAAGCCTCTGGGGAGTCTGCCCTCCCACTAGCTCAGGTCAGCTAGAATTGGTCTGGGACCTTGTCCGCTGGCAGGAACTGGAAGGAGTTCAGAATGAGACCATAAGTGGGATTGCTACTAGCACTCTATGTGGCCACCAATCCTCTATGATGTTGCTAGCATACTGTTGCATAGCATTAGCAACCATGTATGGTGAGTAGGCCTGGGTGGAGTTTGCGGAGTTCCACAAAGTGACAAAAAACTCCACTGCTCTCTGCAGAGTTTGGGAAGCGGCAAAGCGAGGTGAGTCGCTCTGCTCGCGGAACGTTTTTAACACCGGGCGTTTGTTGCGGGCTGTAAAATCAGTGCAAACGGCACCACACGCAGATGTTCTACTGGAGTGGCAGCTTCCTCAACTTGAGCAGCAGGTTTCTCAACGTGAGAGGTAGTGACCTGCCTCGACTGCCTGCGCTGAGAAATCTCGCCATGGAGGTGGTCTAGAGTTGGATTTTCCTCACTCCCCAGCATAATGTTGTTGAACTGCTAGAGTAAACAAACTCCGCTTTGCGCCGCTATGCAGATTTTTTCGGAACTCCCCACCCTAGGCTCTAAACTCTGCAAACTCCATGACGCTCAGATCGTGTCTTACGCTGACGACACCCAGCTCTTGTTTACTTATAACAAGAACGAGGTGTTTGATGGGATCCGTATCAGAGGCTGCTTAGAGGCAGTCTTTGATTGGTTCAAAAGACACGGTTTGAAATGCAACTCCGATAAATCGGAGCTGCTGTTCTTCGGATGTGTCTCTGAACCAAACTGGAAAAGTTGGTGGCCACAAGATCTGTTTCCTCCTGCCAATGCTAGTACCAAGGCTAAAAACCTGGGTATCATTGTTGACAATGAGTTAACCTTTGGGTCTCAAATTGCGTGTCTTTCGGGGAAATGCTTTGGAATCCTGCGGATGCTCAGGAAATTTCTCCCCTTGATTTCGGTGAACCATCGAAGGGTCATAGTCCAAGCACTTGTCGGGTCGCGTTTGGACTATGCAAATGCCCTCTATCTGGGACTCCCAAAATATTTGATAAGGAGACTGCAGGTAGTCCAAAATTCAGCCGCTAGGGCCATTTATGGACTCCCCAGACGAACTAGTGCCTCTATCTTGTTGAAGGAACTGCACTGGCTCCCTATAGCCAAGAGGGTTCTCTTCAAAAGCCTGACGTTAACCTATAAGGCTCTTCATGACTCAGGCCCTAGGTATATTAGAAAGCGCCTTGCTTTTTACAAGCCGAGCAGAGCTCTGCGATCTGCCTCCTTGTCTAAAATGGTTGTTCCATCCATCAAGCGAACCAGACAAGGAGGGCGTTCCTTCCACTACCTGGCTCCGCGCGCTTGGAATGAACTTCCTATTGTTCTTAGACAGGCCCCCAGTCTGTTGTCTTTTAGAAAGGCATTAAAAACCTGGCTTTTTACTAGTTAATTTTGCTGTTCCTTTTTTGCAGTTATGTTCCTTTCCATTAAAGGACTTCTTCGCCAAAGCGCCGGGACACTCCGACTGGAGTAGCCGTTGCGCTATAGAAGAGCCCAATTAACATAACATAACATAACCATGAGCGGAGCAGAGTTTACCACCCAGGCCTAATTGTGAGCTGTTGCCCACGGCAGTCCCATGTAGACTCCCGCAAGACCCTAGTTCAATGAGGAATAGCAGGCAGACACTCTAGCTCCTAGAAGCATCAATCTGTACATCATAGCAGGCCCTGCAGCTATGTACAGGAGAGACGCTTGCACTGTACCCAGAGGAAACCATCCAGCTTATTACTCTGAATCCCTGCTTCTCTTCATGATCCAGGCACCTGATCTAGTATAAAGAAGACAAGACGGAGAGATTTTAGCAGAAAATAAAATCCGTCCTTAGATATTTAGAACTGTTCCACCATTTATATGGAGATGACCCTCACTCAGGTCCTGTAGATCTGCTTCTTTTGGCATTATTCAAAAGCACGGGGCTCACCGGGATGACACAGTGATTAATACCCATGGAACCAGAAGATGACAGTATTCAGCCAGGATCAGGTAGGCCTCTTTTTCTGGTATCACTACATGTACCATTGATTTCTCATGCTGACTCACAACAAGAAAACTAAAAAATGTCCTATACATTTATCATTTTTACAAATAGCTAAATCAAATATAGCTACATCATGCAAAACGAAATCAATATGTAACACGAATAAATCTGTTCTGAAAAATAAATCAACCCCTTGCACAAATTACTCCATTTATAAAAAGCAATAACTTAATCATAAAATCGAAATGCAGTGGTAAAAATCCTGAATTTTGAAGTACGTCAATTGAAGAGAATTTCAAACATTTTAGGGGTGAGTCGCAACTAAGACCCGAACTCAGATGGTGTTCTTTTTAGGCAACTTGAAGCTTGATGACTAAAATAATCCATTATACAGCTTTTGCTGTATTAGCCACAAGTGTCTGTGAAATAAAGAATTTTTCCACCAATTTTTATTCAGGGAAATTTTCCTGCAATATGTATTTTTTAGGATGGACCATGCCATGAAGTTTTTCTCCTGCTATAATGCTTTGTCAGTGATTTTTATCATTATAGTTTTTTTCATCGGTGGTTTTGCAGGAGAATTTTAGGCAACGTTTCTTCAGGTTGAACTCAGCCACAAACACGGTTTACTTGATTAATTTTCACCCTACAAGTTTTGCTTTGTTTTTCTCCTGAAAAAACAATTTCTTTATCCAGCTTTATTTCAATGTCCCCGTATCTCGGGCCTTGCCCCCATAGTACAGTTTCTAAAAGGTGGGAATTAAGCTTCCTGTTAAATGAAGGACAATTGGCAGTTCCAGCAGATATGAACATATATCAAATCTGAAATTGTATTTTCCTACTTGAACTTTGAAGGAATGGTGTAGCTAAAACATGCAGGAAAATATTCCCCTACTTCCAGGATGATAAGGAAACAGAGCCATAATTGTGTGAGAGGTCTCTCAGATCCCAGAGTGTCGGTGTCACTGAACCTGCTGCACTATTCAGAACACCGCCCGCTGGTATAAAGGCAGAACTTGTAAGTGGAAATGTCTAAGATAAGCAGTCGCTGCACTTCATAGGCCTTCTATTGAAGGGTTGAACCCTGAGCACAAACTGTGTGTTTGATCTCATTGGCCCCTTGTTGTGACATCATTGGCTTCAATTGTTTACTGAGACTTCCCTGCATTAGTTTATTAGGCCCGGGCGGGACTCGTGGAGTTTCACTCTGCCGAATTCAGCGGAGTTACAAAAAATGTCTGGCTTTCCACAGAATTCCACGAACTAGTGGAAATAGGTTCATCGCGCTGTTGTTGCTGTGATTTAGTGGCGGGAGCTCGTTCCGTGCTGAAAGATCAACACGAATGGCAGAATGGCACCACGTGGTGTGCCAGAGGGCGCAGCTAGTCAAGTTGATTTTGCTACTGCTCCAGTAGATTTTCTACTCGAGCTGCAGCTTTCTGAGCATGAACGGTCGCGACTGCCGCCAGCGGCGCAGCTAGGGGGGTGCGGACCGCCCCAGGCAACCCAATTTAAGGGGCGGCGGCCAGCGGCACTGATGGCCCGTTGCGACGGCCTTTATAATTTATTTGGGGACACTCACAGTAGTGTCGGTGTCCCCAAATAAATTATAAAGGGCGCCGCAACGGGCCACCAGTGCCGCGCGGTGCCGGCACGGCCCCATCTTTTGAAGAGCAAGCACAGGGTCGCAACTGCTGTGCGCGCCACGCCCCAGTGTTGTGCACTGCGTTAGCTGTGAGGTCAGGAGCTACTGGCAGCATCAACTCACGCACTATTGAAATCATACCCCCGCGGCGGAATGTATGACGTTACAACGAATTCCGTTGCAACGCATGCCTTTACCACGCATGCGTTACAACGGAATTCGTTTTCCACGCTTAACCTTTACCTCGAATATTCCTTTACCACGCATACATTTACACCGTTTTTTGTTGTAAATGTATGCATGGGGAGGGCATACTCTTGATAAAGGTTAAAACTCTCCACTTACATTCCCCCAGCCTCACTCCTTATATTTACCCTTAACCCTTAATATATATATATATGTATTTTTCTAAAATACCCCTTACCTTTTAACTGGCCTTCCCTCCATCTTCTCTGGTTACGTCGGTCGTACGTCGTTAAGAGGAAGCGGAAGTTACTTTCCGTTTCCTCCCTAACGACGTTGATTGCTTCAGCTTCGGTTTCGGCTTTTTCTTCGGCTCCTCAGGTTAGTTTTGTTTTTTGGGGGGGAGACCCCCCCAGCCCCCCTTTTTATCCCAGATCTTTATTTTTTTTTATGGGGGAGACCCCCCAAACTCTCCTTCGTTTTTCTTTTCATTTACAACACATGCCTTTACTACGTATTTCGTAGTAAAGGTATGCGTGGTAAACCCTTTCGTTGTAACCACGCATGCGTTTTAGTGCATGCGTGGTAAATGATTTCGTGGAAACGGCTTCGTTGTAGAGGCCGTTTCCCCCCGCGGCGCTGCTCTGACGGATAGCCTGACGTCATGATCCAATGACTAGAATGCCAGCCCCAGTCAGGTTGTGCTACTTTGCAGCCACGCAGGGGACGTCACATTCTGCTGCTGGTGCAGGCCGGGAGTTGAGGAAGGTGCGCGCCTCCGTGCTGGCCGTTTTGCTGGTGGTGTCCCAAATTGAATGATGGTGGGGGCGTTCACAACGCTGCTGCAGCACCTCGCACCGACCCGAGCTGTCACCGTGCCTTTAGGTCAGCTGTTAATTTACCCCCGGGCCCCACCGAAATTATTGCAGCCGCCTTCACTATTTCTAAATAATTACGGCCTCATTCAGACTTGCCAAGCTACTGAAGTGTCGAGTACCTGCGAACGCTCACCCTGCTGCCTCGTGCCCAACTTGGACGTCACCTCTCAAACAACGTGAGCACTTTTATTATAATTTTTCAGTGTTCCCTAACCTACTGTGGCACGCGGTTGCGCTGGAGATTTGTATTTGTATTTGGAAAGTGTACCATAACCCACAATGGTATCCTGGTAATTCACTTGGCTTTTTCACAAGATCCCCAAAGCGAAGGAGGTTTCAGGCGGGGCCTTATTTAGTTGACACTATTCAGCTAGTTTTTCAAACACTCTGGGACTTTTCTCCCAGGGCATGCTTCCTTTTGCAGTTTTATATGGCGCGAAGGTGACCAATGGTATTGGAGGCCTTTACGTGCACCACAGTTACATTAGAAGGACACATTCATTTGTTGTTTGGCACGTGGAAATTAACTGTTTTCCTCCAGAATCACAAGATTTTGGGCCGGTTCGCCGAGACCCAAACCTGGCTACTGAGAGAGCGCAAATTTGAATAGAAATTATGTATAGGCCGTATTTACAAGCATATTGTATAACGTAGGAATGAAACGTATATCGTAACGTGAAGTTGACACTTATAGTATAAAGTTAACTGAGATAATCCAAAGTAATATAGGAAATGTAACTATATTCACTTTAGAACATGTATTAGATTTAGAAGGCCCGTATATGTAGTAGACTGATATAGAGATGGTGTAGAAATGCTTACGAAATGTAAAAACGTGCAAAGTAGAATTCATGTACGTGTGTAACTTTTAAACGGAGAAACAGCGAGAAATGAAACGTGAAGAAATATGTAGAACATGTATAAAACGATATAGCGAATGATGATATGAAGTTATGCTTACGTAGTTTATATTCTATGTACAATGTATTCATATATGTGTAACAGACTTTTGCTAAATACGAATATATAATGTGTGTTAAAGGTTATACTGTGTAGAAGGCTTTCTGTGAGAACGTTAGAAAGGTTTAGGTCATTTGTGATTCTAACCTGACTGACCAAGGGTTAGCAGGAACACAGTCCAATGTATATAATTTAGCGGACTTACAGGAGTCGTAAATAGCTTGATGTGGACGTGAGAGCCAAGAAGTCTAGCACTTGTTAGATTTAAGGTGACAACGCTGGACAAGGTTTATGGCCTGAACGTGACGAGAAGCGCTTAGAATTTGAAACTTGTTTTTGAATGACCATTCACAGGACCTAGAAGGTCAAGGAATAGCAGTTGTAAGTTAAAGTCTTGTTTAAGCTCATATGATTTCTGATCTGAAAGTGTCAATTGAAATTGCCAATAAGAAGATGAAGATGACATCTAAGGAAGAAAGGTCAACTTAAAGGACGACGAGAGAGATGAAGTAATGGAAGAAGCCAGAAGCTGACATCATCGGGGAAAGTCCGTGGTGGGCGTCAAGGGGCGTTCCACCCACACTGTGATTGTGTATTTTAGGGACAGCACCCCGGGGATAAGATAGCGAAGGCGAGCGAATAGCCCAGCAGGGAGCTCAGAGAGAGAAGGGCGAAGGGTAGATGACTTGAGCAGATGCGCTGAGAGAGATCAGAGCGCAAGAGAGCAGTAGGCCGAGGACCCTTAAGAAGAGCGGATGGGTAGGCAGAGAGGGTACTGCTTCTTAGACTTAAGTTACCTTTAGAGGCTAAGAGAGTTTGAACTTCTTTGGAAGTCAAACTGCTGACACCTTTTTAGGGAAGGAACTAACGAAGTAGGGATGTCACATAGCATAGAGTAGGGACAGATTTAACGTGATATTTTTTTTCTCTTTCTGTAGATGACGCCAAGGAACCACTTCACATCGAAGCTTTAAATTGCTGAATGTGGAATTGATTTTGTATTCTTTTGTATACTTTGATCCCGAGAGGATTGTATTTGCATTTAACTTTGACTTTTATATAAAACTTTTAAACTTTATCAGTTGTAAGTGGTTCTTCTGAGTGGCGTCCGTTAATGGGGTTTGTCTAACCTATGCAGGGGTTGTCTTTTACTCAATGACAGATATTAGCGGTCCAAAATAGATGAATGAGATAAGTTATTAAATTGATCATAAATTGATATCAAAATCTCATTCCCCGCAGTTGGTAGCAGAGAAATGATGGTTATCTTCTTGAGGAAGACGACCTAGGCCAGGTTTAGTTTACCCCAAGGTCCCTAGTCATCGACGACCAGAAGAAGAATCCCAGCCGAAGACGGTGCTGACGGTGTGTCGAGAGAAAAGCAGCAGAATCGGTCGAGAGTGAGTATAAGGGTCATGCGTTGTAAGATTGCGGTGTTTTATGTTGTTCCTGTGTTGTAATGTCAAGCGGAGTTGAATGCCTGTAGTGTGATTGAGGGAAGGTTGTGAGCGCGCGCAACCGGATGAAATCTTATGTCCAGAGGACTTAAGTGGTTCGGGTGTATCGAACACCCAGAGTAATTTGTCTACCATTGAAAGGGGGTCATGAGGTACCATTGATTTCCCGACAGACCGATGATAGGGGGAGCGTATGAGTGAGTGAATGAGTAACGGACGCTGGTCGTACGTTTACTGTGTGTAAGTAACCTATCAGTTGAGGCGATCGTCTGACTGTAAGAGGGAAGACGTTTCGTCAGTTGAGGTGACAATTACAGTTAGACTGTGGCCGTACAGTCAGAGAAAAGTGATCGCTTGGACGGAAGTAGTCATTTTTCAGTGTATGAATGAAAACGCATGTGAAATCGTGAGACAAATTGAGAACGGAGGAAAATTGCTGCAAGAGGGAACGAGTGACGTCAGCATAGAACCGCGCTGAGATTGGTTAGTTTGTCAGACGTCAGCGAAGAGTCGCGCTGAGATTGGTCGGTCAGCGTAGAGTCGCGCTGAGATAGGCCGATTAGCGAGAGCCGCGTAGGGATTGATTGGTTGGTTGTCAGTGGGACGTAAACAAGGAAGAGTAAAGGGAAAATTGTAAAATATCGAAAATGAAGTGTTTTAAGAGCTTAAGAGCACTCTTTAGGAGAAATAGAAGAAACTTATATGCCGGAGAGGAAGCTCCACCAGAAGGCACACCAGCTTATTATATGGCAGTGAATGTAGGCTTGCACTCGATATTATGGATTTCCGAGTGGAATAAGCTGACTGAAGGGAATAAGGAACTGGCGTTTCCGAGATTTGGAACGTTTAAGCTAGATGTGTTGAATGAACTAAAAGCAGTGATGCTTGCAACAAGACCTCTACCGAGGCCAACACAGTTCGAAGCACTTAGTGTATGGTTTAGAACCGCACACGAAAAGAGCGTAAAGAGGCGCCAAGAAAGAGTGAGAAGATCAGTAAAGGCAGTACAGGATGCTAAATGGGACGAGGAAGCTAAGAAATGGAGAGTGCAAAAGATAGAAGCAGATAAACTGTACCCGATGCTAGAAGTTACGGGAGAAAAGAAACCTCTAGAGGAAGAAGAGGAAAGCGAGACAGAAGAGGAACTGATAGAGAGGCTATTGACAGATAGACCACCTCCGTACAGCGGAGGGGCCGCAAGTCCTATATTACCACAAGAGGACGGAGCTAGATGGGGAGAATATAAATCGATCCCAGTATCAGAGTGGGATGCCAAGAAAGAGGAGGAGGTACCTCAATCTAGTTCCGAGCAGAGAGTAGTGGGAAGATTTGTGGTCCAGAAAATGCCAGAAACACAACATGCAAGGTCTTACCAAATGCCAGACGCTCTACAAGTACCGGTTACCATAGGCCCTATTGTGTCAATCTACAACCCAGAAGGGGTCCAGCAGGAGGAACAGGCACGATGGGACAGGGAAAGGGCAGAGATGGAGAATAGGGATCAGAGACAGATATTAGCACCGATGAGTCGGAGTACCCCATTAGATGCGGCAACAGGTCCCTGTGTAGAACAAGGGGGTCAAAGAGGGCCAATGGACTTAAGGGGACCAAAACCGAAGACCTTTAAGGAATTAAGGGAATACCTGAAGGATTGGGATACTGCCGAGGAGATTAGGAATAAAAGTGTAGAAACAGGAGCGGAGTGGAGAGACCAAGATAATCGGGTTCTCTCTCATTGTGGAGCTGGCGAAAGCAGCCCGGAGTGGGAGAGAGGGAGTCAGGAAAGCAGAGGAAATAATTGTCCTACTATCAGCGGCAATAGGCAAATGTGCGACGACAGGAGTACAGGGTGTGGCGAAGTGCCTCGCGTTACCTTTAGTGAAGGAGAACAAAGGACGCAGGAGTACCGTAATACTTTCAGATGCACTCACCATACCCCGGGTGAAACAGTGCAACATTGGAATCACGGAAACATGGAGAGTCGCGAAGCGTCTCGACATGCATCCGGCGATAGTAGACAAAATCATGACAATGTAGGGAGTCGCGAAACGTCTCGCCATACTTCTGGTGATCAGGATCGAGATCGTGGGAGCATGGGGAGTCATGAAGGACCTTATCGTTTATTGAGCGACACCAGACAGCAAGCGAGTTACAGTGATGTTGAACAGAACGGTGGATCCTATCTCGTATCTGGAGAAACCGAGCCAAAAAGGCGCAATGTAGGGATGGGGGATGGAGTAATGTTCCACCACACACCACGGGAAGATGGAAAGGCTTGGGATCTAGAGAGGTGGGAACAAAGAGATGGAAGGAAAACTCCTCATAACTCACCTGTGTTCAGGCGTAGGGCGCATAGTGGAGGTGAGAGGGGTATGAGCGAACCACCTAGGACTGACATACTGAGAGCTGAAATAAAAGCAAAACGGCTCGATGTAATGAGTTTAAAGTCAGACCTAGAGGAAATAATTGATGGCACAGTGGCAATAGAGAGATTAGAATTGTACGCACCGGATGAAATATTGTTTTTATCCAAGGATGTTACTCGGAGGGCGAGGTCAGCTCATGAGAATTTAACTAATTTAGCAAATAGATATATGATAGACCTATCACGAACTAAAGCTTTACAGGGTAACCATAGGCTAACTTGCTCGGATCAGGATCTGGATGAGCGTAGAACGATCGCGCTGAAGGTACACATAAGGGAATTGATTCAGAGTATTAGAATATGGAGAGATCTGGATAGATGGGAGGAAAGATGGTCTAAGAAGGGATCCGTAAGAAGGAGTTCCCTTACAAGGTCCCCGGATACAGACCTAATGCGAATGGAAGCATTCCCTTTGCGAGAAATCGCGAACGGAAATTACGTTCACGTACCATGGAGTAGGGGGGATTTGGCGGCATTTACCAATTCCTTCCCAAAGCTTAGAGAAAATCCCGTCGAGTGGTACAAGCAGGTAGAAAGATTTGTGAAGATCTCGAAGGTACTGTGGATCGATTTGAACACGTTGTTTGATATCGTAGTACCCGGAGATTTGTGGACGGCATGCAAGCTTAGTGTTGAATGGCCTACTTGTGAGCCTCCGAGAGACACCCGGACGAATGGTCCATCAGTCAGAGTCATGGAGAAATACGAAAGAGTCATAACATGGCTGAAAGAGAAAGTGCCAGTACACGATATAGACTGGGTTAAGATAGATCGAACTACTCAGGAGCCGAAGGAAACAGTCCATGAGTTTTATGAGAGATTGCTGAAAGCATTCAAGCAGTACAGTGGGTTAGATGTAATGGATCCTAAGGACATAGGGCAGTTTGTGTCGAAGTTTGTTCTAGGATTAAGACCAGACATAAGCCTGATGATACAACAACATCTAATCTGTTGGCAGAATAAGCCTTTAGATGAAATTCTGAGGTATGCAAGGTACTGTAGTGACGAGATAGATTCGAAGGCTAAGAAACTCAAGGAGAAGTTAATGCTGGTACAAATGCAAGCAGCTGGAAAGGGTGGACAGCGGCAACAGGGAACAGGAGCGCAAGTAAAGAAGCAGAATAATCAGAGCAGAGACGAGGAAGAAAGACCGAGACCGAGAATGGATATTGCGACACTGAAAAGGACAACTAGATGTCATCAGTGTAACGAAGTGGGACATTGGCGACGCGAGTGTCCTTACAATGTTGAGACAGGGGAATTAGAACCAGAGGAGGAAGAGGTACAGAATAACGTGGTTAAGGGAGCCGCAGCCCCAAAGGGAAAGTTTATCAAAGGGGGGACTCAGACTCCTCGAGCCCCGTTTCCTCAACCACCTCGCATCACAAACGGAGGGAAAACCTATAGACAAATGCCATTGTTTGTAGGAGGAGAAGAATGTTATTACGTTGATCCTCTTACAGGGCAACGAGTAAACAGGGAGGAAGACTGTACTCTAGGAGCAGCCCTGGAAGTAGATCAGAGAGGACCATACGTAGAGGCTGAAGTAGCTGGATGTCCTACAACCTTTTTGGTAGATACGGGTGCCACTCGATCCACGTTGAGGTCAGCGGTAGTCCCCGGTTTGCCGATATCGGGAGAGACGATTCAGGTGGTAGGAGTCGCAAACAAGAGGATGACGAATCCTCTGACAGAACCAGTGTCAGTAAAGATAGGGAATTACAGTGACAAACATCAGTTTGTGATCTGTGATTCTAGCCCTGTGTGTTTGCTAGGAAGAGATCTATTGTGCAAATTGAATTGCACAATACATTGTACACCTGAAGGAGTAGAAGTGCAGACAAATGATGAGGATGCCGATTTTAAAATTGTAAACTCGCAAGAGTGCGTGGAACTATATCCTACCTTAACAGTGGAGGAACTTCCACAGGATTTGAGGGAGAAAGTGTCAGCTGAGGTGTGGGATTTTACTGGAGAAGAAATAGGACTGATCAAAGGAGTGGAACCAGTAAAAATCTTGGTAAGAGCCAATGCTGAGTATCCAAGAACCCCACAATACAAGTTGACTCCAGAGACGATTGCAGGAATAAAGCCTGTGATCGAATCCATGATTAAACAGGGAATACTGAAGGAGATCGTGGGAAGTCCATGTAACTCCCCGATTATGGGTTTGCAGAAGCCTAGTGGAAAATACAGAATAGTGCAGGATCTTCGGAAGATTAATAACATTGTTGTCTCATGTTGTCCAGTGGTACCGAATCCATCAGTGATATTATTTCAGATACTGTTCCAAGCTGAATGGTTTACAGTGATAGATTTGTGCCAGGCTTTCTTTTCGATACCTTTAGATGAAGAGAGCCAGTATCTTTTCGCTTTTAAGCTGGAAGATCGCGTCTTAACATGGTGTCGTATCCCTCAGGGGTATACAGAAAGCCCATCGATCTTTAACCAGTTATTAAAACGAAATCTTGAAAGTCTAGTACTGCCCAAGAATTCGGTTCTAGTCCAGTACATAGACGATCTCCTAGTTGCGTCAGAAACTGAGGAAGCTTGCAGAGAAGACACCATAACCTTGTTAAATCACTTGGCCGAGAACGGACACAAGGTGTCTCCAAGTAAGTTGCAATATTGTAAAACTGAAGTGCAATACTTGGGCCATAGGATTGAAAAGGGAAAGCGGAAGGTGTCTCCAGACAGAATAGAGGCGATTATGAAAATGAACGCGCCTACAACACAAAGAGAAGTCAGGATGTTTCTAGGTATGGTCGGTTACTGTCGACAGTGGATAGCCAACTTCTCACTGAAGGCAAAACCGTTATTACAACTGACGCACAAGGGAGTAAGTGATCCGGTACCATGGGACAAAGATTGTTTGATGGCGTTTTTGCAGCTGAGGGAGGACCTATGTCGTGCCCCGGCTTTAGGAATGCCTGATTACACGAAGCCATTTTTGCTTTACTGCTGCGAAAGAGAGGGATGCGCGTTAGCAGTTTTAGCTCAGATCCATGGAGATGCGCGTAGACCAGTAGCGTATTTCTCGGCTACATTAGATCCAGTAGCCGCAGCGTTGCCCGGATGTCTCAAATCCGTAGCTGCAACGGGTGTCAGCATTGAACGATCTGAAAGCGTAGTTATGGGTCATCAGTTAGAGGTGTATGTACCACATTCTGTAGAACTGTTAATGACCAGGACTAAGACTCAGCATCTGACAAATAGCAGGCTCACACGCTACGAGCAAGTCATACTGGCTGCCGAGAATGTGACCCTAAAAAGATGCTCCGTCTTGAATCCTGCAACTTTGATGCCACTTCCGAATGAGGTGGATGATGAAAATTGTACAGATCATGACTGCCTTGATGTGACTGAACTATGCACCAAACCGAGACCCGATATTGTAGATGAGCCATTGACTGACCCAGATGAAATTTTCTTTGTTGATGGTTCATGTGTAAGAGACAATGTCGGTCAGCTGAGAGCAGCATATGCAGTTTGCACAATTACGAGAGTAATAGAAGCCGCTTGCCTGGAAGGAGTACATTCCGCTCAGGTAGCTGAAATTGTTGCTTTGACTCGTGCTTGCTTAGCAGGCGACAAACTTCGAGTCACCATATACACCGATAGCCAGTATGGTTTCGGGGTAGTTCACGATTACGGGCAGTTATGGTCTCAAAGAGGTTACATGACCTCCTCGGGTTCTCCCATTAGGAATGGAGAATTCGTGAGACTTTTGTTAGAGGCATTGCAAAAACCGATGGCCATAGCAGTGGTCAAATGTGCAGCCCATACAAAGAATGTTGACTTTGTGTCATTAGGAAACCGCTACGCGGATGAAGTAGCGCGTTATTGTGCAGAACAGGGATATTCTCACACTGATATAAAGGTGGGGGGAATCCAAGAAAGAACTGAATTGACCATGTTGTTAGACACTGTAGATACGTGGGATGAATTGAGAAGTGTTCAGGAAAATGCACCAGATGATGAGAAAAAGAGTTGGGAAACAGCTGGTTGTTCTAGAAGTGAAATGAACTTTTGGATCTCTGCAGATGGGAGAGCAGTTTTACCAAATGAACTTGTTAGTCCAATGGCAAGGAAATTGCATGGATCAGCACACATAGGAAGAGACGCTATGGTGAGAGTATTCAGACAAACGTGGTTTAATCCAAAATTTAGAGTAGCGGCAGAAGCTGTGTGTCAGCGATGTACGATCTGTCAGCAACTAAATGTGGGGAAGAGAACACCAGTTACATTGAGTCATATTGGGAGGTCTGGGGGGCCTTTCAATAGGATGCAGCTTGATTTTATAGAAATGCCTAAATGCAACAGACTCAGATACGTTTTAGTGATTGTTTGCATATTTTCTAGATGGGTTGAGGCTTACCCTACACGTAGGTGCGATACACTTACAGTAGCGAAATTGTTACTTAGAGAGTTAATACCGAGGTTTGGGGTGCCATCCTCTTTGGAATCGGACAGAGGAACTCATTTCAATAGCGAAATAGTGAAGATGCTATGTTCAGCTTTGAATATCGATCAGAAGTTACACTGCAGCTATCGACCAGAAGCTTCAGAGATTGTAGAGCAAATCAACAGCACGATAAAGTCCAGACTTGCCAAAGTTTGTTCAGCAACATCCCTGAGTTGGCCAGACGCACTTCCAGTGGTTCTTATGAGCATACGTAGCACACCTGATAGAAGAACAGGTCTCTCTCCTCATGAAGTCCTAATGGGGAGAGCTATGAGATTGCCATCGGTTCCGACTGCAGCTCTAGTGAACATCACAGACGATTTGATCTTGGAATACTGTAAGGGACTATCTGATGCCGTTAATTCTGTGTCCCTCCAGGTCCAGGCTGCAGAGGTTCCATCAGCACAAGATTTGTGCCATGACCTGAGTCCGGGAGACTGGGTCCTGGTGAAGAAGCATGTCAGGAAGAACTGCTTAGACGTGCGCTGGAGAGGACCGTTTCAAGTTATACTTGTAACGAATACCGCAGTAAAGTGTGGAGGTCTGCCAAACTGGATACATGCCTCACACACCCGAAGAGTGCCAACACCTCTAGAAGAAACAGCTCCTCTCTCGGATGAGAATCCAGCGGAAAGTGGAGAAGCCATAGAGGGGGAAAGCCAAGCTGTGGAGGTGAGCGAAGAGGCTGAGATTGAGACGGAACAGGTCGACGAAGGTCAGGATACCAGTGAGACCGAAGTCGCCTCGGGAGAAGAAAGTAATTGGGAGTCTGATACAGATATCGAACAAACAGAAAGTGACCAAGAGACAGGTCCAAGGACAAGGAGCAGAAGGACAAGAAGTGACAAAGCCAGTTGGCCGGAGAGAAGGAAAAGGCCAAGCTCAGAAGAAAAGCAAGAAAGAACTCTTGTCCCGATCGCTGAAGAATCGGATCAGGAGGAAGAAACGACAGACTCAGGAACAGAGAGTCCACGAAGATCGAGAAGGGTACGTGTGCCCTGCAGAAGGTACGCCACTCCAGAGTGGACTTATCTAGCAGATGTCTTGGGGACAGAAATCTGGGAGAGTGAAGAAAGTGAAGGTAATCGATCACGATCCATTTGTGGCAGTGGAGATATGGATGTTGACGCCTGGACTCGAGACTGAGGGATTACTGACTTTCACACTTCCCATACCCCCATATTTGAGTCAAATTCAAGATCTAGTGCTAAATAGATTACAATTTCCAACGTTTGGTCAGCAAATGTCAGAAGAAGAAGAAAAAGTCATTCGTTTTGAATTATTGGAAATTGTCGTGAAAGCTGCAGGTCCGAAAATAATTGTTGATGCATAAAAGACTTTTGTATATAAGTTATAAAGAAGAAGATAACCTAGCACCGAGTGGAAAGAAGAACAAAATTAGGGATTACATCTAGAGGACGGAGAAGGGTTAGGGTTGTCCGTTGCTAAAAGAGAAAGACATTGTTGCGAAAAAGAGACTTTGTTGGGAAAAAGCATTTTAAGACTGAAAAGGCAAATAAAGCAAATAAAGACTGCAGAAGGAAAACTTTTTCGCAAAAGAAGGAGCTACGCTGTTTTGATAACATGGAGAACGGCAACCCAAACCGAAGAGCTAGATGTATAGTAGGTACACTAATAGCAGTAGTAATTTTTCTCATAATTACAGTAGTGACAATATCATACATAATAAGACATGAAACTGATAATGAAACAGCAAATGTAAAGCCTATAACGACTTTGAGACCTGCTCTTGTGGGGAAAAAGGAGGAGAGCAATGTTATACGTGAAAAGGCGTTATTGGCAGATGAAGCTCGTAGATTACACGTAGACGAGTCACAGGGAAACTTTAGGTCAAACGCATATGCTAAACTGTTATATGAATATATCGATGCCATGGAGGCCAAAGATTGCTACGTTTGTATGCAATTGCCGGCTTCTGTAGACGAAGGCATTAGATATCATCATCTCCCATTGACTTATGGGATAACATGTAGCTTACTGCTTAGTATATTTTATGGTAGAGAAGGATTTGAGTACTACTTTTCAAATTATGATTCGGTACTGCCTGAAGTTCCGAATTATAAGCAAATGAATAAGTGGGACTATTACAAAAAGGAGGATAGACTAGCTAAATTCTTTCTTCCTTGGGATACACTAGATACATCATATGCACGCAGAAATAATCTAACTTGCAAAGTATCAGAGGTTGAGAAGAAGTTCATAGGACAAGTAGATGATAGATACAGAAGACAGAAGATTCTAAAAATGTCAGGACAGTGGAAAACGGATTGGACCGAAGAAGAGAAGGCACATAAAAAGAAAGGTAGCAATGGTCCAATAGCATTGGATAGAACGCAGAAAGGAAAGTTATGTTTAACTCGAAGCAAGACGTATTACGAGAGTGTATTTGTAGGTGAAGTAAATTGTGAACATGCTTTTCGTTTAGAGTAATATACGAAAGATTTTATGAAAGGAATGCAAGCTATTCCGAATGTATATTTTGTATGTGGAAGAAATGCCTATGTACAACTACCTGACAATTGGTATGGTTCGTGTTACTTGGCAATTGTCTTCCCCAAAATATATCATGCAAAAGATGTAGCGATAATAGAAGGAAAGGCTTCGAGGAGAACGAAAAGGGAAGTAGGAGATGCAGAAGTAGTAGGAGATGTATTTGGAGCAATGTTTCCTATGTTAGGTTTAATACTTAACGATGTTAAGATCAGGAGACTGGCTACAGTTGTAGATAGATTATCTGCAAGTACTGCAAGGTCATTAATGTTAGTAGAAGGTGAGATGCAGTCGATTAGAGCAATGGTTCTTCAGAACCGACTTGCTTTAGATGTACTGCTAGCAAAAGAAGGCGGAGTTTGTAAGGCTTTGAAGGTCCAGGAATGTTGTACTTATATTCCTGATAATTCAAAACCACTTGAGAAAGTCATACGGAACATTACACAGATTCATCAAGAGATCGAAGATTTATCAAAAATAAATGTTTGGGAAAAAGTTGGTCATGGAGTAGGAAAGGTTGGGAGTTGGTTTGCCAACCTTGGGATAAGTATAGTATGGTACATATTAAAGCCTGTATTGATAGTAATAATTTGTATAATCACATTGTTAGGTTTAGTAAAATTGTATAAATGGTATAGGTCGAACCGGTTACAACGAACAATGAGAGAGCAAGAAAGGAGATTAGCTGCTTTACAAGATCAACAGTATAAAAGTTTAAGAGCTCTCGAAACGATGAAAAGAGGGAATATTGTAACTAGTTCTGTTTAGAGATGTTATTCAAATTGCATTTGGTGATGACTCCTAGAAGTCATCAAAGGGGGGACTGAGAGAGCGCAAATTTGAATAGAAATTATGTATAGGCCGTATTTACAAGCATATTGTATAACGTAGGAATGAAACGTATATCGTAACGTGAAGTTGACACTTATAGTATAAAGTTAACTGAGATAATCCAAAGTAATATAGGAAATGTAACTATATTCACTTTAGAACATGTATTAGATTTAGAAGGCCCGTATATGTAGTAGACTGATATAGAGATGGTGTAGAAATGCTTACGAAATGTAAAAACGTGCAAAGTAGAATTCATGTACGTGTGTAACTTTTAAACGGAGAAACAGCGAGAAATGAAACGTGAAGAAATATGTAGAACATGTATAAAACGATATAGCGAATGATGATATGAAGTTATGCTTACGTAGTTTATATTCTATGTACAATGTATTCATATATGTGTAACAGACTTTTGCTAAATACGAATATATAATGTGTGTTAAAGGTTATACTGTGTAGAAGGCTTTCTGTGAGAACGTTAGAAAGGTTTAGGTCATTTGTGATTCTAACCTGACTGACCAAGGGTTAGCAGGAACACAGTCCAATGTATATAATTTAGCGGACTTACAGGAGTCGTAAATAGCTTGATGTGGACGTGAGAGCCAAGAAGTCTAGCACTTGTTAGATTTAAGGTGACAACGCTGGACAAGGTTTATGGCCTGAACGTGACGAGAAGCGCTTAGAATTTGAAACTTGTTTTTGAATGACCATTCACAGGACCTAGAAGGTCAAGGAATAGCAGTTGTAAGTTAAAGTCTTGTTTAAGCTCATATGATTTCTGATCTGAAAGTGTCAATTGAAATTGCCAATAAGAAGATGAAGATGACATCTAAGGAAGAAAGGTCAACTTAACGGACGACGAGAGAGATGAAGTAATGGAAGAAGCCAGAAGCTGACATCATCGGGGAAAGTCCGTGGTGGGCGTCAAGGGGCGTTCCACCCACACTGTGATTGTGTATTTTAGGGACAGCACCCCGGGGATAAGATAGCGAAGGCGAGCGAATAGCCCAGCAGGGAGCTCAGAGAGAGAAGGGCGAAGGGTAGATGACTTGAGCAGATGCGCTGAGAGAGATCAGAGCGCAAGAGAGCAGTAGGCCGAGGACCCTTAAGAAGAGCGGATGGGTAGGCAGAGAGGGTACTGCTTCTTAGACTTAAGTTACCTTTAGAGGCTAAGAGAGTTTGAACTTCTTTGGAAGTCAAACTGCTGACACCTTTTTAGGGAAGGAACTAACGAAGTAGGGATGTCACATAGCATAGAGTAGGGACAGATTTAACGTGATATTTTTTTTCTCTTTCTGTAGATGACGCCAAGGAACCACTTCACATCGAAGCTTTAAATTGCTGAATGTGGAATTGATTTTGTATTCTTTTGTATACTTTGATCCCGAGAGGATTGTATTTGCATTTAACTTTGACTTTTATATAAAACTTTTAAACTTTATCAGTTGTAAGTGGTTCTTCTGAGTGGCGTCCGTTAATGGGGTTTGTCTAACCTATGCAGGGGTTGTCTTTTACTCAATGACAGATATTAGCGGTCCAAAATAGATGAATGAGATAAGTTATTAAATTGATCATAAATTGATATCAAAATCTCATTCCCCGCACTACCAGTGCCAAAGTCAGCAGCCAATAATAATTTTTCCATGACCAGCACCCCCATGTTCTGCATCGTGAATGCAGAAAAAAAACATCGCAGATTTGTTTTGCCCTCTTATGTAATGCCATACCAAATTGTAGCAATTGACGCCCCACACCACTCCTGCAAGGCTTCTATGGCAATGGAGCTACTGTACAATTCAGCATTGAACACAACGATCTACGCAACCTCTGAATGAGGAGTTGCAGTACTGTGGGGTGCTGAGAGGAAAGACATATTTTGTAGCCATCCGTGTTCGGTAGATGTCCCATTACCTGCTATCTCTATTTGACAGCTTTCTGCTGTTTGGAGTCCCCATCTAATTGCATCATAGGCAAGAAATCACCAGTCCGTTCCACTGAGCTCAAACAGAACTTCAGGTTGCAAGGGCACTAGGCTAGTGCCTCTCCATTTCTGGTACTTTGCAGCAATTAACGTCTTAAGAGTTTCTCGTTGCTCAGATGGGTGTAATTTCTGATATTTATGTTTTATCGTGTCCTTATTTTGCTACCGAGAAACTGTCACTCAGTCTTTCAAATGCCACTCATAATTACACTGAAATTATGAATATGTCACACACAGCAATCTGAAACTTGGCAGCTATGTGCCTGCAGCGGGTGTACGTTATTACAACGCATGCTTTTACCACGCATGCCTTTACAACGCAGGTTTTTCAACGCAAGTAGTTACAACGACTTGCGTTGGGGGTGCTGGATAGTGAATAGTTTAATTTACTATTCCAACTCCACTCCCCGTGGATAGTAAGGAAGGTGTTGGATAGTAAATTAAACTATTACCTATCCTAGAGCTCCCCCCAGCGCAAGTCGTTGTAATGACTTGCGTTGAAAAACCTGCGTTGTAAAGGTACTGCGTGGTAAAAGTTGCGTCGTAAAGGATGTTTCCCGCCTGCAGCGCACCACCTAGCGTAGTGGTGGTGGTGTGGTCGTGCGCGCACCGCAACATAGGTCACAGGGGAAAGTCTAATGAGCCCTCTCAGCTCAGGGTTCGGGATCCAGCCGACGAGCCCTCCCCTTCATAGGCTGGCGTACATGTGTGCAGGCAATCAAGCGGAGGTGCGCAAGGGTCTGTATCGTGGTACGTACAGGCTTTGAAGTTTGAATTTATGTCTGTGATATTTGACGCCATGACGTACCGTGTTTGTGGGTGTTTGTGGTTCCGTTGCATGCTATATACGCCTCTGGACTGCCCGCATTGGAGAAGTCTCACGGGCGGCCTCCTAGCGACCGAAAATTGTGCTAGGGAATGCCAAACTTCGCGGCGAGCCTACTGTTTTTGAGCCGTGCGCACGAGAAAACGCTGCCACGTTAATTTGGCCGGAACTCTGCATTCCAAGCTGTACATTCCACCAGCGGAGCAGAACATATCGCGCCCCCAGTTTCCTTATGTCAGAGTAGGCCAGTGCCATTTACATATGCATAGATTGCTTTTCCTCTCTTACACTCTTTGCCATGGAAATCAGCGCAGGTAGTTTTATTCCGTGTAGCTTCTTTTGTTTTCTTTTATCTTTCATCTTTCTTATCTAATGAACTTTAAAAATTCCTGTGATATATTTGCGTGACGTCCTTTGCGTGATTTAAATGCCAGCTCTTTGATTGGCTCGCTGTGATCTCGCTATGCTGTTCCTTCCATCCCACGCGGTGTGCAGGTCACTGTTCGGATGCCGCTTCGGTACTCGTTCCAAACCCAGTACTTATTTTTGCAAAGTACAGAACTGACCATTTACAATATATATCTGGGTTCCACAAGCTTAAAATGAAAGGCAACAGTTAACACTTTAGAGCGAGCTCGATACAAGGGTTTTTCAAAATACATTTGCAGGAAAAGGTGTTCCTAGACTGTGGCTAGACGTGGCTTTGATTTTGCAGCGGTGCTGTGTATATGCACAGCACAGCTTGGTCTGGATGCAGCGGGTAACTGGATACACAACACAACATTCATCCTTTAATGCCAGGTTCAGGAGCTGTGCTCACTGAACGGGCCAATGAGAGCTCGGGTAACAATATCCGCGGAGTGTGGTGCTTTATAAATCAATATTAATGGGTTTAGAGCACTCTGAGGCACAGGCCGCGAGGACCCTGCAACAATTAGCTCCACAACAACAGAGGATTGCAGAGGTCTGAACCACTTCCAGCGAGGCCCTTGAGCCTCCAGGATCATGGGACCCATTTAAATTAAATATAGTTTATAGGCAATATATATGAGTAAAGTACCCCGTTCTACATTATAATGATATTGCAGGGAGTTCCGTGACCAAATAGAGGAATAAGGTCAAAGAACAAGATCCTTTATAAGGTCTTGGAACAACAAGGTGTCTTGCAACAGCCTTATCATGCCTGTAGGGTATGATCCGGGTACCCTGTGCCTAGTTTGGTCACACCGTCATCCTTCTGACAAAATGCCTACATCCTTGGTGTGCTGCTCTTTGATGTGAAAGAGAGAGGATGTTTGTAAGCACCTAAAAGTAGTAGGGTGCTTGTTGCAAAAATATATCAGAATCAGTTTAGTACAACTCAGAATTAAATAAAAGAAATGTGGGTCCGAATGAGTAGAAACATGCAGAGAGATACTGTCTTTCATACAAGTACCTAAAGCGTGGACAAAATAAAAAAAGTTTCTATAAACATTTCTTTTCGACTTATTACTGTTCATCTGGAAAAACAGAGCAGAATAAGGAAGTTCCGCTGCATGTATACTCTGTGTCCTGCCTTTAGCTCCCCGCTTCCGGCTCTGGCAGCAGGCAGTGGGATGTCAGAACTCACCTGTAGTAAATTATTACAGTTGAGTGGCTACGTCATTGCTTTATTACAGGTGGCTAGGTGTGTCACAAGTCACCTGTAGTAAGAAAATTAGAGATGGGCTTTTATACAGGGATTCCAGGTTTCCATAAACTATATTATCCTTTCTGCTTCGGTTTCAGT
Source organism: Lissotriton vulgaris (assembly GCF_964263255.1). NCBI lineage: Eukaryota > Metazoa > Chordata > Amphibia > Caudata > Salamandridae > Lissotriton > Lissotriton vulgaris. The sequence continues at coordinate 46,557 of NW_028254874.1, read as the reverse complement.
TTGTACACACATATATCATATGGGGCAAATAACACTATAGTTTACATTAGAAAGACATCCGAGGTCCTTATAATATACATGAATACATTATAGAGATATTTAAAGTCACAGGTTAACCTCCCTGCCGCGTGACTTTAGAAGGTAACAGACCCTCAAGGAGGTTAGTAATGTCCTTTTCATGTACAACCACAGATATTTTATTTCTGATAGCGCCTGGAATCAAGAGGGACGAGCAGAGCGTGAGGGATCTGCGGAATGGTAAGAAGGCAGAAGGCAGTAGAACCCAAAAGAGACACCATGATTTCCAATTGTCATTTCTTTTTAGGTACACTGGGGTGTTGTTGCAGCCAGCTCACAGTGGTGGCTGGTCACATGATCAAGTGGTGAGCCGCCAGCACCAGTCCTGAGAGAGTGAGCCTATGTTTTCTCTCTAAGAAACCTTTAGAAACAGAGGTTAAAATGGTGCACTTTGCATTACATTTCACCAGGAATTTGTCAAGACTTGTGTGAGTTGCATGAATCATCCAGTGTCCACCTCATGGACTGCTATGTGGCACGGGTAACCACTGATAGAGCCCACCCTAAGCTGCCCTTCTCCTAACATGAGCAGGTGAAGCAGACACCAGAAACAACACACTCAAGACACTGAGGGCAGTTCACATCTAACACACAAACGGGATAGGCAGAATGCTTAGAATTGTCTACACCACTGGAAATCACTCTGGAATGCATTCCAATCCATTGTTTTTTGCTCACAGTGTCACTCTAGACAGAAGTTCTGAGAATGCAAGTTATGCAAGGACCCAGCTCCTCATAGGAGCAGTCCTTTCAGCACTGCCAAGCAAGGCCCCCTCCAGAAGGGCACACAAGCAACCCCAGACCAGACTGGGCCTTATGAGGCCTCCCCAGTGAGCATGGGTCCATTGGCATAGTGCGCATGAGACCCACATCTGAGCATGCTCATGGGCCCTTGGGTATTACATCAAAACAGCCCAAAGGTGACACGGTGGGAGAGTAAGGATGGCTGGGGATGCTACCCAGAGTTAATGCCAGTGGTTCAGACAATTTGAAAGCATTCCTTCTGTTGTAAATTCATACTTAGCTCTATATGGCTTCTTGGTGTCTTTAGTCCTTTCTTTGTGTTTCTATCTTCTTACCTAGCTGTATTCTATCTGGTGTGTTTGGATTCTATCCCTAAGTGTTATACGATTTCTTCTTCGTGTTTTCCATGCTTTATCTTCTTATGTGTTTGAGGTTTTCGTATGTGTTTTGTTTGTAAGGCGGGAAGATGTGTTGTAAATTCATACTTAGCTCTATATGGCTTCTTGGTGTCTTTAGTCCTTTCTTTGTGTTTCTATCTTCTTACCTAGCTGTGTTCTATCTGGTGTGTTGGGATTCTAGCCCTGGCAGTTGGTCTGGTCAGCTGTGAGGCTTTGTGCTGTCTTATCTTATTCTTTGTAACTTAATAAATCCAACTTAACTACTGGAAGACGTGTCCTGCTGCCTACTTACTTTATGTACAACACCTTCCATCCCGTTTTGTGTTTTTGCTGGTTAACAGCTGTCGGCTAAGCCACGATAACAGGGTAACAGGGTCACAAGCAACACAACGTAGAAGCATCTTGCAAATTTCTGGATCTTGTTGCAAGATATTTCATTAAATAATTCCTAGGTTAAGCCAGCCCAGGGCGAGGAGATAAAATATGAATGGTGTTTACCTTCCTGGATTAGTAAATAACCATTGATACATGGCTAATTACATTTGTGTTCAGGCCCACGACATCCTGGAAGTGAAGAGAAGTTTCAGTGCAATGGTTGTTGCAACCCTCCACCCATCCTGCTTCCTCAATACATTAAGATTCGTGTATCATTAACCTTGTTAGTGTTGAATAATTAACACACAATTAATCATTAGTACCTTTCAGTTAGAAGCAGATCTTGCTTTTATTTGCATGCTTTTTCCTTTGTAAAATTCGAATTGTTTGCTACTCTTAAAAGCTAAAATTCAAATTGTTTGCTACACTTAAAAGCGTTCTCTATCTGCTTTCCAGTCTCTAGAGTTCTTATTTATCTCTTATCAGCTTGCTGTAATGTCTCTGTAGACGGAGGTGCTAGGGGTGGCTGGTTTACTCAATAATGGGTCTAATGAGGATTGGTTTGGACCTGCTGCCTCTGCTGGAGGTGGCTATGAAACGAAGGCTGTGATTACCAGTTTAGGTGTTATTTATCACACCTGATCAATAATGAGACCACTGGGTATTTTATTTCTCGGGAACAATAAATAACACCTATTATGAGTTGCTGGGAAATAACATGTAGATTTTGGTGTTTAACGCAACAAAATCCGCATGATACAGTAAATACCGTAGGGCTTATCTACAAGCCCCTTGCGCCACTTTTGCGTCATTTTTAACATGGGATAAGTGAGGTGTGGGTGGCACTAGGGCCTTGTAAATAAGCCCCAGTATATGTATTTCCTGTTAAATTCTGGCAGGTTTGACCAGCCGATAATTAACGAAGGTTGAGTTATTGAACGCATCTGGCTAATTATTGGACGCATTAAATTGTCACCAAAATCTTAATTCTGACTCATGCATTGACGGGGTTTCCGCGCCGGCGGGTTTGTGATCGGCGTCCACTCTGTTCGCTCTCACTCTGAGGTTCAGTCTGTTTCTTAATGTTTTTTCTTTAAACTTGAGGGGGTTTCCAGTCCTTGCTCTGGTTTGATGCTTCTTATCATAGGAGCTGTGAGGAAATTCTGTGAAACCGAAATATTTTTTTTGAAGATACTTGCACGGACAGTTTTAATAAATATGACAATAATTCATTAAAGCCGAAGGTGAATCCCTTGGAAACTGTACATTGTCACTATATTTAGATTTGTGCTGCTATGGAAACATGAGGGGAAACTTGGTCTCAACCCACTGGAAAAAGAAAGGATGTAAAGTTCATTTGTAGACAGGACTGATCTCAGTTACAGTGGAGCAGCACGTGCCTGCTTATGTATGCTCAGCTTGCGACCCAATTCCAGCAATGCACCACTTTTGTAAATGCGGTGCATCCATGGTGGCAGAGGCATGGCGCACAATAAGTGGCGCATCCCTGCTGATATGCAGGGATGTGCCACTTATTGTAAATCTGCCCCATAGTGTTTAAATTATAGACATATGCTGGAGTCGGTTTATCAGGCCTCTGCCTGCAAAATGCTGCATTGTTTTGAAACCCCTTTCACCTATGTCAAGGGTGTAGCTTCCATTGGTGCAGCAGGTGCAGTGAAACCGGGGCAGTCTAAACCATGGTTATTGCTGTATTTCACAGTTCAGACAGAGGCTAGGGAGGCCCATCTTCTTCCTTGCATTCAGCCTCATGACACACTAGCTGCACGTGGGCCACAGCACACACTCTCCTGCGACCTCACTGAAGAAATTCAACACTGCTCTCAGGGCACTGGGACTAGGTGAACGAACAGAAGGTGCAAAAAACACCCTCAAAATAACATTGAAGAACTTCAAAGAACTCCAGCAAAGGTATTATTAATTTATAGGTTTTAAATAGTGCTAGCTAGACCCAAAGGTATCAGAGCCCTTTACATATAATGGTAGATCGTTTGATTGAAGTACACACATATATACAGACAAAGAAAATTGTTAAGCAGTCAAGGTAGTTACATTATGTGGGCATCAGAACAGCATAAGTTAATGGAGTAAATTACAAAGTAGACAGCTGAAACAATCAATCGAACGCTGCAATGGGTCTTGTCGGTTTGTGTGTGAGCTCTGGGAACATAGCTTGGTTAGCGTGCTTGTTGGAGTATTTGTGGAGCAGTAGGTATTTAAGGTCCCGTTTTAGGCAGGAAAAGGAAGGGTTGCAGTTGAGATCTCTAGGGAATGAGTTCCAGATCCTAGGCGCATTTCCAGAGAATGAGCATTTCTGGGAGGATTTCTGTCTCAGTTTGGGAGGTATGAGAAGGAGTGAGTTGGAGTTTTTCAGAGTCCTGGCTCTTCCTGCTTTAGAACGTTTGGTATCAAGATGGGGTTATGTGTATAAAAAGGGATTTGTGGGTGATGCAAGCAGTCTTGCAGATGCATCTTCCTTCGATGGGGATCCAATTGAGGTCTTGAGGGCCGGTAAGATGTGCTCAAACCATTTAGAACCTGTTAGGAGCCGGGCTGTTATGCTAAGAACTGTTCTTGGGGAGCAAGGGACATTTTCAGAGTTCCTATGAAGATGGTGTTAACTTAATTCAGTTTTGAGAAGACTAGAGATTGCACTACCATCTTAACCCCTTCGCTGCGGGGGGAGGGTGCCGCGCGCGGCGCCGCCGTGCTGGTGATGAGCTCAGCTCGTCATGAAGTGCAGTGGAGCTGCCCTCATGAAGAGCTCAGCTTGTCATGGCCGCACCCGTTTTTGGAACGTTCAGCACAGCGGGGAAATTAGCCCCGCGTGCGAACGTTCCAACGGCCGTGACAAGCTGAGCTCGTCAGCAGCACCCATGAGGTTAAAATCATCACAGGGAATGAAAGGTTTGATTTTGTTGAGGTACTATAGTATGTAAAGCGCTCCTTTGGCTGAGTGGTTGATGTGGTCCGTCATTGACATGTTTTTGTCCAGGGTGATGCCCAAGGACTTTACAAGGTTGGATAGTGTAAGAGAACAATTTAGGGCATCCCAATTTTTGAGCCAATCTAGGATTGGGAGAAGGATGTTTTAGGGGAGATAAGTAGTAGTTCCATTTTGTTGGGGTTCAAGTTTAAGTGGCTGTTGTTAATCTACGTTTGCATCTTACTTAGTGTGGCATTCAGATGTAGGATGTCACTGGGTGATTTAATTTTTTAGTAAAGTTAGGTGGCATCAGCATATAGGTGATATTTGACCCCTGCTTGGTACAGGATAACAGTAAGGGGTTCCATGAAGAGATTGAAAAGGGTTGGGGAGAGAATTGAGCCCGGGGTTTCACCATGTGGAACTAGTGTAGGTTTTGAGCGACAGTTGTTGATTTTTATTTGTTGCAAGCAATCTGGCAGGTAAGATGTGAACCCTCTTAGGGCTGTGCCATTTATACCAGTGCGGTTCTTGAGAGTCTTAAGTAAAACTGAATGATTTACTGTATCAAACACCGCAGATAAGTCAAGTAGAATTAGGAGGCATGTGTCGCCTACATCCAAGGATCTGTGAATTCCATCCAAGATATTGAGCATTGCAGTTTCTGTGCTACAGCCTTTCCTGAATCATTGGAAGGGGTGATGGAGGTTATGCTGAACAGCAGGTCAGAGTGCATAAAGCATTTTTGCTGTTTGTGAGCATAATTTATAGCCTTGTGAATGTTCAAATGTTTTATGAAGATGGGCACCGTGCTTTGTTTCATCACGGCGCCCGTTTTCATTTTAGAACAGGCTTTAGCACTAGATAACCAGAGCACAAGGAGCGAATCCTTCCCAGAACCATCCCTCTGCTAACAGGCATCCTTTCTTCTAATGCGCTCATCTCACATCCCTTGACATTTTACTGTGGGCTGTCCCCTTTGCCCCACACTCTAACCCATACTCCAATCATTAAGTCTACACGGCCTTTGTAGGAAAACTGGTGAACACATGAGCCCAAGAACAGAAACTATTTGGCAGACAAGAGTGTTACAAAGAGGAAAAATGCTGAAAAGTTACCATCCACTCAGGAAAACAGTAAGCAGCCGATTCACAGAACTAATCTGAGACAAAATCCTAAACGTTCTACTTTTGGTATACACAAAAGGCATTTAGTAGTAGTAAAGTTAGTATTTTGACTTAAGTTAGTATTTTGTCTTAAAATAGGATTTTGTCTTAAGACCTAAACTTAAGACAAAATCCTAATTTAAGAAAAATACTAATTGAAGACAAAATCATAACGTAAAGCAAAATACTAATTTAAGGCAAAATCCTAATTTAAGGCAAAATACTAATTTAAAACAAAATACTAATTTAAGACAAAATACTAATTTAAGAAAAAATACTAATTTAAGACAAAATACTAATTTAAGGCAAAATCCTAACTTAAGACAAAATACTAATGTAGGTCAAAATCCTAACTTTATTACTTCTAAATGCCTTCTGTGAATACCAAAAGTAGTAAGTTTAGGATTTTGTCTCATATTAGTCCTGGGAATCAGCCCCTATGTTTTAATAAGACATAAAAAAAACGAAATAAATGAGATCGAAAAACCAAAACTTATTTGATGGGTCTATATAAGTTAAATATTAACTTGAGTTTTAAAAGCAGGTTAATTTTCAGGGCAACAGTGCAAGACAACGTAATCAATAAAAAACACAGTGGGAATCAAGCGTCCATATCTGTGCAACCTTTGAATGAAGGGGTTGCATTTACTCTTTTGTATTGCATCTCACTTGATTTCAAGCATTTTAGTTCATACTTATGCAGCTACAGGTTAAAGAACGGAAAAGTTAACTTGGTTTAGGGACTGAGGCGTAACCTTTTATTCCCTTGCTTCGGCCTCAAGAGTGTGCAGACTTTACAATCACAAGCTGGAATGCTTTAATGATATTTCTGAGAACATGCCATTGCATTAATTCTGCAGGAATAGAACCTAAACGGCCGGATTGGCTAATGCTTTAAAGCTATCTTATTACTCCTACAAATACCCACTGAGAACTACACTATAGTTGGTTGGTCGTCGTGTTTTAACCAAACAGACCATGAACAACTTACTAAAGAATGATACTGATGACAAAGTAATCAGAGGTGGAAGTGTATTAAGTTACAGTTTTGAGGCAAAGAAGGAATTATTCAGAATTATATCTGTTTATTCAATGGCATTTGTTAGGGAAGTGCTCTATTTTCAACAACTATAAAAAGTGAAGGTGCTTAAACCTTAATTTAACAGTCCAAATACTGCTGAAAGTTAATATTAGGAAACAAGGAGCCCACCTGTGTTGGCTTCCAATGCAATTTGCATATTTAAAACAAAACATAAGCATATGTGGAGATCAGCTCTGCTTCAGGCAATAGGAGAACTGGTTTCTACTCCTTCATGATCTGTGTCTTTAAAATTCATTTCTGCGGGGTACATTACTTTACACAAAGGAGCTGCAAGCTGCTGCACTGCATTCTGGACACATTTCCAAACCAGACCACATAATTCTACACCAAGCCACATCATTCACATCAACAATACAATTAAACAACACACCACATACATCCAAACCACACAATTCCACATCATGCCACATAATTAAACTCCAGTACATACCACTCCACAACACAAAACACCACTCCACATATTACAGTACACTCAATACCACATAATTAGTATCCACATAATTCCACTGCACACTATGCCACATATTTCCACTACAAAATGCACTCCACCCCACATAATTCCTCGCCACACAATTCCACAACAATTCCAAATACAGCCTACATACTTCCACTACACACCACATACATGTACTCCATAAATCATGGGTTAAACACTATCATGTATAATGCCAATAGCGTTAACTCAAGCAAATGCGAGACCTATTGCATTCCCAATGCTTGTTTGAGCATGAGTGTGATTTGGCCTAGTGGGAGGGTGTCAGGTACACTGCCCGAGGAGAGAGACGTGTTGATGATTTTTGTCCAGAACGGGATGATGATGTGGTTGAGGTTGTATATCATTGCGGTGGGAGGGGCAGTAGTGTAACAAAATTTGACCCAGTCTGGAGCATTCAAGCCAGGGACATGCCAGTGCCGAGGGGGGGGTCCCTGCAGCTTGCCTCCCCCCCCTGCACTACAGTGGCTGCAGGGAGTTTTGTTACGTCATGGGGAGGGATCAGTAGTGTAGGATGTGGGTTTCAAGTTCACAATTATATTGAAAACTTCATTATCATAGGTATAACATTGAAGGAGTTCATAAAGAGCACTATTAAAAACAGAGGTCAAAGGTCAGGCACTGTCTTCTGTCAAATTGCTGCTTCTTAAGATTCCAACCATGCTAAGATTTCCTTTCCAAGGGGGGAATGTGAGAGGAGTTTTTAATGTGAACATTGTGACAATCTTGGTTTGGTACAGGAATCGCGAAAGGTTAAATATTTTATAATACACAAGTTGATTGCGACACTTGTGAATAAACTTTACAACTATTTCAAACTATATCAGCAGCAAGAAAGTACCAAAAAGGCATGTTGCATGTTTTAATTTAGACTTGGGATGTAAACAAAGATTTTAACAGGGTGCAAACACACCTAGACACTTAACTTAAAATCAGATGTCCGTACAGATTATTGTGTGCGCGCATTATGCGTTCAGCAGTAAAACTGCATGTATGATTAATGTTGTATCCCATCAGTTACAGGGCAAAGCTACATCACATCATACAACAACCACGGTGCATCACATCAGCAAAACCCTGCTGGTAAATGAGTATGGACTTTTGTGCAGAGCCACAGACAGTGGCATCGAATATGGTGCCATGGTCCCTAATGCAAGGGGGGAGAAAGTGTTCCCCTTACCCAAATGGGTGGTGAAAAACAATTGGGATGCAATAGGACTCTAATACCGAGTCCTGGTGTTACTTCACCCTCTGCACAGTTACTGGCAATAGCCTGCTTCATATGTTTCACCCAAAGAAAACACTACATTGGAGGGTAGAAGCGTTTCCCTTCCACGTTAGCAGAACGATGTCAGGACCTGATCCCCTCAGCTATCTGAGAGCCTAATAAAGGGTCTGTAGCTGCTTCTGCAGTTGGTTCCCAACATTGTACATGAATGACTGGTTCCACTATGTGAATATCAGTTGAAGGCATCAGAGGCACCCAAGGGAGGACCATAACCACCATTTATTTTTTTGTAACATCGTTTTTATTGCAGTACCAAAAGTGATTGCATAGACATTACAATGATAAATAACATATCAATACAGCAGTATGGTATACAATCATTCCGCTACCATTAACATTTCGCTCCAGCTTCCAGATAGAAAGCCGATCAACGAGTGCAGGGAGTCCATTCTCTGTTCCATCGTCCAATGTCCGTTTCCGAAAGCACAGGAGGACGCGGACTGCTTTTAAGTTTTCGCCCCTCCCCCACCCCCGTCAACTACCCCCCCAAACTCCCCAAACTCCCCAACACCCTCCGCCCCCCCCGTGGCAGCGCTGCAGTAGAATCATAGAGAGAAGTAAGGTCTGGTGTGTGCAAGGAGGACTGAAACATCCGCTAAAGGTGTGCTCCTGGTGCGCTAGTGGGATCAACCACTTCAGAATCCGTATCCTCTCCTTCCCCCTCACCATCATCATCCCGGAGTGCCTGCACTATCATTTCCCACGCTGTTGCCCTCTCCATGGCTTTCTCGTCAGCAGCCCTTGTAGCCATCTGGTATCGTAGAGTGCTTTCACATGTCGCCCACCTCAAACATTCACCATACCAGCGTTTGTATGTGGGTCCCACTTTCGATTTCCAATTCCTGGTTATTTCCCTCTTTGCCAATATCAACCCCATGTCTATGAACCTGCTGGTCGTCTTATTTTTAGGCGTGTGTGGAAACCAATGCAGCCCCCCCACTGCTTTAGTGTATTGTATCTCCCTATCCGTGGCATTGTTTAAAGCCCTCCCGACCTCCTGCCAGTATTCCCCCAGTGTAGGGCAATCCCAGAGCATGTGTCCCAAGTCCGCACCCAGTGCACCACACCTAGGACAGGCCGCCTGCTCCACTCCAAAGTACTGCTTCAGTTTCCCTGGCGTGAGGTATGCCCTATGGATGATATAGAAGTGTATAAGTTGGAATCTGGCGTTCCTCGTGCTCTTCCGTGCCCTCCGTAATAGTTGGCCCCAAGTGGCGTCAGGAATCTCCTTTTGGAGGTCCAGTTCCCACTTAGTCTTTAGGGCAGTGAGCGGCTGCAAGGCCTCCCGCAACATTCTGGAATACAAACAGGTCACTGCCTTAAAGGTTCCCGCCGCCATCATCGCGTATTGGCACGCCATAGAGGTCGCGGGTTCCTGCAGGCCCTCTCCCCAGTGGTCTTGCATGGCGCCCGTCACCGCCGCGTGCAGGAGATAATCGCCTCATGGAAGGTCGAAACGCTCCTGTAGTTCTTGGAAAGGAAGCAAGGCTCCGTCCTCATAAAGGCCCCCCCGCATCTGGACCCCAGCTTCCTCCCAGCCCAACAGTCTCAACCAATCCCCACCATGAGGCAGGGCCGTGACCATTCCCAGCGGGATATCCGGAGCATACATACGGCGGATTCCCGCCCGTTTACACGCCCGGTTCCAGCAAAGCCGAAACGTCTGTTCCTCCACTGTCAGATCTCTGAGCAACAGCTTCTGATGAAACGTGATATACGCAAGCACATGCCGCGGAGTGCCCTCATCTCTAGTGTGTTCTGGGCCTCGATATACTCTCGCAACCTCCTGTGTAAAAGTCTGCAGCTGAGCCGCTAGGTGATAACACTCAAAATCAGGCACCGCCATGCCTCCCTCATCCTTGCGTCGCAATAGGGTGTCCAGCGCTATTCGCCGCCGACCCGTGCCCCACAGGAACGCTATAACCAGTGATCGCAGATGTCGAAAGACTGAGCCGGGTATCCATATCGGGAGGGTCCTAAAATAATACAGTAGCCGAGGTAATGCCACCATCTTCAGCAAGGAGACACGACCTGCCAACGAGAGTGGGAGAGTGGCCCAGAAATCCATACATCCCTTCAAGGCGTTAATGCAACAAGTGATATTACCGTCCAGTATATCTGCAGGGGTGTGATACACATAAACGCCCAGATAGTGCAGGCAATGAGGCTCCCACCTGAGTTCCTCTGACGTGAGAGGGCATGGCTATCCCCGTTTCAACAGGTACAGGCAAGACTTGGTCCAATTGACCTTCAGACCCGACAACCGCCCGAACAATTCTAGCAAACGTCTCGCTCCCATCAATTCCTCCTCCGCATCAGCCAAAAACATCAACAGGTCGTCCGCATACAACGAGATGACGTGTGGCCTGGCCCTGTAGACCAATCCCTTATAATAGCGGCCAGACCTGGCTTTCGCTGCAAAAGGCTCCATTGCCAGCGCGAACAAAAGGGGCCGCGTCGCACTGGATATTGACTCGAGATCAGCGAGCCCACTCTAACTCTAGCCGTGGCTTCAGTATACAGGACTTTAGTCCAGTTGATATAGCCCTCCCCTAGTCCGAAACGCCTCATCACTTCGTATAGATAATCCCATTCTAGGCTATCGAAAGCTTTCTCGATGTCTATGGAGAGCACTAAAGGGGTAGCCCCCTCCGGCAACCGAGTTCCTAGCAGCCTAGTTAATCTACGGATGTTGTGGGTGGTGTTTCGCGTTGGGATGAAGCCGCACTGATCACTATGGATCAGGCCTGTCATGTAGGTCAACAATCTATTCGCTAGGATTTTGCTCAGTATCTTGTAATCCGTCGTGAGCATAGATAATGGACGGTAAGAGGAGAGGGCGTCACTCGCTCTACCAGGTTTCAACAACGGGATCATAAGGGCCTCACACATTGACCGCGGCAGTCTACCTCGCGACTGTGCCTCGTTGTAGACCAATTGCAATTGCGGGGCCAAGTGCTCCAAATATTTGCTATAAAACTCAATCAGCAAACCGTCAAGCCCCGGGGTTTTATTCCTAGCCATCTGCTTCACTGCGCACCCTATCTCTCCGACCGTTATAGCTCGACCCAGCTCCTCTGCCTCCGATTTCTCTACCTGTGGCAGCTGCAGCCCTCCAAGGAAAGTGTCCAATTCCTCCACCCCGCCTGTCGGCCCGCTCTCATACAGACCCTCATAATACGCCCTGAACCTATCCAGGATCCCGGCTTGGGTGTGGCAGAGCCCGCCTCCCTCCTCCTGAATAGACATGATTGGAACACCCTGCCGAAGCGGATTGGCAAGCCAAGCCAGCATCGCCCCCGCCTTATCGCCCTCCGCATGCGCTCTCGTCAGATAGACCTTGTCATCGAAACTACGCAACCATTCCAACTCCACCGCCATTGCTTCTCTGGCGTTACTAACCCCCTCTTGAAGTTCAGGATGATTTGGGCGCTCTATTTCTTTCTCTCTCAACCGCCGCTCCGCTCTATCAAGGTCATCCAACAATGTCTTACGAGCACCTGCAACGCTCCCAATACAGTGCCCCCTGACCACTACCTTGAACGCATCCCACTCCACAGCATAACCACCATTTATCAAAGTAAAAGTAAAAAGAAAATCAAGAAACATATTTCAGCAAAGTTCCAGAGTAATTCTGTGTGGGTGCTAAATATAGGAAATGCATTACAACGCCTCAAAATACATAATTCAATAACTTATTTTGAAAACTTTAAAGAAAAATACTTAGCAAGTCATTTAAAAAATAACACACAACATTATAAGTTTATTACACACTGTAAAAGTAATAATCGTAAATTAAATAACATGGCACACATTGAGCATGGGGTGGTGGGATGATGGAAACGAGCTGTGAGCTGAGTAGAAGGAGAATGTGATTGTAAAAGGGGGGTGTGGGGCAAATATGATCACAAAATCACAAAAGAAGCTCAGAGAGAGTGTGGGCAACTTTAAGAGGCGATTCTGATGACCATTTATGGCCAGGACCCCTATCCTGAAAACTGTCCCAGCACCTCTGGCTCACATTGCAACACATGCACAATGACAGCGAGTGTGCAAAAAAGGCCATTTACTCAGAAGCTCTAAAAGAATGTAAGAGAACCGGCACAAAGATTACCTGCCTCAGCATTTTTTGTAATTGATTTTGAGTTCTACCGTCACAATGTATTTGCAAAAAGAAAACAATTTCCAAATGTAAAGCTAGAAATTCAATATCTATGAAATAAAAGTGCATTGCAGTATTGTACAATATTGTGAACAAAGTGCCAGATTCAGAGTAGATTGTTTATGATGGCTAAATTAGGTAAATGTACATACAATTGATCAAACTTTTAATAAATTCCATGACCACTGGATACATGACCATCGGATAATAAAAATCTAGCAGCTCACTTAATCAAATATAATATTATACAATTTACTGCTGCATTACATGTGAGCAAATTCATCTCAACTGTAAATTTGAGTTTTGTGAAAACAAAATGTGATAACCCATTTGTAAATAGAGGTATTTGTGTACCTAACTCAAACGGAGATGTGAAAATATGTTTGAGTCTTTGGTGAAGAGAGAATGGCGGGGGGTAGACAGGCTAAGAAAATGATAGACAGGGTTTAGGCCTTCTTATGAGCACGCTAGCTGAGATGTTACCTATGGTGAGGAAATTAAATGGGGTTGAAAACTCCTCGCTCAAGCAGAGGACTGGGAGAAGATGCACGTTTAAAATGGGTTGGTGCTCCACACCCTGGATGCATAGGAGGAGAAGGCCCTTATCATTCTGCACTTCCTAGGCACTGGTCTGGGGATTCGGCTGCTGTGAATTGTCATAGTCTTCTGGTCATCTTTACCATCAAAGCCAGATATGGTGGCGCCCACTGCGGACTGCCTTATAATCTACGGAGCAAGCCTTGAAGGCGATGTGGCAAGCAAAGGGAGTATGTGGAGATCTATGAACTGTAAAATGATTCCCTCAAACATCTGAAGGACTTTGATGTATCTTGAGGCTTGATAAAGGATGCTTTCCAGTGGTATCTGGGACGCTGATTAATACAATACTGTCCGCATCGAGCTGAGACGAGGCTAAGACTTGGGCGGCTACTTTGAAGTAGAAAGGGATTCACTAGTAAAGAAATAGATTTTTTTTCTATTTCTTTACTTTTGAAGCAATTGCGGCACCCGTGCTTTACCTTAAGATGTTTACATCTAAAGCCGCGGCTGCCGCGTTTGTAACAAAAGTAAACAAAAATAAATAAATGGTGGCTGCCTGGTTTCTTTTTCTATTTATTTACTTTTTTAACAAATGACGGCACCCACGCTTTTGCATTAAATATCTTAAGCAAAAGTGTGGGTGCCGCGATTGGTTCAAAAGTAAAGAAATTGAAAAAAAATCGATTTTCTTTACTTTTGAAGCAATCATGGCACCCGCACTATAGCTTAAGGTGTTTAAAGCTAAAGCGTAGGTGACACTATTATAACCAAAGAGAAAACAATTGGGATGCGGCCGCTTTGATGTAACTAATAAAAGAAAGGCACGGCCAAAAGTACTCCAGCCAAAGCGCACTGCGCTGGATACATAAACAATTTTAAAAAGCGTTGCGGAGAGGGTGTCCTGCCTGTAAGAGCAGACAGGTCAAAGCTATTTAAGAAAATAGTGTTCCGAGGCTGTAAATAAAATTGCCCGAAAAACAACACATGTAAGGGGGTGTCCTCATGGGAGGTTATAAGAAAAGGAAAGGTGGTTCTAAGGGCGGACTACTAAGCCTATTGACCAATGAAAAGCCCCCATTTGCAAGAGACAGAGTGACAGGAGCCAATAAAAAAGATGGGTGGAAAGTGGGTGGAGCTTCATACCCATAACCTGAATACAGCGTGTCTCATTGAGATAGCGCAAGCGCTGCCCAGGTGAGACATAAAAACAGCTGGAAATAACATCCAGGAACAGCTTTTAGAACATTTTGAAGAAAAAAGTAGTCAGACTAATCTGTGTGACTTTTTACAGAGCCTATTTCAATCAGGTCAAGGGAATAATGAATAAAAACTGGAAACCTTTGAAATCCGGGCCTTTGGAACTTGAGAAACCTATGTTGTCATTTAGGAACAGAGTGTGTGGACTCCGTGATAGGTGCATACCTACCCAAACAAGTGGTGGAAAATAACTCCCAGGGTCCTGTGAGTCCGCCCCCCCAGTCACAGGACATTTCCCATGTATAAATGTGGCATCTGTGCCCTTAAAAAAGCAAAGGAAGATCTTGACCTTGATTTATAACACAGTGGATTTTAAAATGTCATGCAAACTGCAACCTAGCAAGTGCTGTCTGGCCGATTCAATGCCCGTGCAACCTAGGATACCCTGGTATGACGTCTAGAAAAGGTAGGACACAAACGAATGAACACCGCAGTACAATCAGGTGCACAAAACAACTAAACTGGACAAACCCTGTGTAGACTTGAGACATACAGAGGGTGACCCTGCGTGGGATATGACAGAAGAAATGCTCACAGGCTCTTGGGGATTTAAATAGCCCTGTTCAGATAGAGACAAAGATGGAAATGGGGGTGCACAAGAAGGGCCTTAACAATGATATACCTTGGGCCCAACTGCAGCAGGTGTCAGTGTGTCCTCATCTGTATCACCAGCAGCATGATAGCACCCCAGTACATATAATGTTTGAGCTCTCCAAGACCCAATGTGCATTTAGTACATTTTCTTCTGCACTGCACACTACAGTAACTCATTGTAATAACTGTTGCCAATGGTGTGGGCAGTAAAGTTTGTTTTGAGGACTCATTACCTCAAAAAGGTTACCCATCCAGGTCAGTACCCACCACAGTGTAAGGGTTTCACATATAGTTTTACACTGAAGGCGTGTGTCTGTCCACCCTCACTCTTGGTTGCTGTTTTGTTTGAAATGCCCCAGAGATATAAAAATAAAATGGTAATGAAGTTACCATTTTATTTCTCGTTACCCCGTGCCGAATGGAGTGTCAGGACGGGGGCGGGCTGCTGCTGAATGGCAGTAGCAGCAAGGTGGAGGGTGGACTGCCTTTTGTACTTGTTTAAAGTGTGCATGTCTTTTTGGCCGGCCAGCCACACATGTGCACTTTAAACCTCTCTAACCCAGCTGTCTTAAGACATATGGGTTAGAGAAAACAAAAGCCTCCAGTGCTCTTGTGAGCGCTGCTAAAGGCTGCTCCCATCAATCCTGACCCTGCTCTGATGCTGTGAGAGTAGCCCCAGGATTGGTTAAGAGAGTTAGCTAGGGCCCTGGAGTTACAAGGGGAGAAGATGGAGCAAGGACTACTCAGCAGCAACCATGGTAAGTAAATTTTTATTTTATTTACGTAATAATTTTATAAAACCACCCACCCACCATCCATTTGCCCTCCCCTCCACTCGCCGAAGTTGGCACCCGCCACTGGTAAAGCACATGGCTGCCTAAGGGCTTCCCAACATTAACCGTTTGCGGCATGATTAGACTCTACGTGTAGACTCGGGAATGAAGAGACTTTAATTCCCACATCCCCAGGCATGAATACGCTCTTGTGATGCCATGCACTGCCATACCAAATGCATCCCCCACATTTGACGGGTCCCGCAACAACTCCAGCACAAGCCAATACACTTAAACCAGCCTTATGAGCAGATAAACACCTTACAATCCAGCAGATGGAGGGCGAGGACTAGTTGGAAAAGTCCAGCACTGACTCTTGGTGAAGTAAGAATTGTGTGTGCTCCAAGTTCTGTGGAACATATATGGAAGACAATTAAATCAACTTTGGGGAATAAAACCAATATGCATGAGGAGTATGTGATCTGAATATGTATCATTCAAGATATATGGTACTACGTAGTCTGCTCCGGGACATTAGACAATGTGGCTGGAAAGCATGGAATAACTTGATGCATCATTAAATGAGAGACAAATGGTTGCAAGTGCACACCGTAAGACTTGTGATCTGAAGAGAGGTGATTGAAGACATTCGGAAGCAAATAGCAAGTTTTCAGGTGTAAATCATCTTGCTTGTAAAGTATGGAAACCCTCAATGCATGGCTAAAGAGAAGCGATTGACTGATCAAGAACTACCAGCCCATCTCGCTCCTCCCCTTCGCGTCAAAAGTCGCTCAGATGACCGTCAATGCATAACTAGCCAGGTTCCTCAAAGACAGCACCATCCTTGACCCCTCTCAATCCGGGTTCAGCAGCAACCACAGCACCAAGACCGCCTTACTCGCTGCCACAGACAACATATGCACCCTCCTCGACCAAAGGCCACACCGCAGCCCTGATCCTAATCGACCTGTCAGCAGCATTCAACACCATCTCCCACCGCACACTCTCTGCCAGACTACACACTGCCAGCACACAAGGAACCGCCCTCGACTGGATCTGCTTGTTCCTCACCGGCAGGAGCCAGAGGATCAGCCTGCCACCCTTCCTCTCCGAACCCACAGAAATCAACTGCAGAGTAGCCCAGGGATCATCGCTCAGCCCTATCCTTTTCAACATCTACATGGCCCCCCTTGCCGCCATCAACAGACAGCACGGCCTCAACATAGTGTCCTATGCCGACGACACACAACTCATCCTCTCGCTCAGCAAGGACCCCATCACCACCAGATGCAATTTACAGGAAGGAATGCAGGACGTCGCATCCTGGATGAGCAATAGCTGCCTGAAGCTCAGCTCAGAGAAGACAGAAGTCCTCATCCTCGGAACCACACTGTCAGCATGGAACACCTGGTGGCCCACCACCCTCTGCACCCCTCCCACCCCCACAGACCACGCCAGAAACCTCGGCATCGTACTCAACTCCTCGTTCTCCATGAACAGACGGGTCAGCGCCATCACCTCCAGCTGCTTCAACACCCTCTGCACCCTCTGCAAGACCATCAAATGGATCCCCCCTGAGTCAAGGAAGACAGACACCCATGCCTTCATAACCACCAGGCTCGACTACGGGAACGCTCTTTACGCCGGCATCAACAAGTCCATACTCCGCAAGCTCCAGACGATACAGAACACCGCCAGCAGCCTAGTCCTCTGCCTCCCCCAACATGAACACATTAGCCAACACCTACGGACCCTTCACTGGCTGCCCATCAAGAAGAAAATCACCTTTAAAATACGGATGTATGTCGTTACAATGCATACTTTTACAACACATACCTTTACAACGCATTTTTTACACTGCAATATCCATTACAACGCATTCCATTACAACGCATGCCATTACAACGAATTCTTTGAAACTACCTTTACAACTCATTCCACTACAACGCATACTACATTTACAACGCATACCAGTACAACACATACCATTAAATTGCATGTATGGTAAGTATTGGATAGTGTAGGGGTAAAAATTACTATTCTAACTCCAGGGGGTACAACAGTAGGGTGAGTGTTGGATAGTGTAGGGGTAAAAATTACTATTCTGACTCCAGGGGGTGCAACAGTAGGGTAAGTATTGGAAAGTCCCTGCACAGACTTTGGTGCTTCCCGACTGGACCCGTCATGGTTATCAAATCAGATCTGGTCAGTAGCAGGCGATAAACATTCTTGTAAGAATGATAGACAAGTATTTTCGTTTCAAAGTTTTATATAAAGAATTAATAGCCAGATTACAGAAAACATGAAGTCAATTTAGCAGCAGAAGCATGCAAATCATAAGTACAAAGAACTCAGAACAGTGCAGAGTGAAACCCGGCATAGATTCGCCTTCTAAGGGTGAGGAGTAGGGTCTTCTGTACATCAAAATCTACACGTCCTTTTATAGGATGTCTACCAAAGACTTTGATACATTCTGCATGAGTACATGGTTTTCAGGAAATACACCAATAAGAAACATTTTAATACAGAATACATTCGAAAATTCTCTCATGGGTTGCGCTAAATTGAATATACAGGAATTCTCACTGTTCGTTCGTCAGTCCGATGGATACATTGTATACATATAGCCTGGGACAGTTGAAGTGTCCTTGGTATGTAGCAAAGCAGTCTCTGGTAAACTTTTTCAGTTAATTAGTGTGCGCCTTGTAATTCTTTATTCCGAATAAAAGAACAACAACAATAACACGTGATCTGAGTGATGTCAAAAAAGTTGGAGGACATTGTAAACATTACCTATATTATCGAATGTTCAATTCATAATGCATTTAATATGCAAAAGAAAGCAACTCCCCAAAATGTGACAATTAATGATTATATTAATATGGCTTCTTTGTTGAACACAAGGCCCAGCCGTTAAGAGGGACTCGAGGCGGGTATGATAGACATTTTATTTGAGAACTACCTTTACTGCTCCCTTCTTTAAGGAAGCTTGGCACATCAACAGAAATATCAGCTCACAATCATTCATGACTATTCCACCTATTAAAGTGTGTGATTATAGAGGGGGCTCCCTATCTCCTCACCATGACTAATGTCTAACCCTCATATGATAGAAAACACTTGTATACAGCAGTCTCCTGGACACTTTTTCATGTTTGAAGTGTGTTTCAAAGTGTTCTCCCTCTATTTCACTTTGGGATCACTGCCTCTGTATTTTCAATCATCATTGAGGTGCAATAAAGGCCACCACGAGTATATTCTCGGTTTCTTTTTTTCCCTAGGAGTCTACATTAGTGTAAAATTAACCTTACAGGTATGAATATGTTTGACCTTTTTAATTATGACATTGACTTTGACTGTAGGAATATGTGTACAGATAAGGATTGCTAGTTGTCCTCAAGAAGGCCATTGACCCTTTAAGGAATAGCATGGGCCGAAACATGTTGGTGCAACAGTTATGCTAGAGTAATGGTGCACATTGTACTACCAGATGGGTATTTTATAACTTTACCCAGGGTATGTTATGTTATTTTATTTGTTAAGCGCAAACAGCTGCCCCAGCAACGGAGCGTCCCGGCGCTGAACCTAACCAGTACCTGAGGGGGGGGGGAACCAACAGAGGGATTAGATGACAGTGAAAAGATGGGTTTTGAGTGCTTTTCGGAAAGCAATCAGATTGGAAAGGGCGCGGATGTGCGGAGGTAGGGAGTTCCAAAGCTTAGCTCCTAGGACCTTAAAGGAGCGTCCACCCTGTCTGCAGAGCTTAGTTCGGGGGACCATCACGAGGTGTTGTCCCAGAGAGCGCAAGTTGCGCTGGGGCGTGTATGGTACCAGGAGTGGGCGCAGGAGTTCAGGGCAGTCCGACTTGAGGATTTTAAATGCCATAGTCAGTGTTTTGAATTGGATCCGTGATTCGATTGGCAGCCAGTGCAAATTTCGAATGGTGAGTCTGGCAGAGCACCTGCGTGGGAGCCCTACCACTGCTCTGGCGGCCGAGTTCTGGATTCGCTGCAGTCTTGCTAGTTCAGCTTTGTTTGCCCCCAAGAGCAGGACATTAGCGTAGTCCAGCCGGGCAAGAATCATGGCTTGCATAATGAGTTGGCGGGTCTTCGCGTCAAAAAATCCGAGTATGGGGTAAAGGCTCCTCATGAGACCCACACACGTGGATGCCACTTTCTTGGTGTGGGACTGAAAGCTAAGTGAGGGGTCGAGCCAGACACCAAGGTTTTTGACGACTTCTTTTGGCACGGGGGTGGGGCCAAGCACAGAGGGCCACCAGTGATGGTTCCAGAGGGAGGGGTTTTTTCCCAGGAGGAGGACCTCCGTTTTTCCGGCGTTAAGCTGAAGGCAGTTGAGTGTCATCCACTGTGCGACTGCCGCGAGGCCATCTCTGAATTTGGTTGCTGAAGGTGAGGGACCTTCTGAGAGTGTGATGACCAGCTGTGTGTCATCAGCGTAGGATACCAGCGTGAGATCCCACTCTTTTGCTACCACTGCGAGAGGCTGAACGTATAAGTTGAAAAGGGATGGGCTGAGCGCCGATCCTTGGGGGACCCCTTGTCGGATGGATTGGGGTTGAGAGATGTAGGGGGGGGCTGAAACTTGAAAGGACCTGTCTTCTAAGAAGGACTGGAACCATTCAAGGGCTGATTCGCCAATCCCAACGGCTTCGAGTCGTTTCAGCAGGATGTTGTGTGAGACCGTGTCAAAGGCCGCGCTGAGATCCAGCAGGATCAGCGCAGCGCTTTGACCGGCGTCTAGGATGCCTCGAAGGTGCTCCGTAGTGGTCAGCAGAGCCGACTCAGTGCTGTGACCTGGCCTGAAGCCGTTTTGGGAAGGGTCCAGGACATGGTTTTGCTGCATGTGGTGGGAGAGTATTTTGTTGACATGAGCTTCAGCCAGTTTTGACGTCCAGGGGAGCAGGGAAATGGGCCGGAAGTTTTCTGGTTTAGTGGGGTCCAGTGTGAGTTTTTTGATGATGGGCGAGACCCACGCAGATTTCCAGCAGGTGGGGACCACCGCTGAGGAAAAGGAGAGATTGAGTAGTTTGGCAAGCGAGGGGAGAAAGAAGTCAAGAGATTCCAAGAATTTGGACGGACGCATGGGGTCTGCAGGGGAGCCAGACTTGACCTGTCTGCATAGTTTAGAGAGGTCGTCGATGGATACGTCGGGTATTCTTAGCAGTTTAGAAGTCTCCGCCATCGATTGGGGGGTGTAAATGGGCGTAGCATCGTCTTGTGGAAAGGACGCGTAGATCTTCCTGACCTTTTCAGTAAAAAAGGTGGCAAGGTCCTCGCATTGTTTCAGGGAGGTGATGCAGGTGCCTGGATTGGGAGTTTTTTGGAGATTTTGGACTAAGCTGAAGATGGTTTTGGTGGGGTTGGAGCTGCGTTCGATTTCCTTAGCGTAGAAGGAGGCTCGGGTAGTGCGAATCGCCTTGTGGTAGGTGCGGAGTTTAGATAGATAGAGGGTTTTGTTAGCGTCTAAGTATTCTCTCCTCCACACGCGTTCGGCTTTTTTGCACTCTTTCCGTAACATTTTAAGTGAGTCATTGTACCATGGGTTAGAGGGGGAACTGCGGGTTTTTGTCCATTTATGTGGAATTAAGGCATCAAGCCCTGTGACAATCCATTCGTGGAAGGCGGCATAGACTGTATTAATGTCCCTATTCTCATCGGGGAGGTGGAATTCTCCTAGGTGGTTGATGAGGTCACTGGAGATGAGTTTGTGCCATGGTCGTTTGTGACTAGAGTTGGTCTTAGCTTTTGGGGGCAGTTTTTTTGTCAGAACACTTATTTTAACAAGAAAGTGATCAGTCCAGCCCATGGGTTTAGGGGGGTCAACCGTGATGTCCGATAAATTAGAGAACACGGGATCCAATATGTGCCCCGCAGTGTGAGTGGGGGAGTGAACCAGAGGGGTTAGCTGCAGGGCCGTGATGTCGGCTAGCAGGTTTTTGATTGTGGGGTCAGTGGTGGAGTCGAAGTGGAGATTGAGATCACCCAAGATGGTGAAGTTGGGGGAGGAGACTGCCAATGTGTGCGCGAGTTCCAAGAGTTCCTCAATAAATCTGGCGGAGGGACCAGGAGGCCGGTAGATGTAGAGGCCAGAGAGAGTGAATTGCGGGCAAGTGGCAATCTGGAAGCGTGCGCATTCGCAGCCCCAGATTTCCTCCTTGGTGAAGGAGCAGTTGTATTCGGTTCGGTATACAGCGGCTATTCCGCCGCCTCTAGAGTCTCTATTGACCAGTTTCGTAGAGAAGCCGTTGGGCAGCGTGAGATTTAAAATGCTGGTTTGGTCGTTATGGAGCCAGGTTTCACATATAAATAGAATGTCTGGATTTTCTTCCATAATGAGAGTGTTGATTTCTGCATGGTGCTTTGCAAGGGATCTCACATTCAATTGCAGAACCCGGAGGGAGGGCAGCTTAGGTATCGCTGCTGTAGCACTTACCAGGCTGGGTAGGGGCGTAACAAAATTACAGGCTTCACACTGAAGCGTAGTTCGTCCGAGTAGGCCGTCGAGCTTGTTGCATCTCGTTTTGGTGTTTAGAGCAAGGAGCCGGTCTCTATCATAGCTGATTCGAGGTGTGGGATTTTGTGCAGGGGGACTGGCGAGAGGCGATGTCTTGGCGATGATGGGCGCAGACGGGCTTGCCTTAGGCGCGCCTTCGGCGCGCAAACGGCGCTCCCGCTGCGCTCGTCCGCTGCGCTTCCTCCAGATGCACATTTATCCCGGGGATAAGGGGGTGTGGCCTCAAGGGGGCGTGGCCAGGCCTCTAGGGGGCGTGGTAAGGGGGTGTGGCCTCTAGGGGGCGTGGTCAGCGCGCACGCCGGCTCTGATGGCGGCCGCTTTTGAGACGAGGAGAGAGCGCGCCAGCTAGTGATCAGCTGAGCGCCGTGAGCAGAGTAGCAGGCGAGGTGCCCTCTGCGTTTAAAAACACAGTAAGTGACACCACGCAGTGCAATTGGTTTAAAAATAGCTTTTGCTAATGTGAAACAAGTACCGCCAGCCCCGGCTTCCGCCTCAGGACTGGGAAAGGATGTAACTGACAGCTGTTGGCAGCGAGGGTTAAGTAGTCAGAGGAGGGGGCGTGGCCTCTAGGGGGCGTGGTCAGCGCGCACGCCGGCTCTGATGGCGGCCGCTTTTGAGACGAGGAGAGAGCGCGCCAGCTAGTGATCAGCTGAGCGCCGTGAGCAGAGTAGCAGGCGAGGTGCCCTCTGCGTTTAAAAACACAGTAAGTGACACCACGCAGTGCAATTGGTTTAAAAATAGCTTTTGCTAATGTGAAACAAGTACCGCCAGCCCCGGCTTCCGCCTCAGGACTGGGAAAGGATGTAACTGACAGCTGTTGGCAGCGAGGGTTAAGTAGTCAGAGGAGGGGGCGTGGCCTCTAGGGGGCGTGGTCAGCGCGCACGCCGGCTCTGATGGCGGCCGCTTTTGAGACGAGGAGGGAGCGCGCCAGCTAGTGATCAGCTGAGCGCCGTGAGCAGAGTAGCAGGCGAGGTGCCCTCTGCGTTTAAAAACACAGTAAGTGACACCACGCAGTGCAATTGGTTTAAAAATAGCTTTTGCTAATGTGAAACAAGTACCGCCAGCCCCGGCTTCCGCCTCAGGACTGGGAAAGGATGTAACTGACAGCTGTTGGCAGCGAGGGTTAAGTAGTCAGAGGAGGGGGCGTGGCCTCTAGGGGGCGTGGTCAGCGCGCACGCCGGCTCTGATGGCGGCCGCTTTTGAGACGAGGAGAGAGCGCGCCAGCTAGTGATCAGCTGAGCGCCGTGAGCAGAGTAGCAGGCGAGGTGCCCTCTGCGTTTAAAAACACAGTAAGTGACACCACGCAGTGCAATTGGTTTAAAAATAGCTTTTGCTAATGTGAAACAAGTACCGCCAGCCCCGGCTTCCGCCTCAGGACTGGGAAAGGATGTAACTGACAGCTGTTGGCAGCGAGGGTTAAGTAGTCAGAGGAGGGGGCGTGGCCTCTAGGGGGCGTGGTCAGCGCGCACGTCGGCTCTGATGGCGGCCGCTTTTGAGACGAGGAGAGAGCGCGCCAGCTAGTGATCAACAAATAACATTCTTTAGCTTACCTTTTAGATGGTTTTAGACATATGGATTCCTACGATTGTCCAGTGATGCTTTATTAAGAACTTCATCCAATATAAGGTTGATCCAGCTCTGGGAGTACCATCTAGCCAGGGCAGGATAAGATTACCTGTGATGAACCATGCTACAACAGGGTGGGTGAGATTTACTTAGAAGTGTGGCTCAGGGGTTAGAGGCGGCAGACCCGGAAGCTGAGATCGGCCCTGGACCAGGGTTCAATTCCCCGCCTCGGCGGGTCTTGGGCTCAAAAATTCCACGGACTCGATAATTCTCGCTCCGGTGCCTTCTCAACTCACGGGTTCACACTCTGCGACTCTGGGCAATAGCTTGCTTAATCTCCACAACGGCCCCTCGCGGTGGGATGCCTGGCTTTCACCTTGTGGATACCCTGCCGGGGTTATCTCACAGGGGAATACCAGGACGGGTTCCCTAAGCAAGCGCCGGGAAACCCTTTGTGGGTAGCTGTGCGCTATATAAGCTCAAATACATTTACATTTACATTTATCAAGAATCTTTGGATCCCTTGGGGCCACGACAGTCCATGTAGAATGCAGATCTTTGCATCTACTGTGATATAGAGTAAGGGAATAATTAGCACAGCCGTATTGTGGTCATCAGAAAGAGTTCAATACATGCATTGAATATATCTTGGGCTTCAGTTATACAATCCTTGCTCTTGAACTGATCCTGTGCACACATCAAGCCACTTCAACATGTTTCGGCCCTATGGTTCAGATGTCTTTTTCAAAGATCTAAAACCAAAAGCATCTCTTCCTCTGTATGTCTACAAATCTGACTTGAAGAGCACTTTTTTTCTGAACACAACTTTTCAACAGTTTGACTGTTTCAAGTTTTGACATCGGAAAACAGTAATTTGAACACCACCCTCTTCTTCCATCAAAAATGGCCACATCAATATGTATGAAATAAAGCATGCTGCAAATAAACTAAATTCCTAACAAATATGTTCATGTTTTGTATGATGTGTACATCTGAAAGATGTCTATAACAAAGACGTGCCACTGCACTCAGCAGCAGGTACGTGCAAATGGAGACCTTCTAAACAATAATGGCTTCCATAGATTTAGAGATCCAAGCTGAACGTAAAAACATGCCCTTAGCCAGTCCACCTTACTACAGGTTTTGCAAATCCAAACAGTGTCATTTTATTGTAATCATTCACCAACACTTAAATGTTCCTGATCCTAACGAGGCAGGAGCACACTCCCTCCCCAGCATTGAAGAACATTCCTTGCGTTGGCACGCGCCCAGCAAACAAACACATCCATGGATACAGAAATAACAACATGGCTGCTGTGTCAGAAGGAGCCTGACAACCAAGAACCACAGAAACAAGCCTTGCAGTTTTACAGCCAAAGCCCTTTATAGCATTATTCTCATGGACAAGTGGCATTTCTAAAGCACAGTGGGACTGATGTATCAAAGAGTTTTTTCCATTCTGTGTCTATCGGAAAATGTGTTCATACATAAGGGACAATGTCTGCTAATACCTTGACCTTTTGTTGCAAGGATGTTAGAAAAATATAACTTTTTTTGAGCTAGAGTCAGGACATTTCCTGTTCTATCAACTTCCACTTAGGTGCGTAAAAGCAACTTTATGCATGTGGAAATTTCTGGTCCCTATTCACATAAAAAAAGATTTTCAGTCCTTCACACCTCCAGATGGAACTTTCTAATGGCAAATTCCATCTGGTTGATTTGTGGAGTTCAAGACTGCCACAAAATGTGTTAGGGAAAGCTTTCTTTTTTTGCACACTATAATGTAGTTGCTTTAAAATACTTTCTGGGTATGTATATGGTTCTTACTACTTGTGTGTTTACCTCTAGGTGCAAATTACAGAATTTAATATCAAGTAAAATCTTCCTTGGGTATTTATCACCTTTGAAAGATCAAAAAGGCTTATAGGCCCAAAATGGATGTGTGACACCAAGACGGTCTGATTATCCACAGACTTCTGCAGCAAGTGCATTAACAGTGACTAATTTCACTGAATGGACAATCAGGTTTCAAAGATGCTAAACTTTCACAAAGTTTAGTGCCTGATCAATGGGTCCTAGGCAGTGTTTGTGGCACAGAAGAACAGGCATTGTCTCACCTATCTGAAAACTATTGGCTTTACCAACATTTTTTAGCAATGTTGTACACCAGAGTGGCTGCTGTTCAGCATGGCTAAATGTTAGTGAGGTAAAGGCGTGGCCTGGAGCATAGTGGAGTGTTATGGAGTGGTGTACAGTAGAGTTGAGTGGCATGGAGAGGAGTGAATAGGAGTGCCATGGAGTAGCGCTCGAGCGGCTCCACCGTTTGAGCTGTGAAGGATGCGGCCACAAAGAAAAGCCCCAGACCAGAGCTGAAAAATAAAACGGTAATAAAGTGTATTTATTACCATTTTATTTTACAGCAACTGACCCGTCCCGAACTGAGCGACAGGATGAGCGGGGTCAGTGCTGTTGAGTGGAAGCTGGGAGCTGTGCGCTTTAAAATACACATGTCTCTTTGGCCAGACAGACATGCACATTTTAAACTTTCTTAGGTTAGAGAAAGTGCGGGCCACCAGTGCTCTTAAGAGTGCTTAGTGAGGCCGTTCCCTCCAATCCTGGTGCTGCTCTCATGCTGGTGAGAGCAGCGCCAGGATTGGTTAGGGAAGTTGGCTGGGTCCTACGTTGGAGCCTGCCTTCAGAGAAGACCGATACAGGAGAACGTTGCATCACGCAGACAGGTAAGTGCATTTCATTTATTTATTTTTTGTGTCCCCGCTGCCTCACCATCCTTGGGACATGCTAGCCACCACTGGAGTAGCGCGCAGTGTTGTGCATTCTCATGGAGGAAGTAAAGTGTCAATGAGTATAGTCAGAGTTGAGTAGAGTGGAGTGGCATAGTGTGTCGTGGAGTGGTATACAGCAGAGTAGCATAGAAGGTGCTGCGAATAGTGAAGTAGAATATTGTAGAGCAGAGTGGTGTAGAGCAGAGTAGAGTGGAATAGTGTGTCATAGAAGAGAGTAGAATAAAGTGGCATGGAGCGTCATAGAGGCAGTTGTAAAGAGCGCTGCAGAGTGGAGTGGAGTTGTAGAATGGCCTAGAGTGGAGTAGAGAGTTGTACAATAAAATGGCATAGAGTGAAGTAGAGTGTTGTAGAGTGGATTGGCATAGAGTGGAGTAGAGTAGCCTAGACTGAAGTGGTGTAAAGTACAGTGGTGCAGAGCAGATTGTCGTAGATTGTAGTGACATAGAGTGCATTGGTTTTGAGCAAAGTGGTGTAGAGTGTCGTAACGTAGAATGCCATGATATAAAGTGCAATAACGTAGAGTAGAGTGGTGCAGAGTAGATTGCAGTGGGGTAGAGTGCAATGGCGGGGAGTGGCGCATAGTGCAGTAGAGTGGCGTAGAGTGAAGAGGCATAGAGTGGAGTGTTGCAGGTTAGAATGGAGTAGTGCAGGGTAGAGTACAGTGTGGTAGAGTGCAGAGGCATCGAGAGTAGTGGTGTAAAGTGCAGTTGCATACAGGGTAGTGGTGTAGAGTGCAGTAGAGTGGCGTAGAGGTGAGTGGTGCAAAGTAGAGTGCAGTGGCATAGAGTGCAGTGATACGGAGTAGAGTGTCAGAGTACCGGGGCATAGAGTACCGGGGCATAGAGTACAGAGCCATAGAGTGGTGCAGAGTAGAGTGGTGGAGAGTAGCGTGGTGCAGAGAGTAGTGATGTAGAGTACAGGCTCTGGTCTGGATCTGGTCCTTCCTGGAGAACCGGTCACAACACGTTTTTCCTCCTTCCTTCATCTCCTCCCAGAACTGGGGGGTAACCAGGGATCTGCATTGAGTCCTCTCCTTTTCTCGCTGCTCGCAGACAGACCGTTAAATCACGCCTGCCGTCATTCTGAGCAAGCCTGGAGAAAAACCCTAGAGGAGCATGAAATAACACTATACAAATCAAGAATTAAGGAATACAAACTGGTACTGGTGGAAGAAAAATCCAAATACAGTCCATATAAAATTGAAAACTCATCTTCCACTAAAGAGCTATTCTAGCTAGTACAACAGCTCTCGGCCTCTCAACTCACAGCAGAACCAGAGCTCTCACACGCGTTTTCCGACCCACTGGCCACTTTCTTTCAATCTAAAACCATGGATATCTACATATGCTTTGATCCGAACTCAGACTCGTCCACTAAAGCACCAGTATCCAGTAGGCTTACCGATGAGGTGCTTTTGGATCCCTGTATCGAGCACAGAGGTCTCGCAAAATTCTCTGATCTCTCACCCCTACTTGTTGCACAGTATCTCCTGAGAACGCATGCAGGATCACCCATGGAGGCTTGTTCACCAGCAGTTCTCAATATGGCAGCAAACACCATAGCAGAGCCCCTCTGTAAACTCATGAATAATGTGATTCTATCTGAAATGTATCTGCATAGTTGGAAACATGCCATTATTAGGCCGCTCCTAAAGAAACCTAACCTTGATCCAGGGGACTGTACGATATATCGTTCCATATCCTTGATTCCAGTTCCTGCAAAAATCTTGGAGCTGCATCTCAATAAGCAGCTGATGGAAACTGCAGAATAACAATCATGGCTTAATGATTCTCAATTTGGATTTAGGAAACACCATGGGATGGAAACGACCTTGACATCTGCCACTGATTACATCAGGCGCACAGTGGATGAAGGACAGGGGGTGGTGCTGATTCTCTTGGATCTGTCAGCAGCATTTGATACGATCTCACCTATTTTGCTGCAGGACAGGCTCCGGAGTCAAGCACTAGCCCTCCTGTCCTCATTCGTGACAGGTAGATCTCAAAGGTTGAAATGACAGCATTTTCACTCGGATTCCTCAGTTCTACCCTGTGGAGTACCGCAGAGATCCTCTCTGAGCCCCACACTTTTTAATCTATATGTGGCACCTCTAGCAACCGTGATTCACTCATTTGGATTGGATGTAGTGTCATATGCAGATGACACACAGATCATGGTGGCTATCCCTAAAGGCTCATGCTCAATGTCCGAATAAAAATTCAGGTGCATGACGAAAGTGGCAGAATGGATGTCTTTTAACTTCTTGAAACTTAATGGGGAGAAAACAGAAGTGATGATATTCGGATCAGGGACATCAACGTGGAACAGCAAGTGTTGGCCTCAATCCTTAGGATGCTGTCCTGCCCCGAGCAAGAAGGTTAAGAACCTTGGAGTTCTGATGGATATTGAAATTAATTTTAATCTTCAAACGAACCGTACCTCCTTCACGTGCACCTGGCTCATAAGGATGCTTAAAACAATCTTCCCTCTCGTCCAACGACCAGCACGAATACCGGGAGGACTGGCCTTGGTAATGTCCAAACTCGATTACTGCAACTCACTATACCTGGCTGCCAATAAGAATATGCAGTACAATCTTCAGGTGCTGCAGAATGCCCTGGCAAGACTTGTTCTGGACATTCCCGGAAAATTGTCTGCCAGGAAGGAACTAGAATCCCTGCACTGGCTCTCTATCGAAAAACGTATTCACTTCAAGTCAATCTGCATGGTATACAAGTCACTATCTTCCCTACCCGTCAAGATTAAAAACAATGTTCAGCTGGCACTCCCCCAGTAGACCCCCTCGATCTTCCCTTCAAATGCGTCTGGTGGTACCAAGAACCAAAAAGAGGAAATGGGGGGACAGAGCATTTCCGGTGGCAGCTAGTAAACTTTGGAACTCCCTTCCTCTCGCCCAAAGGTCTATTCCCCTTATTTTACCAGAAAGGCTATTAAGACCTGGCTTTTCTCGGCCTAGCATCGATCTGGGGTACTTTACTCTTCAACCATCTTCCACACGGCCGGTCTCTAGCGCCTTGATGCCTTAGGGTGATTGTCGCGCTTTACAAATTGTAAATCAAATCAAATCGTAGCTCTGGTTGAAGCCTGAGGGGTGAAGGTGATCTCAAACACGTGGATGACACCCAACTGGTGTTCTTCTTTAAGGAATAGTCGGAGGCTGCATTACCCGAATTTAGAAGGTGTCTGAGTAACATCTCAGCTTGGATGACCCAACATTGCCTCAAGCTGAACTCGGATAAAACTAAGGCGCTCTTCTTCAACCAGCAGTCCCTGCCAACCGCAGAGCTCTGGTAGCCACATTAACTGAATTCCCCCCATGAGCCTGCTGACTCGGTGAGAAACTTAGGGTTCAGATTTCAACTAATCAGACTATCAGAAATACCCTTCTCTCGCAGTTTAATTAACCTCTGGTCTCTGTTGAGCAGCGCTGCAAGAATAACCCAAAAGCATGCATCATTATAGCCATGGGTCCTAATTCTTCCCTTTCCACAGGACTGTACTCTGCGCAGAGGACTCTGCTTGTGAGGTCAGCATTAATGATATCATTTTGCATCTCCTTTCTGCCTACTCACATCACTCATCATCCTGAGCTGCAAGTGTCCCCACTCCAACATTGCCGGCACCCAGAACAGCTCTGTAGTCCTTCTCTGTCGCTGTGTTGGTGTCTGTCTCCCTCTGTGCGGTCAGGCTGAACCTCCGGTCTGCAGGGAGTGCTGCTGGTACTTAGTCTCCACCAGTGGTTCTGACTGTTTGATTTTAATGTCGGCGGCCACCGTGCTTTACATCTGCCTCCCATAGTAAAGAGTGCTGGCAGCCGAGATTAAAATCAAAGGGGCAGATTTACAATTACTGGCGCATCCCTGCAAATTAGCAGGGATACGCCAGTAATTGTGCGCCGCAGCTCCGCCACCCACGATGCGCCGCATTTACAATGCGGCGCACCATGGGGCCAAAACGGCACAGATGCGTGACGCATCTGTGACGCAAAAACGGCGCATTGCTGGAGTTGTGTCGCAAGCGCGACACAGCTCCAGCAATGCTCTGGGGGGGCCTATTCTTTCAATGCTGCCTCAAGCCTTACGCCTGCTTCAAGCAGGCGCAGGGTTTTGACGCAACATTGGCCTAAAAGTGACTGATTGAAATCTTGTAGACTTCACTCAGCCACTTTTAGGAGGCGTTCCTGCGCAGGAACGCCCCCCTGCACAGGAACGCCTCCTTAAGGTGCAGGGCTTTACAACATGACGCAACTTTCAGATGCGTCACGTTGTTAATACCCCGCACCATGGCGCATCTTTTGCTCCACCGCTGCGTCACAAAAGGGACACAACGGTGGCGCAAAAGAGGCGCAAGGGGCTTGTAAATCTGCCCCAAAGGGTCTTAAATACACTGAGTCACTTTCACTGATTGCCAAACGAAAGCAGATACAAAGCACGATGTTGGTGAACAGATACTAACAGTGTATTTTCTGAGAATGGACTTTACCGAGTCGAGCCATGTGTTCTAGTGAAGTGCTTATTCAGAGAGAGTTGAGCATTGGCATGGTGGAAAAAGGACAGGTTTTTTTGATAAAGGTTTGCAAAAAAACGCAAGAGGGTGGGCATGTGCAGAGAGTGCATGGCCTTTCTGGGAGCTTTGAAGGGTGGGTAGGAGCTACATTACTCCTAATGCAAAGGAGATATTTACCATGAAAGAAAAGGATTCCTATGTGGATGCCTTATCCAGAATACTCGAGGACCCGAGGGAAACACCTGGCCAATTACGTAAAAAAAGCAACAGCATTGGCATCTGCTAACAGCTAACAAGTCCTAAGAGTCAATACGTTTTATAGTCATGCTGTAGAAAACTACACAAAACCACTAATACTGTCAACATTTAAAAGTAATGCTTTAGAGCGCCCAGTGTTTAAATGTGGTTTTATAATAATATTTAACCCCTTCGATGCTGATGACGAGCTCAGCTCGTCATCAGCCACGGGTGGCGTGTGCGGATGACGAGCTGAGCATGTCATCTTACGCGGCTTTTAGAAAAAAGCCGCGTAGGGGAAAAATAACCGCCGCAGCGATGCGGTTAAGAAGAAATGGGGGATCCAGACTTACAGGCAAAACTGGTACCATGAAACAATACATGTATTGGGGGCTAGGCTGCACAGAGTGGTGCCTCTGCCTACCATCTAACAACAGTATGGGCTCCAAAGAAATTCAGCTTAAAATCACTGAAGCTGGGTGTGAGGTGCTCTCGCTTGGAAAAATGTGCGCGTTGCGTGTAGCTCCCAACCATTTTCACTGATCAGAAATAGCTCTCACTGCAGACAAGGTTGGAGACCCCTTGAGTAGAGTGTTGTAGAGTGCAGAGGTGCAGTGTAGATTAGAGTAGCTTAGAGTGGATTGGCGTAGAGTGGAGCAATGCAGAGTAGAGTGGCATAGAGCTCAGTGGTGGAGCGAGCAGTGTTGCAGAGTAGAGTGACAAAAAGTAAAGTGGCATAGTGTGGAGAGGTGCAGAGTTGAGTGGAGTGGTGCAGTTTATAATGCTGTGGTATAGAGTGGAGTGATGCAGCGTAGAGTGGTGTAGAGTGCATTGGCATAGAGTAGAGTGTGGCAGGGTATGCTCAGACGTGAGTCCCTTGCTCACTTTGCCACTGGATTCAAGCAAGCCGGGCTGAAGACGGCTGGAATGCCAGAAACCGGTCCTCGGAAGCTTGTTTCCGGTCTAGGGAAGACATGGCTTGGCAGTTCGGGCTGGACTATTCCCATGAGGCACAGGGTCAGACTGATTTGCATATAGCCATGTCTGAACTGGGGTGGCAGAGTGGGCTAAAGAACGGTGATGGATTAAACCCAGATCTTTTGACTGGGTGTGAGTGTTTGATTGATTCAGATGCTCCGTCCATCACCACCCCCTTTTGTACCGCTTTTGGCCACCATAAGTGTGGCAGGGTATGCTCAGACGTGAGTCCCTTGCTCACTTTGCCACTGGATTCAAGCAAGCCGGGCTGAAGACGGCTGGAATGCCAAAAACCGGTCCTCAGAAGCTTGTTTCCCGTCCAGGGAAGACATGGCTTGGCAGTTCGGGCTGGACGGTTCCCATGAGGCACAGGGTCAGACTGATTTGCATATATCCATGTCTGAACTGGCGTGGCAGAGTGGGCTAAAGAACGGTGATGGATTAAACCCAGATCTTTTGACTGGGTGTGAGTGTTTGATTGATTCAGATGCTCCGCCCATCACCACTCCCTGTTGTACCGCTTTTGGCCACCATAAGTGTGGCAGGGTATGCTCAGACGTGTGTCCCTTGCTCACTTTGCCACTGGATTCAAGCAAGCCGGGCTGAAGACCGCTGGAATGCCAGAAACCGGTCCTCGGACGCTTGTTCCCGGTCCATGGAAGACATGGCTTGGCAGTTCCGGCTGGACTGATCCCTTGAGGCACAGGGTCAGACTGATTTGCATATAGCCATGTCTGAACTGGGGTGGCAGAGTAGGCTAAAGAACGGTGATGGATTAAACCCAGATCTTTTGACTGGGTGTGAGTGTTTGATTGATTCAGATGCTCCGTCCATCACCACCCCCTTTTGTACCGCTTTTGGCCACCATAAGTGTGGCAGGGTATGCTCGGACGTGAGTCCCTTGCTCACTTTGCCACTGGATTCAAGCAAGCCGGGCTGAAGACGGCTGGAATGCCTGAAACCGGTCCTCGGAAACTTGTTTCCGGTCCAGGGAAGACATGGCTTGGCAGTTCGGGCTGGACTGTTCCCATGAGGCACAGGGTCAGACTGATTTGCATATAGCCATGTCTGAACTGGGGTGGCAGAGTGGGCTAAAGAACGGTGATGGATTAAACCCAGATCTTTTGACTGGGTGTGAGTGTTTGATTGATTCAGATGCTCCGTCCATCACCACCCCCTTTTTTACCGCTTTTGGCCACCATAAGTGTGGCAGGGTATGCTCAGACGTGAGTCCCTTGCTCACTTTGCCACTTGATTCAAGCAAGCCGGGCTGAAGACGGCTGGAATGCCAGAAACCGGTCCTCGGAAGTTTGTTTCCGGTCCAGGGAAGACATGGCTTGGCAGTTCGGGCTGGACTGTTCCCATGAGGCACAGGGTCAGACTGATTTGCATATAGCCATGTCTGAACTGGGGTGGCAGAGTGGGCTAAAGAACGGTGATGGATTAAACCCAGATCTTTTGACTGGGTGTGAATGTTTGATTGATTCATATGCTCCGTCCATCACCACCCCCTTTTGTACCGCATAGAGTAGAGTGGTGCAACGTCATAGAGTTCAGTACAGTGGCGTAGAGTGCAGTGGTGTAGCATGCAGTCATGCAGAGTAGAGTGTCAAAGTGCAGTGGTATGGAGTAGAGTGGTGCAGATTAGAGAATGGTGCAGAGAGCAGTGATGTAAAGTACAGTGGAGTAGAAAGTGTGGCATAGAGTGCAGTGACAGAGTGCAATGGTGAAGAGTGACATAGTATGCAGTGGCATAGAGTGCAGTTGCATAGAGTAGAATGTTGCAGAGTATAGTGGCGTAAAGTGTAGTCGCCTAGGTACAGTGGAGTAGGGTCCACTGGTTTTGAGTAAAGTGGTGTAGAGTGAATTGGCGTGGAGTGCAGTGGGTTAGAGTATGGTGGCATAGTATAGAGGCATAGAGTAGCGCAGCACAGAGCGCAGGTGCGTGGAGTGGTGTAGAGTGGAGCAAAGTGGCACAGAGTGCAGAGGCACAGAGCAGATTAGTGAAGGGAAGTGGGGTGGTACAGGGTATAGTGTAGTGGTGCAGGGTAGACTAGCACTGGAGAGCACAGTGGCGTAGAGTGGTGCAGCACTAATTGCAGTGACAGAGTGGAGTGGTGTAGAGTTTAGTAGAGTGGTAGAAAGTGCAGTGGCATAGAGTAGATTTGTTCAGAGTAGAGTGAAGTGGCATGGAGTGGGGTGGTGCAGGGTAGAGTGGAGTGGTTTAGAGTATTGGTGAAGAGTATATTGGCAAAGAGTTCAGTGTTACAAAGTGAAGTGGCATAGAGTGAAGTGGTGCAGGGTGGAATGGCCTAGATTGGAGTTGCGTAGAATGCAGTGGCAAGGAGTACAGTAGAGTGAGGTAGAGCACACTGGCATACAGGAGAGTGGAGTAGAGAGGTGTACAGTAAAGTGGTATAGAGTGCAGTGTTAGAGTACAGTGGTGCACAGTAAATTAGAGTGGTGTAGAGTGCAATAGAGTTGCAAAGAGTGGATTGGCATAGAGTGCAGGAGAGTGTCATAAAGTGGTGCAGAGTAGCGTGAAGTGGCATAGAGTGTAGTGTTACAGAGTAGAGTGTCCGAGTGCAGTGGTGTAGAGTAGAGTGGAGTGGTTTAGACTAGAGTATTGGTGAAGAGTATATTGGCAAAGAGTTCAGTGTTACAAAGTGAAGAGGCATAGAGTGAAGTGGTGCAGGGTGGAATGGCCTAGATTGGAGTTGCGTAGAATGCAGTGGCAAGGAGTGCAGTAGAGTGAGGTAGAGCACACTGGCATACAGGAGAGTGGAGTAGAGAGGTGTACAGTAAAGTGGTATAGAGTGCAGTGTTAGAGTACAGTGGTGCACAGTAAATTAGAGTGGTGTAGAGTGCAATAGAGTTGCAAAGAGTGGATTGGCATAGAGTGCAGGAGAGTGTCATAAAGTGGTGCAGAGTAGCGTGAAGTGGCATAGAGTGTAGTGTTACAGAGTAGAGTGTCCGAGTGCAGTGGTGTAGAGTAGAGTGGCAGAGAGTGCCTTGGTGTAGAGTGCAGTTGAGTACAGTGGTGCAGAGTAAAGAGACATTGAGTGCAAAGGTGTTGCATGGCGTAGAGTGCAGTGGCATAGAGTATAGTGGCGTGGTGCAGGGTAGAGTGCAATAGAGTACAGTGGGTAGAGCGTATTGGTTTTGAGTAAAGTGGTGTAGAGTGCATTGGTGCAGTGTGCAGGGATGTAGAGCGCAGTGGTGTGGCGTGGAGTGGCGCAGAGTGGAATAGAGTGGCTTAGACGGCAGTGACATAGAGTAGATTGTTTCAGAGTAGAGTGAAGTGGCGTAGAGTGGATTGGCTTAGAGTACAGTGGTGTAGAGTGACAGAGCAGAGTGGGATAAAGTAGAGTGGCAGAGAGTGCAATGTTGCAGAGTATACTGTCGTAGAGTGCAGTGGTGTATAGTAGAGTGGTGTAGAGAGCATTGGCATAGAGTGCAGTGGCACAGAGTAGAATGACGTAGAGTGCAGTGGCAAAGAGTACAGTCGCATAGAGAGCAGTGGTATAGTGTGCAGTAGTGCAAAGTAGAATGGAGTAGTGTAGAGTGCAGTGACAGACTACAATGGCATAGAGCATTGTGGAGTTAGAGTGCAGATGTGCAGAGTATATTGGCATAGAGTGCATTGGTTTTCAGTAAAGTGGTGTATAGTGCAGTAGCGTAGAGTAGTGCAGGGTAGAGTGGAGTGGCGCTAAGTGAAGTGGCATTGAGTGCAGTGGCATAGACTAGATTGTTTCAGAGTAGAGTGCTGTCATGAAGAGTAGCCTAAAGTGACTTAGAAGAGATTGGCATAGAGTGCACTGGAGTATTGTGGAGCGTTACAGACTAGAGTGCATTGGTGTAGAGTGCAGTGGCGTAGAATGAAGTGTTGCAGAGCTTTGTGATATGGAGTAGAGTGGCAGGGAGGGGTGTACAGTGCAGTGGTGAAGAGTGCAGTGGTGCATAGAAGTGTAGTGTGAGGTAGAGTACATTGGCATAGAGTAGAGTGGAGTGGTGTAGGGTAGAGAGGCATTGAGTGGAGTGGTGATGAGAAGAGTGCAGTGATGCAGTATGACGTGGCGTGGTGGGGCAGATTAGAGTGCCCTGGTGTGGACTGGTGCAGAGTAAAGTGCACTGGTGTGGAGTGGTGCAGAGTGGAATGGAGTGGGGTAGCGTGGAGTATGCATGGTATGTTCTGCCATTACAGACAACACATCTTTAACTGAAATCACCATTACATTTGCAGTCACATACAGTTTTATTGATAAAAGTATACATCGCACAGCCAATAATGTATGAATCTGTCATCACCCAATGTATTGATTTGATCGTCAGCACAGTTCATTTACAGACATTTACATTTTGATGTTTTCTAGAAAGAAAGAAAATGTCATGCAGCCCTCCTCAAGCTGCCCCAGTAGGCATCATGTTTGTTACAGAAATCATCTTACTTTGAAGTCAGAGAAATAAAAATAAACAGCAAGCTCCCTGGAAGACACAGCCTGTCATCTGACCTCTGTCTTTGAATGCAAAGCCAACATGACTGGATAAGAACAAGATTGAAAGGCCTGATCCCAGAAAACGAGTTCGTGGAAGAATACACTAAACAAGGTTTGGGCAACGGGAGGGACAGACAACCTAAAGCAAATAAAGCCAGCAATAGAAAGCCAGAACACCACAGAGCCGACGGTAAGTAACGGGTGCAAAGCATTCTTGGGAACACCCTCTGAATGTCACCGAGATGGCTTTAACAAATGAGACAGCTGCGCTCTCTGGTAGGCTGTGACCTAAAAAGGAGAGTTAGCCGGTGCAGTACCGGAAAGAGGAAAGTAGAATTGGGCGAAGGAAGAGAATGAAGTAACGAGTAAAGGAAGGCGGAGATGATTGAAAGATGGAAGGTGAGAAGAAAGAAGCAATGAGGGAGGTGCAAAAGAGAAAGAATATAGAAATGATGAAAGGGAGATAGACATTTCACTGAAAGAGACAGCGGAAAGGCTCCAGGCCTCGTGCGATTCTTGCTGGGAGCCATACAAAGACCCAAACGAGTAGAACTAATCTGGTTACTTAGGGCCATATGTATCATCATGACCATTTGCGATTTCTAAATAGCGATTTTTAAGGAATCGAGGCCCATAGGAATGAAGGGGAGATTTGCGATTAGCAATTTGCTAATCGCAATTTACGAATATTTTCAAGGGTGCAGGGGTGTCACAAGAACACCCTGCTGCACCCCTGAAAATGACATTTGTGGGCATATGGCGCACATACATGCCCTAAGGGCATGTATGAGCGTCATATGGCACCTTTGGATTTTGAATAAATTGCTTTTTTAAAAGAATTCGCAACTTACCACCAACAAGAAGTTGGTGGTAATTTGCGAATCCTTATGGGCTTTTTTAAATTAATTTTCCTTTGATACATTGCATTTAAGGAATCGCACAATTTGCGATTCCTGAAGTGCAATCGCAAAATAAGGAATGGCAAATTTTGTGATTCCTTATTTTGCTGCCAAAATGTTTCTTACATACCATTTAGCAAATTAGCATTCGCAAAGGCCTTTGCGAATGCTAATTTGCTTGATACATATGGCCCTTACTCTTTCACTCTTGGTCTGCTACTTTCCAACATCAGTATTGTACTGAATAGGAATTGCATCTGTGGAAGCAATTCATGGCGGGTAGCATACAACTCCGAAATTCAAAGCTAATATTTAATCCAGTGTTTATTACTTATTGTTGTAAATTTGTTGGTTACTGGGTTAGTCTTCGGCTCTGAGGAAACTGAAGCAATTCCTCGAATAAAGCAGCGGCTGTACGGCAGACAGATGCTTATGCTGCAGAGAAAATGGTGCCTGATATATTGTGCACCAGCTGAATCATCTCATCATAAACTGGAGCCAGGAAGACAGCCAGAATATTTCAATATTTAAAAATTAAAAGAAAAAGTTTTTAAAAAACTACATTGTTGAACTAAATCCAACAAAATAGATTATGCATTACAAATAAACACTGGTAATGGAAATTAGGCAAGAGAGCGACTTTAGTACAGTCTATTATTGTTTATTATGCCAATAAATTTAGCATACATTGTCCTAGGTTTACATGATTAACACGGTGGCCTACCCATTGCTAGGCAGCACAAGTGTGCAGTGCTCCAGAGTTTACAACCCTTGTGCGGTGTCGAGGACTTCCTTCCATATGGCTCTGTTTGAACTGCTCTTAATGAGCCATTTTACAACCTGCAAACAAAAGTCATCAGTGATCTCAATTTCCTCTACATGTGAGGGATTTATTTATTAATTTTTGTGATTTTATAGAGCCAAGACATGGCCTGGAGGCATCAGAGGGCTTCACAATAAACCAGGACGTATCTGTAACAAATAAACAGGTTCACTCATTTTCATAGCAAAACATAGCAATAAAAAGCAGCTGGAACAGCAGTCTGTGAGGATTATCAATAAGTGTGTGCAGGTTGTGATTGCCGTGCGATCGGAGGTAGAGAGGAATTAGGAGCGGATTTGGCCAAATGTTGTTTAAAGAGAACTTTGAGGTATGATTTTCTTAAGGCGGCATGACTAGCTGACTAACCTATCCACCGCTTAATATCAGTGGTGGCTGGTGACATTTGAAAGTGGTGAGGCGAAAACTTTTTGTCATAGTGCACCGTGACGAGCGAGCGCAGCGAGCGAGCCTGAACATATTAAGGGGGGTCATTTTGAAAAAAGAGTGGGTAAATGGTGCATTTGTAATCGAATTTGAGAAGCAAGAAGGTTAATAGAGCAATTGTGACCCTTCTACGGTCAAAAGTCCTGACTCCTTCCTCCGGTTTGGTAATCTCCTCATACCCCTCACACCTATGTTGGGATCTTACGTCCACACACCCCGTGGTAAGCAACACTTTCCAGTTTATATTTACTACCTGCGAGATACACACCTCCTGTAAAAACAGTTACCACCCTGAGAACAGTGCAACTACATAGCCCCTGCCCTACACCTCGCCAAATGGGCTTTCTCCCCTTCTTGTCTGTCTGGTAAATCCCCTCCGAATTCAGAGCCTGCTGTTTGAGCACTTAAGTCATAGGGCACTTACATCAAGGAGCACACGTCATAGAACGCATACAGCTGGAAGCATTTATCTCATGGAGCATATATGCTTGCATGTCTTGGGAACACATACCTCAGGGAGACTATGTCCCAGCCTGTTCATGCGTTTCTACTCTCCACTATGACTCTTTATTTACTGTGTTCCTCTGCAGATGTCCAAAGACCACCTCGGCAATTGCAGACCCCTAATCCCTGCACCCTTTTTTGTTCTCCGTGCTTCACTTAATAGTAATCACAAGAAGGGCTGTGCTGTTCCTAGGAACTATGAGGATTGTACAAAACTCTAAAAGTGTGTGATGTTGTAGGGTCTCATGGAGACCTACGATTGGGCATCCATTTTGTTGGTTGTAATGCCCTCAGACACCCTTTCAGGTGTCATGCTTCATCATTTGGGCTTGCTCCTCGTTGGGTCGGCGGTGCAATACCCAACGGGCAACACCTCAAAGAGGGGATCTTTGGCGGAGATCTT
Source organism: Lissotriton vulgaris (assembly GCF_964263255.1). Lineage (NCBI taxonomy): Eukaryota > Metazoa > Chordata > Amphibia > Caudata > Salamandridae > Lissotriton > Lissotriton vulgaris. The sequence goes on along the minus strand of NW_028254874.1, from coordinate 6,425 downwards.
TTATCCAACTGCCATATAGATGAAGTGTGGGTGGGGGGGCCAGGAATGCGTAGAGGTGTGTAAGTAGTTTAAAATAAAGCTTGGAGTACCAGAGTAACTTTATTCTGGAAGTCCCCTACTTTAGTTAAAATCAAACTAACTAGTACTTGCTGGGATATTATGTTCCCAAGTTGCGAGTCACAAATTAGTGTGTGCTGTAGTTGGTCGACATGTTTCTCGCTATGGTGCAATAGCTAGCGATTCTTCAGGACCTACAATTGAAACTAAGTGTTCTAGTCAACTGTCTACGTCAAAGTAATTAGTATCAGATTCAGAATAAGTTCAAATTGAATATGTAATCAGAAAAAATAGTGTTTCCTGCATGACACCTGTGTTGGGCTGCTTCTACCTAATTAGCTAATTGTGCAGGCAACAACAGATTTCCGGCGGGTACAACAGCGGGTAATCCAATATTTGGCTCTTACTCCAGTGAAGTGGCCTCTAGCACCTACCCCTCGCCGCCGAAACCGGGTCGTGCTTCACTCCCACCATTCACCCCAACACCACCTGCTCTCAGACCTGGCTGGGGCTGCTGCTGGGCTGACACGCTCGGTGTCTGTGGTCTGCACACCACGTCGCAGGCTCCCTGCCTTATTAACACTGATGACCTTGTCCCCTGAGTGGCGGTGAGACTGTGGTGTTCACCGACATTTACATCCTGTGCCAACGCTGTTTTGGTGGCCCGACCTGGCACCCCAAGGACATCTGGGGGTGAACAAATAAAAGGCCCATTCAGGAGCCCGAGAAAAGCAGGCGAAGAACATTCCAAGACAGTTTTTAATTTTCAGGAATGACGGGGAGGCTGGGGTAATGGGAGGGCGGAGAGAAAGGGTAGGTTAAGGAGGTGCTTGTAGCAAACCTCACTTTCCTGCATCTTGAGGAACTCAGACAAAGGGAACGTAGGCCTACACATCTCAAAGTAGCAGAAAGAGAGAAGGTGTGGTGGAAAGAAGGCGGCGATCGGAGGAGAACGGGCGTCATAGGTGGTGTAGAGAACGGGTGGTAGAGGGGGCTTAGGAGGATGAAGAGTGAACTAGAGAGAGTGGAGGCAGAGGAGAAGGCAGGAGAGGGCGGGGAACAAGACAGACCCCAATGACAGTTTACACAAAGAAGAGAATGAGACTAAAGACCTTCAATGCCGACCTCCCATGCTTCAGGCACCTTTGCATATTCTCGCCAGTTATAGGACCGTCTACCACATGTGCACCTTGGTGGACTTACTAGGGTCATACATTGAAAGAGCGTGTGAAGACAATATTTAGCATATGCTGTCAACTTTCAAACATTATTTGGGTCAATCTGGCTGCAGCACTCTCTCAAAAATCTTTTGACAGTGAGTTAGAGGGAAATGTGCACAGGAAGGGTCATGATTAAGAGTGCCATATTGCAAGAAAAGGTCCGCAAACCGCCTACTAAGTGGAAGGGAGACGCTTCAGTAGTAAAATGTTTTTTTTGCATGGAGCCCCGAATGTCCTTGCACTGATCCGGTCTATATTCTGTAGGCAAAGTGATAACATCAACACAGCACATGGGGTGAAAATAACCAACAAAAGGTAGACTTCTCCTTACAAAAGGGCACCACTAACAACACATAATGCATGTATTTTCTGCGGCCTGGAAATATGGCACACTCTAATCGCAGCGCCTGCGCGTGCGGAAACGGTGCTATTGAGCCCCGAGAGCCGTGTCTGACTCCAGACCACAAGGAGCGATGGTCACTCGGGGTCTCCAGGTGTGCCAACATATTGTCACCATTCTTGTTCTTCCCTAGCGGTACGATATGCCACATATTATACCTGCCCTACTAAGCCTTTTCTGCAGGTCACTGATTGGGCATGCTCCCTTGAACCTCTGAATGTCACATATTTCACATGCCCCTCACCCTATGTGTGGCACTGATTTTGCCTGTCCCTCTAGACTTTCTGTGTGTCGCTGGTTTTCCCTGTCCCCCTCACCTCTCTGCATGCCACTTACTTTCAGTGCCCTCATCGCCCTTCTGCACATGCCTGATTTTAACTGCCCCCCGTCCTTCTGTGAGTCACTGATTTCCGAAGCCCTCATCGCCCCAGTATGTGTGGTTTGTCACCCCCAGTCTCCATGTTGTTTTTCTCTCTATCTTACGGCGGACACTGCCCTACGTAAAACTTTAAGCCACTGGGGCCACGGCGGTGGAAGAGCCGCTGTCCATTAGGAGCCCAGCCCAGACAGGGGCTTGTCTCTGAGGTGCCACTTCAACCCGGGGGGGTTGTGCGGGCTGCGGCACTGCACGGCTACAGGACTGACAGGCATGCAGCTGTGGCAGAGCTCTGTGCAGGTGAGGCACAGGGCACAAGTGTCTCCACCTGTCCTGTGCACAGGGTGACTGACCGCACTACTTCGAGCGCAGGCACTCATGGCAGACATGGGTGCTGCAGCGAGAAACCATACACATCGCCGGGGCTCTTAGAAGGGATAAGTAGTGGCAGGGACCGCTATGTGACCTCAGCATTCCTACACAATTTAACCGCGAATCTCTGAAAGGCGGCTGGCTACACGTTATCCATAGTGTTCTGTGTGTGACCTCACCCCACTTGTGGCTGATCCCGTGTTCATTGTAACACTGGCTCTCGGTGAAACTGGTGTGTATAAGTGAAGAGGCAACAGAGGGGGTCTGTGAGTGGCCCCAGCTAGTGAGCTCACCTTTGCACAAGGTCAAACCCACCACCACAGCAGGCAGGAGGAGTATATGAGAGTCTAGCGGTGTACGCTCGTGTGCGCTGTGTGACCCATACTCTCTGAAGAAGCGCTTCACACTGGTGCCAAACCACAGCAACCATGCTCTAGTCCACGACCCAGCGCACCGTGTAACACCAGACATGTGCTCTATATCAGGGGTGGGGTGGGAGGGGGGAGCAGGAAGTTAAAAAAAGGAAAACTTACTTACCTCACAGCCAGTCCGTCGGCGCCACCTCTGCTCCCCTTGGCGCCTTCACATTGGCACTGGAATTGACTGGCAGCCCCTCTCAGCCAATCCTGGCACTGCCAGCAGCGCCAGGATTAGCTTAGGGCACGGTTATTCTTCGCCCGCCGCCTGCCTATTAGGAGACCGAAGGGCTCCTAATGGGCATGCGCAAACAAGTGAAAAACACAAGTGCGCATGACTGGGCACGGGCAAAAAATGTGCCCGCTGTCCCCACTCATTCGCACTTGTGTTGTGCTGCTGCCTGTTGCCCCCCCCCCTGGTCTGACAATCATGTCAGTCAATATGACGCCAGACCGCCCACCCCCTTCAGACTCTGAAGGGATGGGCGGTCCGACGTCATGCTGACTGACATGATTGTCTGTTCTCCCTCGGCGTCTTTGCACTTAAATAAACTAATTCAGTTTACTTAAGTTCAGAGATGCCGAGGGAGCTGCGGGTGGAGGGGGCTACGCCCCCACACCCCAATGGACGCACCGCGAATGCTTAAAATGTACTTGCATTTTTCACTATATTAATTTAACAATTATCCTCTCTGGGTCCCGGAGTAGCGTGCTACTCGCCAAAAAAGCGCTTTGACGTCTCATCAGGGGTAGTAAATGCTATACAAATGCAATTACAATTACTTGTGGTCAGTTGGAGGCTCAGTGGGAATGAGTTCCAGATTCTTGTGGTGCTTCCAGAGAAGGATTGGTTCAAGATCAGTGGATCTTAAAAGGTGGGGGTTGGAGGAGGAGCAATTGAGTATTTCGTGAAACTCGCTCGCCACCTGAGATTTACAGTTTCTCAAAGCGGTAGGAGGGTAAAGAGAGTGAAGAGCTTTGTGAGGGGTGCAGGCACTTTTAAATTGAGCTTTCTCCTCTATGGAAAGCCACTGAAGGGAGCGTAGAGTGAGGGCGAAGTAATTGATCTTGTTTATAAAGCCTACCCTTGGCAGAGGCACAGATTGTGCTCGCTCGAGCCCAGGCAAGACCTGAAGCACAGATCGTGTTCTCACGAGTCCTGTCATTGGTAGAGGCAAAAACTGTGTTCTCATAAGTACTGCCATTGGCAGAAGCACAGATCGCGTTCTCACAAGTAATGCCATTGGTAGAAGCACAGGCTATGTTCTCATGAGTCCTGCCCATGGCAGGAGCAAAGATTGTGTTCTCACAAGGCCAACCAATAACAGAAGCACAGACTGTGTTCTCATGAGTCCTGCCATTGGCAGGAGCAAAGATTGTGTTCTCACAAGGCCAACCAATAACAGAAGCACAGACTGTGTTCTCATGAGTCCTGCCATTGGCAGAAGCAGATACTGTGTTTGAAGGAGATCGGTCGTTGGCAGATACACAGAGTGTGTGCTCACAAGCCCAGCCATTTTTCAGAAGCAAAGAGTGGGTTCTCACTGGTCCGGCAGTGTTGGTATCCTTGTTCCAGGGCCCCTTGTGACCATGTGAAGCAAAACCCTAAGACATCCATCGGTGGTAGGGCTGCAATGCACAAGACTACCACCCACCGCCTCTACCTCATCCAACTATATGTAACAATTATACAAATGAAAAATTCAGTCAGATCATCTTTGTTTTGGAAGAAAAATGTTTTATGCAAGTTTACTGCATATATCAGTTTAATGCATGTGTGTCTCGAAAGGCAGACGGAGGTGTGGACTGAGTTAGTGGAAGCTCACTATCCATCTTGGAGACTAGTCTCACCTCCTACGCTGGACGAAAGCCAGTTCCCTCCAGGGTAGGCCTTCATCCCCAGGAGCCTCCATAGGTAAGGATGTCCAGCTGGAACAATTTCAAATTTCAAATTCAACTTGATTTGTTTTACAGATAATTCACTAAAACCATTGCATATATAAAAGTACAAATATCAGACCCAAGGATATCAAACTATTAATGCATTTGACTTGTGCCATATTGCATATAAACATTTAAAAAAAACACCATGATATGCGTTTGGTGCATTCAGTGTTATCCATGATAAGTGCGTCAGCTTTTACACTGCAAGGCCCCAGAATTTTAAAAATCAAATATTCAGGGGAACATTATTAGCTTGTACGCATGTTCCAGTAGCCATTTTGTTGTAAGCCTTTTGTAGCAGTTCCCTTCTCTCTTTTAAAACAAGCAACAGGCGTCCTCTGTGCCGTCGTGTAATAACAATATTATACCCATGCCAAGAGGTATGGTCATGGCTGAGTTTCCCTTTTATTGACTTTTTGCTTCCCCTACTCCAGTCCACCCAGTGACACTGTCGTTAAGGTGGGCACACTGAGGTCAGCACGAAGGTAGGCCATACACTTGGTCCCGGATGGGGACACTGATCTAGAAAGGGCTTTCGAGGCCGGGGAGCAACACTAGGACAGTTACCTCGTTCAGGGTTGGTTCTTGGCTGGAAGCCATCTTCAGCGACCTTTGCATGTCTATGGTTGTGAAGCTCAAGGAAAATGGATGATTCACCAAGCAAATTGTAAGAGAATTTTCTCTAAATCAATCATCTTCTGAACGATGATCAATGCATGATTCTGTCAATGATGAAGCTGTCATAATAACAAATGACAAAAAGCGTTCCCTTTAGTTTAGGAACGACCCTCTGGGCGCTGCTGCTTTGGATCGACGCTGCGATCTGTATAGTTTTTGGATCATGTATAACCCATAAATAATAAATTCGTTCTTATTGAGTCATCCTTAGATTTATTTTCATTTTTCAAATGTTGAAATTCACATATTGAAGCATGTCATAATTATACATCCATAAATCCATAAATCCATGTGGATAAATAAAGCTTTTCCCAATGCATTTCGTACCTCTGATAGGTACTTCATCAGGGGAATCTGTAGAAATAATACATATAAATGAGGGTCCATCAATCTATCTTTTCTATAACAAACATATATTCAAATAGCACACACGTATGCAGTACATTATTCCACATGATTGACACTAAATTAAAATCCTACTCAAAATCAATTCCACAGGGTGTGCCCAACCGCCCCCCTTGTTTGCAAATAAGAACAAATGACCCAGGGAGGGCCTGATGCACGATCAAGATGCAGCAAAGATATATTTTTTAAATCTCCATGATCTTCTGGCAATAACAGCCAGACATTTTTTCACAACCTCACATGACTGTGAGCAGGGACCTGGGGATCCACTTCACTAACTAAAGTCTTGAGGTCAATAGGTGAAAGAAAAAGAGTGAGTGTGTGTGTTTTTATCAATTGCCCTGCTCGCTAAAGGGGAGGGGCCTCCTTGTATACAAGAAAGAGTTGATTTGAAAACACCTTTAAATCCCTGCTCCCTCCCCCAACACTTCAAGGATGTGTACTGACATCAAACGTAAAGCTTAAAGATCCATTTAAAATGATTGGCCCCTGTCTACTTCATCAACCCTGTTTGCGACATTCAGAAATCTACATCAAAGCTAAGGTTGCCTTTCTTA